>NC_057389.1:5697354-6297354 GCF_019320065.1 Cervus canadensis
GGAGAGATCACAACAGACAAACTTGAAATACAAAGGATCATAGAGGACTACTACTAGAGCTCTATGCAATAAAAATGGACCAACTTGGATGAAATGAAAATTCTTTAGAAAAGTATAACCTTCCAAAATGAACCAGGAAGAAATAGAAGATCTTAACAAGACTATCACAGGCAAGGAAATCGAAACTGTAATCAAAAATCTTCCAGCAAACAAAAGCCCAGGACAGATGGCTTCACAGCTGAATTCTACCAAAAATTTAGAGAAGAGCTAACACCTATCTTACTCAAACTCTTCCAGAAAATTGCAGATGAAGGTAAGCTTCCAAACTCATTCTATGAGGCCACCATCACCCTAATTCAAAAACCAGACAAAGATGCCACAAAAAAGGAAAACTACAGGCCAATATCACTGTGATGAACATAGATGCAAAAATCTAAACAAAATTTCTAGCAAACAGAATCCAACAACATATTAACTAAACATACACATGACAAGTGGGCTTATTCCCAGGAATGAAGGATTCTTTAATAATCGGCAAAGTCAATAATGAATACACCACATTAACAAATTGAAAGATAAAACCATATGATTATCTCAATAGATGCAGAGAAAGCCTTTGACAAAATCAACACTCATTTATGATTAAAACTCTCCCAAAAGCAGGAATAGAAGGAACATACCAACATAAAAAAGCTATATATGACAAACCCACAGCAAGCATCACCCCTCAATGGTGAAAAATTGAAAGCATTTCCCCTGAAATCAGGAACAAGACAAGGGTGCCCACTCTCACCACTACTATTCAACATAGTGTTGGAAGTTTTGGCCACAGCAATCAGAGCAGAAAAAGAAGTAAAAGGAATCCAGATAGGAAAAGAAGAAGTGAAACTCTCACTGTTTGCAGATGACATGATCCTCTACATAGAAAACCCTAAAGACTCTACCAGAAAATTACTAGAGCTAATCAATGAATATAGTAAAGTTGCAGGATATAAAATTAACACACAGAAATCCCTTGCATTCCTATATACTAACAATGAAAAAAACAGAAAGAGAAATTAAGGAAACAATACCATTCACCATTGCAACAAAAAGAATAAAATACTTAGGAGTATATCTACCTAAAGAAACAAAAGACCTATACATAGAAAACTATAAAACACTGATGAAAGAAATCAAAGAGGACACAAACAGATGGAGAAACATACCGTGTTCATGGATTGGAAGAATCAATATTGTCAAAATGGCTATTCTACCCAAAGCAATCTATAGATTCAATGCAATCCCTATCAAGCTACCAACGGTATTTTTCACAGAACTAGACCAAATAATTTCACAATTTGTATGGAAATACAAAAAACCTCGAATAGCCAAAGTAATCTTGAGAAAGAAGAATGGAACTGGAGGAATCAACCTGCCTGACTTCAGACTCTACTACAAAGCCACAGTCATCAAGACAGTATGGTACTGGCACAAAGACAGAAATATAGATCAATGGAACAGAATAGAAAGCCCAGAGATAAATCCACGAACCTATGGACACCTTATCTTTGACAAAGGAGGCAAGGATATACAATGGAAAAAAGACAACCTCTTTAACAAGTGGTGCTGGGAAAACTGGTCAACCACTTGTAAAAGAATGAAACTAGAACACTTTCTAACACCATACACAAAAATAAACTCAAAATGGATTAAAGATCTAAATGTAAGACAGAAACTATAAAACTCCTAGAGGAGAACATAGGCAAAACACTCTCCGACATAAATCACAGCAAGATCCTCTATGACCACCTCCCAGAATATTGGAAATAAAAGCAAAACTAAACAAATGGGACCTAATGAAACTTAAAAGCTTTTGCACTACAAAGGAAACTATAAGTAAGGTGAAAAGACAGCCCTCAGATTGGGAGAAAATAATAGCAAATGAAGAAACAGACAAAGGATTAATCTCAAAAAATATACAAGCAACTCCTGCAGCTCAATTCCAGAAAAATAAATGACCCAATCAAAAAATGGGCCAAAGAACTAAACAGACATTTCTCCAAGGAAGACATACAGATGGCTAACAAACACATGAAAGATGCTCAACATCACTCATTATCAGAGAAATGCAAATCAAAACCACAATGAGGTACCATTACACACCAGTCAGGATGGCTGCTATCCAAAAGTCTACAAGCAATAAATGCTGGAGAGGGTGTGGAGAAAAGGGAACCCTCTTACACTGTTGGTGGGAATGCAAACTAGTACAGCCGCTATGGAAAACAGTGTGGAGATTCCTTAAAAAACTGGAAATAGACCTGCCATATGACCCAGCAATCCCACTTCTGGGCATACACACTGAGGAAACCAGATCTGAAAGAGACATGTGCACCCCAATGTTCATCGCAGCACTGTTTATAATAGCCAGGAAATGGAAGCAACCTAGATGCCCATCAGCAGATGAATGGATAAGGAAGCTGTGGTACATATACACCATGGAATATTACTCAGCTGTCAAAAAGAATTCATTTGAACCAGTCCTAATGAGATGGATGAAACTGGAGCCCATTATACAGAGTGAAGTAAGCCAGAAAGATAAAGAACATTACAGCATACTAACACATATATATGAAATTTAGAAAGATGGTAACGATAACCCTATATGCAAAACAGAAAAAGAGACACAGAAGTACAGAACAGACTTTTGAACTCTGTGGGAGAAGGTGAGGGTGGGATGTTTCAAAAGAACAGCATGTATACTTATCTATGGTGAAAACAGCATCACAGCCCACGGTGGGATGCATGGAGACAAGTGTCGGGCCTGGTGCATGGGAAAAAAGACCAGAGGAATCGGGAGGAGAGGGAGGTGGGAGGGGGGATCGGGATGGGGAATACGTGTAAATCTATGGCTGACTCATATCAATGTATGACAATACCCACTGAAATGTTGTGAAGTAATTAGCCTCCAACTAATAAAAAAAAAAAAAAAAAGAATCTATCTTATTCCTTTCTTTTCAATATAAAAAAGCTTATTAATTGATTTACTTATTTTCTTGATACTTAAACATGTATTATTAAAGAAAAATAAAGTCAGTTTTTTATTATTTTTATCTCCAGCTTTTGCTTCGAGGAGCTTGTTTTATACATAAGAAGATATGAAGTATTTCTCTGAAACTGCATGAATATAAGAATAAATCAAAACTATAAACCAGTTTTGTACCAGGTTTCAACAATAAAGAAATGCCTTTGGTACATTATATTACCTTTTGGACTATACACAGTATTATAATTGACTGATCTAGTTACCTTGAATTCCAGTTTATCCCCTTTTAATTCTGAGCAATTATCTGTCTAGATGAAGTAAAGAAATAAATCATCTGCATTTTATATGAGGTGTTGACATTTACTGATTTAATGTTCTCTTAAATCCTTTCAGGGAAACAGTTTTTAAATTATAATAATAAGTGGACAGAAATTAATGGACCTAACAAGAGCAACATGTTGGCGTATAATTCATTGTCAAAATTTGTGGTGAATTTTATTTTCACCCTTTTCAGTAAGAGAAACTTATGGCTCAGAGGCTGTGTAGGTATTGCTTGTAACTTGCACTGCTCCTTTCCCATGGGCAGTTTGAGGATATGCACTATCGTGTGTAGTCACTAAGTCGTGTCTGACTCTTGTGACCCCATGGACTGTAGCCCGCCAGCCTCCTCTGTCCATGGGATTCTCCAGGCAAGAATACTGGAGTGGGTTGCCATTTCCTTCTCCAGGGGATCTTCCCGACCCGGGAATTGAACCCAGGTCTCCTGCATTGGAGGTAGATTCTTTACCAACTGAGCTATGAGGGCAGCCCCACTGCACTATTAGTGAAGTGAAAGTCCGTCAGTTGTGTCCGGCTCTTGGCAACCCCATGGACTATACAGTTCATGGAATTCTCGAGGCCAGAATACTGGAGTAGGTTGCTGTTCCCTTCTGCAGGGGATCTTCCCAACCCAGGGATTGAACCCAGGACTCCCACATTTCAGGCAGATTCTTAAGCAGCTGAGCCACCACTGAGAAACATAATTATTCATTTTAAACACTGACATGTATTACGTTTTCTGTTTTCACAAGACTAAAAGTCCTTCAAAACAAAATCTTTGAAAAAAATATTTTACTCTAAATAATTTAGGAAGAAATAGATAAACTATTATGAGTATATTAAATGACTAACATTCAGACACTTCTGTATTAATATTTAATACAAAAATGTGTTGTTATGTAACAAGCAGTATAAACTTTACTAAACATTGTATATAAAAACATGAAGCATAAATCATTCAGATTACCTTTCTTATAATCTCTAAGAAGGCTGTGAGTACGTATTAAATGTGTCTTTCTACAAATACATAATCAGCCGTCTTTCACCCCTTAGTTCCTTTCATGTTCTTTACCTTGCTGCTCTACCAGTTTTGCCCAATCCTTTATCTATTATCTATCCTCTTCATTTTTTGGCTCATTTTCATCTTTAAAACAACTGAGGTACAGCATCTTTTTTTCAATATGCAAATGAATTATATTTCAAAATTGCTACAGTTTATCAGATTTGATTGGTGGTTCAGTGGTAAAGAGCCACGTGCCAGTGCAGAAGGTGTGAGTTCAGCCCCTGAGTCAGAAAGACCCCCTGGAGAGGGAAAAGGCAACCCGCTTCAGTATTCTCGCCTGGGAAGTCTCATGGACAGAGGACCCCTAGTGGGCTACAGTCCATGGGGTTGCAAAAGAGTCAGACATGACTTACCTACTAAACAACAGACAACATAGATACAGGCAAGGTAAGTATAAAATTAGAATATACCACTTTTCCCATATCAGTTTCATATTTAAGCATCTTTAATAAAATCAGGGGTTTTCTAACATGAATAGCAATAACAATTTTGTTGTCAATAGAGATTAGGTTAAGGGAGCAATTGATAGATCATAACAAGTTCACTCAAGAAAAAAGAAAAAGAGAAGCGAGCTGATTTTGCCTTAATAGGAAATATAGAAACGGTGAAAAGAGTTCAAGTGTCAAAATTTTACCTTCGGGTGAATTCTTGCCTTATTTGAAATCATAGTGAAGGGCTGCCTCCTTTTAGACACCTGTGTTTAACCATACCATTTTCTGATACAAACTATTTTTCTTCTGTTAGAAGTGTCTATGTTACACTGTTAAATCTGAAGTCTGAGGTCAAAGAAGACAGTATCACTTCATGATTCAGATATACTACAAGAGGCATTCTCCCATACCCCTCTGATGCCTGAAGTGCTCTTGTGAGTTTCCAGAGCTTAGCCCTCCAAAGAACTAAGATATGGAAGGCTAAAGTGAACCTAACACATGGGTTAAAGCAACTTTTAGATTCTCACTATTGTGGAAAATAAACCCCCCATCTTGAAATTTTACTTCAGATTGATTACGCAATTGATGCTTGAAAAAGCTGTTCCACTTCAAAATCATTGGCTTTTGTACACTGTTCTCAGTTTGATTTTTGAAAAACCTCTCTTCCCTGCCAATTGTGCTACCCCCAATGGTCTTTTGGCATTATCTGTTGGGTTACTGTATGATCTCAGTGTACCCAAAATGCAAGCAGCTGAAAAACTTATTTTATATTAAATACATACACTAGTTTTTACATGGAGAAACAAAAACCTTAATGGAAGTGTGGAAATCGATCCAAAGAAAGTACGAAAGTGACTTAACTTGGCAGGTTTAGACTTAGTGAGCTAAACGGACTATTCAGTTGGATAGTGAAGTTCCAGAAATACAGTTATTGTTGTATTATATTGGTGCCTCTTAGGATTTAGCCCTTGAGGTTGTTTTGGTACAAATCTTTTACAAAACATCTATGTAAAAATCTCTCCTTACCCTTCTGGTGTGTAGGTCATGATATTTAGTCATTTCCTATTGATGTCTACCAAATATTATTTTGCTAATTTTAAGAAGTTAAAGTCTCATATATCCAATGGCACACTCGTTTAAAGCCCCAGAACCTCTCACCAGGATTGTTTACATTCTTGATTAATCCCTGGAGCATACAGAATAACTCATTCTAACTAGCTGTATGACGAAGTGGAAAATCTACAGCAAGACAGAAGCCCTGTGGTTTTTCTGAGAAGAGCACCTACTGCTTCAGTCTCACTTTTTTTTTTTTCTATTATGTGTACTACTAGTCACTAAAAATCAAGTGATATTTTTCTATTATTTGATTTGGTAAAACAGCTTTACTGCCTTCAGTTTATAAGAGCCGAAATTCTTAAACTAGCATGTTTCATAAATCATCAGACAATAAGAATGCTAGTGGCTCTATACAAGATATATTTGGGAGGGCCTTTTTTAAATATTCAAACAAATTAGCATTTGAAACTTTATATTATTTAATTTGTAATTTGAACTTATAGGTCATACAATTTTAATGTGATTATAGTTAACATAGGTAGTGAGATGGTTGACACTTTGCAATAGAAAATCTGTGGTGACTGAGGGTTTTCTGTTCAATGTTAGGCAGTGCTGGAGAAGCAATTATTTTATTCTGAAAGCAATCATATAACCTCATGACTACACCTATGTGAATGCCTTTAGAGTTTACTCAGATGAGTACACAGCAAGATGAAACAGAACCATTCAATCAATAGACACAGACTCCACACTTCTGAGTTAGTGCTGTGTGTAATACAAAGCTGAAAGAGACCCAAGATATAGAACTTTAAAGTCCCAAGATATAGAACTTCAGTGCACTAGATTTTTCATGTCATTTCCAAGGGCTCACAGAGTACCTATAATTCAGATTATACATCACTAGCTTATATGGAGAATGTTAAGAAAAATCTTGGGTTGCCACAAAACATTTTAGCAGGGCCAATAGCATTATGAGAACAGGAATTTTAAAAAGAGAGAGAAGGAAAGAGCTGGTCTTGTTGAAAACCTCATCAAAAACCTCAAATCAGGACTGCTTTACCATCCTGAATCATCCTGTAAATCTGATTATTTTATAAGGGTGACCAAGTGAAGAGAAATTACAGAAAATTCAAGTTCAGGCTTTGAATAACTGCAGTTTAGATAAACGCTGAGCCTTCATGAGAAGTGACTATCTTGTAGACTCAGAGTGGCAAGTAATGGATACAAAATCATGATAATTCATTCAGTAGAGGCTTGACACAAACAAGGAATCTGTGATCACTAAAGTGGAGGCAAACAAGAAAAACCAGAAAACATACGAAAATTGAAAATATGACTTTGGTGGATTTTGTTAAAATATTGAAGAAGAGAAAACAGACACTAATCACCCCTGCCTCCGGATACTATCTATCAGAATGTAAGCACAGGCTTATCGGTTATTAACTATCTGGAATGTAACTGCGGGCTTATTGATTATTGACTGTTTGAACACATAACACGTGAATGATGGGGTTATTGTAGTTGTATTTACCCTTCCTTTGTTTATGTAAGTCTCAAGGGAATTGGGGTAGTGGGTTTGGACACGTACACATGGGGCATAAAAGATTTTCACAAATGCTGGTCCGGGTCCTAGGCTAAGAGGAGACTCTGCCTTGGGCCCACCGGTGTAATAAACTGCACTCCACTATCTGCAAAAAAAAAAAAAAAAAAAAAAAAATAGCATCCTTTGCTGTGTAGCTCTGCTGAAATGTTACCAGATCAGAACGTTACCTGTTCTGTGTCTAGGAGGACCTGTGACTCACGCTACTTCTTCCCTTTTCCCATTTGCAACTCAGGGTCCTGGCTGGATTCCTGGAACACAGTGGATATTTGGATAATGGGTTAATCAAGTGTAATAAATCAAAGCATGCCATATATTATGCAGTTAGTGGCTATTTGGTTATTTTCCATAACAAGAAATATTATAGATAATCTTGAGTTTCTCAGTCTTTTTCTACCAAACACTTTTTTCATATCCAATTCAAGACATAAATAACTAGTTATATGACTTCATTAGCCTGTAATGAAAGAGAAGTTATCTCTCTCGCAATTGCTCTTTCAAATGCCCATTTGTATTTCTCTTCAAATTTCTTCCCAGTAAATATTTAATGAGTGCTTGTTAATTATATCTGTGTTCAAAGATGGGATGCATCATTTATAAGAAAGATCAAGTTTTGGCCTTTCATGGAGCTTCTATTTTAGTGAAAGAAAAAGACATGAAACACAAAATTACATAATACAATATCAGATAAATAAAAGGGGAAGTGAGAATAAATAATAATAGAGGTGATTTTTAGACAGAGTTAATCAAGGAAGGCCTCTGTGCAAAACTAGCACTTAGGATAAACTATTTCAGGAAAATAAAAGGCAAATACAATGATCTCTCGGAAGGAAGAGTTTTGTGAAGCAGAGGATTAGAAAGAAATCCAGTGAGGGTGGGGCTTATGAGTGAATGGGAGGGAGATTGATAAGCAATGTAATTGGAAAGGTAGGAATAACCAGATGCTGCATGGTGGAGACATTTGGATTTTATTCTCATTGTGACAAAAGCCACCAAAAGTTTTGAAAAGAAAGTGATCTGATCTAATTTAGGCACTAAAATGATCATACTGACTGCTCTGCTGAAAAGAGGTAAGAAAATGGAATACAGCAAGAAGAGTCTATTGCAGCCTATGGTGGCTTCAGTGGGGTTATATTAATATAAAACTGGAGGGAAAGTTTGGATTCAGCACTTATTTTCAGGTAGGAACAATGTGACTTCCTGTAGATGAGAATTAGGTACAAAGGAAAGAAAGCAGTCAGATATGACTCCTCATATTTTGGCTTAAAATAACTGACGTTTTGATGGTCTCATTTATCTAAGCAGGGAAGAAAGGGAGTTGAATTTGAAGATACCGTTTTTGCATTGTTTTTCAACCTGGGTATCAAATGTACTGGCTTATGCATTTAGAATTCTCTAGGAGAGTAAATTAAGTTGTCCTTTTAGTAAGTAAACTAACACTCAGTATGATAACATATAGCAGCAATCCTAAAAGCAAGTATCAGTAAACAAGGAAAAGGCTTTACTGAGAATTCTCTTCGGAAGTCATATAAGTGTTTTCAATTTTATTATTATTCCTTTGTTGGGAGAGAAAATATTTTACCAAAATCTTGCCTTCTTTATCCACATACACTCCCATTGGACTAGTGTAATGTACCCAACACCTCAAGGAAATACTGACAAATGACTATAACCATAGTATATAAGCATGTTTAAGTGTTTCATTCAAGGTGAAATAACAGTTCATCTAAACTTCCTATTGTTAAATATTATTACTAAAATAAGTGTTTTATCCAGTAGAAAAAGGATATCTTGGGTTTCCCAGGTGACTCAGTAGTAAAGAATCTACCTGTCAATGCAGACATGGGTTCAATCTCTGGGTCAGGAAGATCCCCTGGAGAAGAAAATGGCAATTCATTCCAATATTCTTACCTGGGAAATCCCATGGACAGAGGAGCCAGGTGGGCTACAGTCCACGGGGTCGCAAAAGAATCAGATATGACTTAGTGACTGAACAACACCATAGGGACATCTTAGCTGACTAGATGGTCACAAGTTTTATTTCCTTTGTCTTCTGAGGTAGCTTCAGTAACTGTGTTTGCTTTTGCTTTCTACATTTTAGCCACCCAGCATTCGTTCTCTTGGTTTAGTCAAATCACTTCAGTGTGCTTTTATAGAATTCTATATCTACTACATGGTTGGTCTTTAGATCAGGATATTTTCTTTTGTTCCTTACTGAAATGATAGATTTGTGCCATCAAAACAAATTGGAATTTTTCTTCTATTACTTTCCAGTAAGAATAGAGTTCAGAAAGGAAATAATATAGATGCTTTTATTCCAAGGACAGAGTCTTAATGAAATCTTGAGTGGTCCCTATGAGAGAAATATCTTTTCCTTCCCAAGTCTTATTTTTCAGCTGTTATTTATATTACATGTCCTTTCATATCCTTCAAATAAATGTCTTTTTTTTCAAATGCAGTTATTCATATTTGGTTTATAAATTCTACAGACATAGAAATTTAGATATACGAGGCTTTCTTTTATCCAAAGAATTTTAGTATTGCCTTTTTTGAGGAAGTACAGAAGCTTGTGGTGTTTAAGTATGTTCACAAAAAATCTGGAAATAGTAAATCTTTACAAAATAGTCTTGCAAAAAAGTGGCAACAGAGCCACAATCAGTAATTGATTCATGCTAAAATAATGCTGTTGTGGTTTAGTCACTAAGTCGTGTCCAACTCTGCGACCCCATGGAATGCAGCATGCCAGGCTCTTCTGTCCTCCATTATCTCCCTGAATTTGCTCAAATTCATGTCCATTGAATTGGTGATGCTATCTATCTAACTCATCCTCTGTTGACCTCTTCTGCTGCTGCCTTCAATCTTTCCCAGGATCAGGGTCTTTTCCAATGAATCAGTTCTTTCCATCAGGTGGCCAAAGTATTGGAGCTTCAGCTTCAACATCATTCTTCCAATGATTATTCGGTGTTTTGATTTCCTTTAGCATTGACTGGCTTGATCTCCTTGCAGTCAGAGGGACTCACAGGAATCATCTTCAGCAACACAATTAGAAAGCATTTATTCTTTGGCACTCAACTTTATGATACAACTCTCACATCTGTACATGACTACTGGAAAAATGATAGCTTCAACTATATATACTTCCATCAGCAAAAGAATGTCTCTGCTTTTTAACATGCTCTCTAGGTTTGTCATAGCTTTCTTTAATTCTTTTGTTCAATTTCAAGTCTGGAGTCATCATCTGCAGTGACTTTAGAGCTGAAGAAAATAAAATCTGTCACTGCTTCCAATTTTTCCCTCTTCTACTTGTCATAAAGTGATGGGACCAGATGCCATGATCTTAGTATTTTGAATGCTGACTTTCAAGCCAGCTTTTTAACTGTCCTTTTTCACCCTCATCAAGAGGCTTTTAGATCCTCTTCACTTACTGCCATTAGAGTGGTATCATCTGTATCTTTGTGATTTTGATATTTCTCCTCGCAATCTTGATTCCAGCTTGTGATTTATCCAGCCCAGCATTTTGTACCCTGAACAGAAGTTAAATAAGCAGGGTGACAATATACAGCCTTGCTGAACTCCTTTTCCAATTTTGAAGCAGTCCATTGTTCCATGTCTGGTTCTAACTGAAGCTTCTTAACCCATATACAGATTTCTCAGGAGACAGGTAAGGTGGTCTGGTATGCCTATCTTTTTAAGAATTTTCCACAGTTTGTTGTGATCCACACAGTCAAAGGCTTTAACATAGTCAATGAAGCAGAAGTAGATGTTTTTCAGGAATTCTTTTTTTCCCCCCCCAGGAATTCTTTTGTTTTCTCCATGTCCAACAAATGTTGGCTATTTGATCTCTGGTTCCTCTGACTCATTGAAGCCTAACTTATACATCTGGAAGTTCTTAACTATTGTACAAGAATGCATGCACTTCTGAAGCCTAGCTTGAAGGATCTTGAGCACAAACTTCCTAACATGTGAAATGAATGCAACTGTGTGGTAGTTTGAACATTCCTTAACATTGCCCTTTACTGGGAGTGGAATGAAAACTGACCTTTTCCAATCCTGAGCCACTGTTGCATTTTCCAGTTTGCTGATATATTGAGTGCATCACTTTGATAGCATCACCTTTTAGGATTTTTTTTTTTTTTTTTTTTTACCTTTTAGGATTTTAAATACCTCAGCTGGAATTCCATCACCTCCACTAGCTTTGTTAGTACTAATGCTTCTGAAGGACCACTTGACTTCACACTCCAAGACGTCTGGCTCAGGGTGAGGGACCACACCATTGTGGTTATCTGGATCATCAAGACCATCTTTGTAGAGTTCTTCTGTGTATTCTTGTCCCATGTGCTTTTTTAAAAATTTTATTTTACTTTTAATTGGAGGATAATTACTTTACAATATAGTGATGGATTTCTGCCATACTTCAACAAGAAATAACTATAGGGACACATATGTTCCCTCACTTTTGAACCTCTGTCCTTCCCTCCTCTCCATCTTCTTAATCTCTTCTGCTTCTGTTAGGTCCTCACTGTTTCTGTCCTTTATCCTGCCCATCCTTGCGTGTGTTCCCTTGGTATCTTTAATCTTCTCGAAGAGATCTCTAGTCTTTCCCATTCTATTGTTTTCCTCTATTTCTCTGCATTGTTCACTTAAGAAAGCCTTGTTATCTCTCCTCCCCCTGCCAACAGAAGATGAGATGGTTGGATGGCATCACTGACTTGATGGACAGGAGTTTGAGCAAGCACTGGGAGTTGGTGATGGACAGGGAGGCCTGGTGTGCTGCAGATCAAAAGGTCACAAAGAGTTGGACACAACTGAGCGACTGAACTGAATTGTTCAGTTCAGTCCTCTGAACTGAACTCCTTCCTCTTCTCTGGAACTCTGCGCTCAGTTGGGTATATCTTTCCTTTTCTCCCTTGCCTTTCACTTATCTTCTTTCCTCAGCTATTTCTAAAGCTTCCTCAGACAACCCCTTAGCCATCTTGCATTTCTTTTTCTTTCAGATGGTTTTGGTCACTGCCTCCTCTGCAGTGTTACAGACCTCTATCCATAGTTCTTTAGGCACTCTCTCTACCAGATCTAATCCCTTAAATCTATTATTCATTGCAACTGTTTTTGACCTAAGTCAAATACCTTATGATAATAGGCATTTGATTTAGGTCATACTTGAATGGTCTAGTGGTTTTCCCTGCTTTATTTTCAATTTAATCCTGAATTTTGCAAAAAGGAGCACATAATCTGAGCCACAGGCAGTTTAGGTCTTGTTTTCATTGACTGTATAAAGTTTCTCCATCTTCAGCTACTAAGAACATAATCAATCAGATTTCAGTATTGACCATTTGCTGATGTACATGTGTAGAGTCTCTTCGGTGTTAGAAAAGGGTATTTGCTTTTACCAGTGTGTTCTCTTGACAAAACTCTGCTAGCCTTTGCCATGCTTCATTTTGTACTCCAAAACGAAACTTGCCTGTTATTCCAGGTTCCTCTTGAGTTCTTACTTTTGCATTCTAATTCCCTATGATGAAAACGACACTGTTCCTTTTTGGTCTTGGTTCTAGTAGATGCTGTAGGTTTTCATAGAACCTATCAATTTGGGCTATCTGGCATCAGCGGTTTGGAAACAGACTTGGATTATTATGATGTTGAATGGTTTGCCTTTTAAACTAATCGATATCCGGTTGAAACAAGTTCACTTATTATTGACACATTATGTAATGGTCAATTCTGATCATTTAAACTGTTGTTTTTGATAAGAGATAAAAATATATATTAAGACATATTTGACTTCAAAAATTTCAAAATAACTAGAACTTTTTGTTCAGTTGCTCAGTCACGTCCAACTCTTTGCAACCTCATGGACTGCAGCATGCTAGGCTTCCTGTCCATCACCAACTCCTGAAACTTGCTCAAACTCCTGTCCATTGAGTTGATGAAGCCATCCAACCATCTCATCCTCTGTTGTCTCCTTCTCTTCCCACCTTCAATCTTTGCCAGCATCAGGGTCTTTTCCAATGAGTCAGTTCTTCACATCAGGTGGCCAAAGTATTGGAGTTTCAGCTTCAGCATCAGTCTTACCAACGAATATTCAGGACTGATTTCCTTCAGGACTGACTGGTTGGATCTTCCTGCAGTCCAAGGGACTCTTAAGAGTCTTCTCCAACATCACAGTTCAAAAGCATCAATTCTTTGGTGTTCAGTCTTCTTTATAGTCCACCTCTCACATCCATACATGACTACTGGAAAACCATAGCTTTGACTAGATGGACCTTTGTTGGCAAAGTAATGTCTCTGCTTTTTAACATGCTGTCTAGGTTGGTCATCACTTTTCTTCCAAGGAGCAAGCATCTTTTAATTTCATGGCTGCAATCACCATCTGTAGTGATTTTGGAGCCCAAGAAAATAAAGGCTCTCACTGTTTCTATTGTTTCCCCATCTATTTGTCATGAAGTGATGGGACTAGATGCCATGATCTTAGTTACTTGAATGTTGAGTTTCAAGCCAATATTTTCACTCTCCTCTTTCACTTTCATCAAGAGGCTCTTTATTTCTTCTTCACTTTCTGCCATAAGGGTGGTGTCATCTGCAATGTGAGGTTATTGATATTTCTCCCGGCAATTTTGATTCCAGCTTGTGCTTCACGAAGCCTGGCATTTCTCATGATGTACTCTGCAGAGCAGTTAAATAAGCAGGGTGTCAGTATACAACCTTGACATATTCCTTTCCCAATTTGGAATCATTCTGTTGTTCCATGTCCAATTCTAAATGTTACTTCCTGACCTGCATACAGATTTCTCAAGAGGCAGGTCAAGTGATCTGGTATTGCCATTTCTTGAAGAATTTTTCACAGTTTGTTGTGATCCACACAGTCAAAGGCTTTGGCGTAATCACTAAAACAGAAATAGATTTTTTATTTTCCTGGAACTCTCTTGCTTTTTCTATGATCCAACAGATGTTGCCAATTTGATCTCTGATTCTTCTGCCTTTTCCAAACCCAGCTTAAACATCTGGAAGTTCACAGTTCATGTGCTGCTGAAGTTTGTCTTGGAGAATTTTGAGCATTACTTTGGTAGCATGTGGGGTGAGTGCAATTGTGTGGTAGTTTGACCATTCTTTGACATTGCCCTACTTTGGAACTGGAATGAAACCTGACTTTTTCCAGTCCTGTGGCCACTGCTGAGTTTTCCAAACTAGAACCTTGTAGCAACACAAATCCTTTTAAGGTTTTCTTTTACATACTTGTAAAGTAGTACATATCTTGGTAATGTACCATTTTAACCCTTTCATCAACTCAGGGAATTGGGATGGCACCCTCCTTCAGTGTGGGCTTCCCTGGCGACTCAATGGTAAAGAATCCACCTGCAGAGCAGGAGCCTCAGGAGATGGTGGTTCAGTCCCTGGGTTGGGAAGATACCCTGAAGGAGCCCATGGCAACTTACATCAGTATTCCTGCCTGAAGAATCCCCATGGACAGAGGAGCCTAGCAGGCTATAGTCCATAGGATCAAGTCACAGTGGGTTAGACGTGCCTCAAGCCACTGCACACGTGCGATCCCTCAGTGTAGTTCTTCATAGTTACAAACATCTATCTTCCTATCAGTAAATTTCCTAATAAAGCTCTGATAACTTCTGTTGTCTGTTCAGAACTAGTCACATAGTTATATACTTGATTAAAAATTATGGAACACACTTCCTCATAATTCTTTAGTATTGTTGACATAAACACTATCTGTATATTCAGTATATTCATTTATACCTGAAATAAATTTAAGAGACCTGAAATGATGTGAAGTCATCTTAATGCACTTCTGGGTCTTATAAAAGTATTTATCTAATACTCTCTGAACTTCCAAGTACATACATATCTCTGTTATTTAATTTTTATACTATTTGCTTTACAATAAAGTGAACACTCTCAGCATATGAAATCCAGGTAACTCTGATTGGCAACAACTGTTTAGTATGTAATGAAAGTATCTTTTGAATTTTAAAGCACGTGCTTTGAGAAGTGATCCATTTTATTTAAGTTACCAAACTTATCAATGAAGCTTTAGTTGGTGTAGGCCTTTAATATTTTTTGACATCTGCAGGGTCTTCAGTGATAGCTCGCTTCATTCCCAATATGGGTAATTTGTGTCTTGTCTGTTTTTGTCACCCTTGTCAGAAGTTTGTCAATTAAATAAATATTTTCAAAGAACCAACTGTCTCATTGACTTCTTCTACTGTTTCACTGTTTTCAATTTCATTGATATCTGCACTTATTATATTCCTCTGTAGAAGTTCTTTGGGTTATTTCACTCATGTTTTTTCTAGATATTGAGTTGGGAGCTTAGATTATTGATGTGAGAATTTTTTGCTTTCTAATATATACATTCAGTGATATATATTTCTCTCTTAGGAATAAAATAGTGCTGGGGCATGCTAAGTCACTTCAATGGTGTCCAACTCCTTGCCACCCTATGGACTGTATCCCACCAGGCTCGTCTGTCCATGGAACTCCTCTGGCAAGAATAATGGAGTGGGTTGCCATGTCCTTTTCCAGGGGATCCAACCCACATCTCTTGTCTCCTGAATTGGCAGGCAGGTTCATTACCACTAGCACCACCTGGAATCCCCAGAGCAGTGCTATGTCCCCAAAATTTTGATATACTATATTTTATTTTCATACATTGCTTATTTATAGATTTATAAACATTTTCATAGATTTCTTTGAGACTTTCTCTTTGACCCAAAGATCACCAAATTGTGATTTAACAGCATATTCTTTAGTTTTCAAGTGTTTGGTGATTTTCCAGCTATCTATTATCAATCTCTAATTTGATTATAGTATGGTTGGAGAGGAGAGTCAAAAAGTTGGCTTAAAGCTTAACATTCAGAAAACTAAGATCATGGCATCTGGTCCCATCACCTCATGGGAAACAGATGGGGAGACAGTGGAAACAATGTCAGACTTTATTTTTTGGGCTCCAAAATCACTGTAGATGGTGACTGCAGCCATGAAATTAAAAGACACTTACTCCTTGGAAGGAAAGTTATGACCAACCTAGACAGCATATTAAACAGCAGAGACATTACTTTGCCAGCAAAAGTCCGTCTAGTCAAGGCTATGGTTTTTCCAGTGGTCATGTATGGATGTGAGAATTGGACTATAAAGAAAGCTGAGCACCAAAAAATTGATGCTTTTGAACTGTGGTGTTGGAGAAGACTCTTGAGAGTCCCCTGGACTGCAAGGAGATCCAACCAGTCTATGGTGAAGGAGATAAGTCCTGGGTGTTCATTGGAAGGACTGATGCTGAAGCTGAAACTCCAGTACTTCGGCCACCTCATGCGAAGAGTTGACTCACTGGAAAAGACCCTGATGCTGGGAGGGATTGTGGGCAGGAGAAGAAGGGGACGACAGAGGAT
Source organism: Cervus canadensis (assembly GCF_019320065.1). Taxonomy (NCBI): domain Eukaryota; kingdom Metazoa; phylum Chordata; class Mammalia; order Artiodactyla; family Cervidae; genus Cervus; species Cervus canadensis. The sequence continues at coordinate 5,714,240 of NC_057389.1, forward strand.
GAGATGGCTGGATGGCATCACTGACTCAATGGACATGCGTCTGGGTAAACTCCGGGAATTGGCGAAGGACAGGGAGGCCTGGTGTGCTGCGATTCATGGGGTGACAAAGAGTCGGACACGAATGAGTGACTGAACTGAACTGAACTGAACTGATGGTGGCAGAACACACTGTGATTTCAGTTCTTTTACATTTTCTGATATCTATTTCAAGCCTAGGGTAAGGTCTGTGTTACTACATGTTCTTAGACTGTTTAAAACATTGTGTATTCTGCTGCTGTTCAATGGTGTGTTCTAAAAGTGTTGATTGACTTTTGTTAGTTGATAGTTTTTTCAAGTTATATTTTCACTGATTTTTGTCTAGTTGTTCTATGAGTTACTGAGAGTGTGTTATGGTCTCCAACTATAGCTGTGAAATTGTCTGTTCTTTCAGTTCTATTACTTTTTTTTTCATACGCTTTGCAGTTTTTTGTTTGGTTTATACATAATTAGTATTGCTGTGTTTTCTTGGTATATCGACCCTTTTTATCATTATATCATGTCCCTCTCTGACTTTGCTAGTTTCCTATGCTCTGAAGTCAACTATATCTGATATTAATATATCCATGTCTGCTTTCCTTTGATTCATGTTTACATGGTATAAATCTAATATTCTTGTACTTTCAACCTGCCTAAATTGTTATATTTGAAATGAGCTTAAAAAAACAGCAAACACTTGAGTCCTGTCTCTCAATTAATTGCTAACATTGCTCATGTGCATTACATATTAAGCCATTTACATTTATTATAATTATAAACCTGCTAGGGATCAAGGTTACCATTAAAATTTTTGTTTTCAAGTATTTTATTTATGAATATATTTTCTGTGACTTCTTTGTTTTCTTCTAGTCCTCTGTGGGTTATATGAACATTTTTTAATTCCATTTTTATTTATCTACAGTGCTTTTGGGTGTATTTCTGTGAATAACTTTATGTCACTTACTCTAAGCACTTAATTATATACACATAGCATACCACATTCTACTGATGGTAACATTTCATCAGAAAATTTACCTCACTTATCTACGCTACCTCCAAGTTCACTGATTCTTTCTCTATGCCCTCCATTCTGCAGTCTTATTTTGCTTTTCATTTTGGTTTATATTGTATTTCAAATTTTAAAATGTTCATTTTTATGTATTTTTAATTAATTTATTTATTCTACTTGGAGGCTAATTACTTTAAAATATTTTAGTGGTCTTTGCCATACATTGACATGAATCAGTCACGGGTGTACCTGTGTCCCCCATACCAAACCCCCCTCCCACCTCCCTCCCCACACCATCCCTCAGGGTTGTCCCAGTGCACTGGCCACTGGGAATGAAACAGTGACTGCCCTGTTTCATTCATCAAACTTGGACTGATGATCTATTTCACATATGGTAATATACATGTTTCAATGCTATTCTTTCAAATTATCCCACCCTCGCCTTCTCCCACAGTGTCCAACAGTCTGTTCTTTATATCTATGTCTCTTTTGCTGTCTCACATACAAGGTCATCATTACCATCTTTCTAAATTCCATATATATGCTCTAATATACTGTATTGCTGTTTTTCTTTCTGACTTACTTCACTCTGCATAATAGGCTCCAGTTTCATCCACCTCATTAGAACTGATTCAAATGCATTCTTTTTAATAGCTGAGTAATAGTCCATTGTGTATATGTACCACAGCTTTCTCATCCATTTGTCTGCCGATGGACATCTAGCTTGCTCCCATGCCCTAGCTATTGTAAACAGTGCTGCAATGAACATTGGGGTACATGTGTCTCTTTCAATTCTGGTTTCCTTGGTGTCTTTGCCAGCATGGCAGTTCTATTTCCAGTTTTTTAAGGAATCTCCACACTGTTCTCCATAGTAGCTGTACTAGTTTGCATCCCCACCAACAGTGTAAGAGGGTTCCCTTTTCTCCACACCCTCTCCAGCATTTATTTTTTGTAGACTTTTTGATGGCAACCATTCTGACCAGTGTGAGACGGTACCTCATTGTGGTTTTGATCTGAATTTCTCTGATAATGAGTGATGTTGAGCATCTTTTCATGTATTTGTTAGCGTTCTGTATTTCTTCTTTGGAGAAATGTCTGTGTAGTTCTTTGGCCTTTTTCTTTTCTTTTTTTTTTTTTTTTGGAAAATCCTGATGGACATTTTCTCCAGGATTTATTTTTCAATTAATTTATTTTTCATTGAAGGATAATTGCTTTATAGAATTTTGCTGATTTCTGTCAAAACCTCAACATGAATCAACCATAGGTATACATATATCCCCTCCGTTTTGAAACTCACTCCCATCTACCTCCCCAGTTTAGGTCGTTTATTTTTCTGGTATTGAGCTTCATGAGCTACTTGTATATTTTTGAGATTAATTGTTTGTCAGCTGTTTCAGTTGCTATTATTTTTTCCCATTCTGAAGGCTGTCTTTTCACCTTGTTTATAGTTTTCTTCATTGTGCAAAAGCTTTTAAGTTTAATTAGGTCCCATTTGTATACTTTTGTTTTTATTTCCATTATTCTGGGAGGTGGGTCACAGAGGATCCTGCTGTGATTTATTTCAGATAGTGTTTTGCTTATGTCTTCCTCTAGGAATTTTATAGTTTCTGGTTACATTTAGATCTTTAATCCATTTTGAGTTTATTTTTGTCTATGGCATTAGAAAGTGTTCTAGTTTCACTCTTTTACAGGTAGTTGACCAGTTTTCCCAGAATCACTTGTTAAAGAGATTGTCTTTTCTCCACTGCATATTCTTGCCTCCTTTGTCAAAAATAAGGTGTCCATTAGTTCAGTTCAGTTGCTCAGTCATGTCCGACTCTTTGTGACCCCATGAATCGCAGCACGCCAGGCCTCCCTGTCCATCACCAAATCCTGGAGTTTACTCAAACTCATGTCTGTGATACCATCCAACCATCTCATCCTTTGTCATCCCTGGAGTTTACTCAAACTCATGTCTGTGATGCCATCCAACCATCTCATCTTTTGTCGTCCCCTTCTCCTCCTGCCCCCAATCCCTCCCAGCAGCAGGGTCTTTTCCAATGAGTCAACTCTTCACATGAGCTGGCCAAAGTATTGGAGCTTCAGCTTCAGCATCAGTCCTTCCAATGAACACCTAGGACTTATCTCCTTCATGATGGACTGGTTGGATCTCCTTACAGTCCAGGGGACTCTCAAGAGTCTTCTCCAACAACACAGTTCAAAAGCATCAATTTTTCAGCACTCAGCTTTCTTCACAGTCTCTCACATCCATACATGACCACTGGAAAAACCATAGCCTTGACCAGACGGACCTTTGTTGGCAAAGTAATGTCTCTGCTTTTTAATATGCTGTCTAGGTTGGTCATAACTTTCCTTCCAAGGAGTAAGTGTCTTTTAATTTCATGGCTGCAGTCACCATCTGCAATGATTTTGGAGCCCCCCAAAAAGAAAGTTTGACATGTTTGCACTGTCTCCCCATCTATTTGCCATGAGGTGATGGGACCAGATGCCATGATCTTAGCTTTCTGTATATTGAGCTTTAAGCCAACTTTTTCACTCTCCTCTTTCACTTTCATCAACAGGCTCTTTAGTTCTTCTCTTTCTGCCATAAGATTGGTGTCATCTGCATATCTGAGGTTACTGAAAATTCTCCCAGCAATCTTGATTCCAGCTTGTGCTTCTTCCAGCCCAGCGTTTCTCATGATGTACTCTGCATATAAGTTAAATAAGCAGGGTGACAATATACAGCCTTGACGTACTCCTTTTCCTATTTGGAACCAGTCTGTTGTTCCATGTCCAGTTCTAACTGTTGCTTCCTGACCTGCATACAGGTTTCTCAAGAGGCAGGTTATAGGTGCATGGATTTATCTCTGGGCTTTCTATTTTGTTTCATTGATCTATATTTCTGTCTTTGTGCCAGTACCATACTGTCTTGATGACTGTAGCTTTGTAGTAAAGCCTGAAGTCAGGCCAGTTGATTCCTCCATTTCCATTCTTCATTCTCAATATTGCTTTGGCTATTCCAGGTTTTTTGTATTTTCATAAAAATTGTGAAATTATTTGTTCTAGTTTTCTGAAAAATACCATTAGTAGCTTGATAGGGATTGCATTGAAGCTATATATTGCTTTGGGTTATATACTCATTTTCACTATATTGATTCTGGCAATCCATGAACATGGTATATTTCTCCATCTAATTGTGTCATCTTTGATTTTTTATCATCAGTGTTTTATAGTTTTCTATATATAGTTCTTTTTTTTTCCCTTAAGGTAGATTTATTCCTAAGTATTTTATTCTTTTCTCAACAATGGTGAATGGAATTGTTTTCTCAATTTCTCTTTTCATTTTCTCATTGTATAGGAATGCAAGGGATTTCTGTGTGTTAATTTTATATCCTGCAACTTTATTATACTCATTAATTAGCTCTCACAATTTTCTGGTGGTGTCTTTAGGGTTTCCTATGTGGAGGATCATGTTAATCTGCAAATAGTGAGAGTTTTACTTCTTTTCTAATCTGGATTCCTTTTATTTCTTTTTCTTCTCTGATTGCTGTGGCTAAACCTTCCAAAACTATGTTGAATAGTAGTGGTGAGAGTGGACACCCTTGTCTTGTTCCTGACTTTAGCGGGGATGTTTTCAATTTTTTACCATTGAGGATAATGCTTGCTGTGGGTTTATCATATGTGGCTTTTATCATGTTGAGGAATGGTCCTTCCATGCCTGCTTTCTGGAGGGTTTTTTTTCATAACTGGATGTTGAATTTCGTCAAAAGTTTTCTCTGCATCTACTGAAATAATAATGTGGTGTTTATCTTTCAATTTGTTACTGAAATTGATTGATTTGCAAATATAGAAGAATCCTTGCATCCCTGGGATAAAGCCCCCTTTGGTCATGATGTATGATCTTTTTAATATGTTATTGAATTCTGTTTGCTAGAATTTTGTTAGGATCTTTGCATCTATGTTCATCAGTGATATTAACCTGTAGTTTTCTTTTTTGTGTGGTATCTTTGTCTGGTTTTGGTACTAGGGTGATGATGGCCTCATAGAATGAGTTTGGCAGTTTACTTTCCTCTGCAATTTTCTGGGAGATTTTGAGTAGGACAGGTGTTAGCTCTTCCCTAAATTTTTGGTAGAATTCACCGTGAAGCCATTGGGTTCTGGGCTTTAGTTTGTTGGGAGATTTCTGGTTACAGTTTCAATTTCCGTGCTTGTGATAGGTCTGTTAAGATGATCTATTTCTTTCTGGCTCAGTTTTGGAAAGTTATATTTTTCTAAGAATTTGTCTATTGCTTCCAAGCTGTCCATTTTATTGGCATAGAGCTGCTGATAGTAGTCTCTTATGATCCTTCATATTTCTGTGTTGTCTGTTGTCATTTCTCTATTTTCATTTCTAATTTTTTTGACTTGATTCTTCTCCCTTTTTTCTTGATGAGTCTGGCTAATGGTCTGTCTATTTTATTTATCTTCTCAAAGAACCAGCTTTTAGTCTTGTTGATTTTTGCTATAGTCTCCTTTGTTTCTTTTTTATTCATTTCTTTATATGTTTTACTTGGTGAGACTTTAAAATGTTTAAAAGTGTGTGAAATTGTTGGATATAAAATATGTCAGTGATGGCTACTTCTAAAGTATTTCTCAGAAAATTCTATTATCTCTTTCATCTCAGTATTGGTATCTATTGATTATATTTTTCATTCAATTTAATTTCTGATTGTTGATATATATGACTTTCAATTAATAGCTAGATAGTTTCATGTTAAGATTTAAAATTTTATTTGCCTGATGACTAGAACATTTGACTTCCATTTGCAAAAACATGGATGGTCTTGGAGGGGATTATGGTAAGTGACATAGTCTGACAGAGAAAGACAAACACTGTGTGATTTTACTTACTTGCAGAACCTAAAAATACAACAAACTAGTGAACATAACATAAAAGAAGAAGATTCAGAGATATAGAGAACAACCTAGTGGTTACCACCGGGGAGCTGAAACGAGAGAATGGCAGATGGATATAGGAGATTAAGAGTTACAAATTATTATGTATAAAATAAGCTACAAAAATATATAACACCAGGAATATACCCAATATTTTATAATAACTAAGAATGGAGTGTAATATTTAAAAGTTGTGAGCAACTCTATAATATACCTATAGCTTATAAACCGTTTTACATCAACTACACTTATATTAATAAAAGTTATTTAATGTCACATCCATAAAGTTAATGATTAAAAATGGCACAAATCAATATTGATAAATATTGAAAAAAATTACTAACAATAAAATAAAACAAATAATGCTTGGGAAAAATATAGAACCAGAATCAATAAGCAGAAAAGTTTAGTAAGGGAATTCAGAGACTGCCTTTAGAGGCAGAAAGTTAATGAAGCTAAAGCAGAATGTTACAAGTATTTGAGTTCTGAGAATTTAAACCATAATCTTACTTTAAGTAATGAATTATGGATAGTGACAGGACTGGTAATAGAGTCAAATAAAAAGGTTACATTCTATTATGGCAATTACATGGACATTTCTTGCTCATATTAAAGACAATTATGATAGAAAAGCATCATTCTGTCATATGAAGACTGCAATTTGTGTGCTTTTGAATTCTATCTTTTCAGCTAAAGCAACAAAATTTTTCTTCTAGTGTTCTTTTTCTAAAAAATCAGTGTTTTTGTGTAGCCTAGGGCAATGTTATTGGGTTGTTCATCACTTAATCTTAAGAGCTATTATTTTGGTCTCTAATTTTTTCTTTTTCTCAGCAAAAGTTTGTAGAAAGTGCTTAGCAAACATCTGTAATTCTGATAGGATGCTGTTTACTTTATAATCTTTGATTACACCTAACTAAATCTCTGACTTTAGGTTTAAAATCTTCAACAAAAAAGATGCATATGACAGAACTGTTGAAATGTTTTCTCCCTGATAGAAAGAAGAATTTTCTTTAAGGGTGGTAGTGATGGTCTAGAAAGTCTACAATATTTTTTAATATTTATGACTGTATTTTCTAAATATGATTTATATTTTGGAACAGTTTCATATTTGTAGAAAAATTGAGACTTTAGTGCAGAAAAACTGATTATATAGTATAAAAAGTTCTAACATATACTTTGCATATGTTCCCATATATTATGTGTAGTTTCCCTATTATTAACATCTGACATAAGAAATGTTAATAAGTTTATAATATTATTAAAGAAGTCTAATTGAAACACTATTGATACATTATTATGTATCATTTTTATGCATATTATAATAATGAAGCATTATCGATACATTATTGTTAGCTAAAGTTTGTACTTTTTCAGATTATCTTAATTTTTATTTAATGTATTTTTCTCTTCTAGGATCACATCGAAGTTCCCCATGTCTTTTTAGATTCTCCTTTGTTGTGCCAAGTTTTTGGACTTCCTTTGTTTCTGATGATTTTGGCAGTTTTAAGGTTTCCTGGTCAGCTATTTTTTTAGAATTACACTCTACTGGAATCTTACTGAATTTTTTTCCTCATTATCAGACTGCAGTTATGGGGTTTGATGTTATGTGGAGGAGCATCACAGGAAAAGTGCATTTTTCACTGCATACTATTAATATAGTTTATCACTGTTGATCTTGACCTTAATTGCCTGGCTGAGGTCACGTTAGTCATGTTTCTCCACTGTAAAGTTTCTCTTCTTTCCCCCTTTCCACACTACAGTGTTTGAAGGGAAGTCACTGTGTATAGTCTGCATTTAAGTTACAATAATACTCCTGAATGCCAAGGATTACATACATTATTTTTAAGTCTTCTGTACAGGAAATTTTTCTCTCCTCACAAATTTGTTTATTTATTCAATAATTCACTTATGTAAGTATAGACCAATGGATATTTATTTTACACTTTCAGTTATAATGCAATATCATTTTATTTTCATACTCAAGTTATTTCAGTTTTGGCCTCTGGGGACTCTTTTAGTTTCTCAACATCATTAAAGTGAAGTAAAGTGCTCAGTTGTGTCTGATTCTTTGTGACCCATGGACTGAAGCCCACTAGGCTCTTCTGTCCATGAAATTCTCCAGGCAAGAATACTGGAGTGGGTTGCCATTCCTTTCTCCAGGGGCTCTTCCAAATCTAGAGATTGAAAGAGGGTCTCCTGTATTGCAGGTAGATTCTTTACCAGCTAATCCACCAGGGAAGCTCACCTATCAACCTGTTTATGTGTGTGTATGTTTAGTCACTTAATGCTCAGGCAATAGAAGAATGTTTCAGGCTCATCTTGCCTATTTTCTGTCCCAGTCCTAAAATAAGCCATTTCTCCAAGGGAACCTTGGTGCTTTAGTCTGGAGAATGGTATAGACATTGCAGTCTGAGAGCTAGGACTGGAGTCCTCACTAATCATTTTTGATAGAAACGTCCTTTGGAAAATTTCTAGGCTGAATTGTGTTAGACTTTTCAAAGTGCTGTAGAATAATCAATGAAGTCATTCACTGTCCTAGGTAAAATTCTGCCAGAATTTCAAATATTGAGTTATACTTACATCATAAAATTTGTTCATGTAAGAAGTTGGACATAAAATCAGATTATCATTGAATAACTGAGAATATCACATGCAAATGACAGTAAATAATAGAGAAGTAATAGGTAAGAAACTTGGCACTAAACCCCAACTTAGTTTTTATTGCACTTGGTAAATAGACATAGTCCAGTCAAGAGGCCAAAAGAGAATAAAAGCTTAGGCAGCACTTGAAGCAGAGTAGGTATGCTCATCACCAAAAGGAATTACTCAACTGCCCAGGCCCTGGGATGTTGAGTATGAGGATGTTAAATGCTGTTGTGCACTATTCAGGAAGTGACATGGGCTGAGTGTGATATAATGAAAGCATGAAAAATGATGGGAGAAAACTAACCTGATCACCATTAAGGATGCATGTGTGCACGTTAAATCACTTCAGTGTCTCCAACCCTTTGTGAACCCATGGACTGTAGTCCACCAGGCTCTCCTGTCCATGGGATTCTGCAGGCAAGAGTACTAGAGTGTGTTACCATGACCTTCTCCAGGGGATCTTCCTAACCGAGGGACTGAACCCACGTCTCTTACATCTCCTGCATCGGCAGGCGGGTTCTTTACCACGTGTCACCTGAGAAGCCCACCGTTAAGGATAATCTTTATTAAAAAATGCTATAATGTGTTCAACTTTGAGAAAGTGTCATATCATAAGGAATAAAGGTAGTTTTGTAGGGTTTTTGCAGAAAGATAAAAAGTTACATAAGTTTTGGGAATTGTTATAAACAGTTCTTGGAAGAGAGAGATTATTCCTGCACTTTAGAAACTGATGACTAAGCAATTTAAATTTAACAAAATTGATAGAAGAAAGCGAGCCTAATGTCACATGAGGACTACCATAAGGGAAGGGAGGAGCCATTTAAGGGACTGAGAATGTAAAAGTGTCATAGTGAACATTTTCAATCATTTAGTGTGTTTTGCTTGATTATATTAAGCATCAGTGCTCTTCAGCTTACAGTAAATACAATTATTGTACCCTCCCATACATTACTTCTATTGATTTCAATGTTTTAAGTTAAATATAATAAGAACACTGTATCAGAGGATCATGCACTTCTATACATTTTTCAGAATGCTTCTTTTGTATATAAGGTCCTAAATAAATATTTTTTGAAAAAATAAGCATTTAAAGTACAATGTTTGTGATTTCTAATTAAAGAGCTTTATACTTATCATTAAGAACACCCATAATATAGAACTAGGCAAAACTGATATCCTCTATCCTTCCTCTCTATTTCTATTCCCACACTCACATATTCTCCAGGGATGGTGATTATTAGTATATTTGCATATCTAAAATATATATGACAGGAATACTGCTAGCTACAATCTATTGAGTTGACCCAGGCAATGGGATAAGTATTTTCCATATTTATTCACTCTTACTTTTATAAAGCACTTTAAAATGGTATTATTATTATTTCCATAATAACATAAACATAAATAATATAACAAAAAGAAGGAATATGGTACTTACACTGTCAGTAAGTACTGATGTGATATCAGGCTGCTTTACTAATATCTGCAGTTGGTATGTGCCAGTTTGGAATTCCCCATCCCACCTGCTAGCACCAGTGGGCGCTCTGCCCTGAGGAGAGTCCCGCTTGCTTTTGTGCCTCTGCTGGGGCCTCTCCGCCAGCCAATCCATGGCCCGGCCACTAGCGCCCAGGGCAGACACAGCCCATGTGCAGCCCTGCTCCCCGTCCCTCCACAGCTGCCACCGCTGCACCAAGACACAGGGCAGCCCCCGCGAGGGGCACCAGCTGAGTGTCTGACTTTGCCCAGGCAGCACTGTTCTCGGCCTCAGAGGACATCTTCTAAATAAAGTCACTCCTTTAAGACTGGGAGTTAATTGATATGCCTAATACATAGAAATAAAAACAAAAAAATTCGCCAAAATGAAGAGAGGAATGTGTTCCATCTGCAAGAATAAAATAAAACTACAGAAAAATAACTAAGTAGAATGGAGACACAATGAGAATCATCCTTACAGAGCAGCACAATGAAGAAATTAAAGAAGTGAAGGCACCATAACGCAACTTTGGGACGATATTAAACACGGTATCATTTGCATTTTAGGTACCCCAGAAGGAGAAAAAAAAGAAAAAGTGTCAGAAAAAAAAAATCTGAAGAAATAATAGTTGAAAATTTCTTGAACCTGGGGAAGGAAAAAGACGTCTAGGCCCATGAGGCACAAAGAGTTCTAAATAGGATAAATCCAAAGAGACATATACCAAGACACATTATAATAAAAAATGGCAAATGTTAATAAAAAAGAAAAAAATCCTAAAAGAAGCAAAAGCAAAATGACTAATGTAGAAGAAAAACCTCATAAGGCTATGAGCAAAATTTTTCAGCAGAAACTTTCCAAGCCAGAAAAAAGTGCCATGACATAGTTTAAGTATTGAAAGAAAAAAAAAAAAAAAACTGCCAAGAAGAAGCCTCTCCACAGAAAGGTTATCATTCAGAACTGAAGGAGATGCCAAGAGTTTTACAGGTAAAAGAAGGTAAAAGATTTAATCACCACTAAACTGTCCCTGTAAGAAGTATTAAAGGGATTTATTTATAAAATAAATTTCATTAGTTAATAACAGGATAATTTACAAAGTAAAACTCTCACTGAAAAAGGTAAGTATATACTGGGTTGGTCAAAAAGTTTGTTCACTTTTGTCCATAAGGTACAATGGAAAAACCCAAACAAACTTTTTGGTCAATCCAGTAATAAAGGCCACTCACTTATAAAGGAAGCATACAGGTTAAAAGACAAAAGTAGGAAAATAAACTGCAATTAAGAATAATAATTTAAGGAATGCATAAAATTAAAAATTGTAAAATGTGGCATCAAAACTATAAAATACGGGGGGGGGGGTGGTGGAGTAAAATATGAAGCTTCGGAATGTGCTTATATCTAAATTGCTGCCAACTTAACACAGGCTTACTACTTATAGGATGTCATATGCAACCCTCATGGTAACCATGGAATTAACTTACAGTAAATACACAAAGTAAATGAAAAAGAAATATAAATATAGCACTAAAGAAACTACCAAATGCAAGAAGAAGAAGAAAGGTACAGAGAAGAGCCATAAAAACATCCAAATAATACATAAAAATTGGCAATAAATCCATGCCCATCAATCATCACTTTAAATATAAATGGAATAAATACTCCAATTGAAAGACACAGAGTGACTGAGTGGATTAGAAAAATAACATCTATCAGGAAACAAAAACAGGACCTATCTATACGCTGCCTGCAGGAGACTCAGATCAAAAGACGAGTGGACTGAACGTGAGCAGATGGGAAAAGGAGCTCCATACAAATGATAACAAAAAGAAAAAGTTGGGGCGATATTTATATCAGACAAAACAGACTTTAACATAAGACTCTAAAGCATACTTCATTTTTAGAAAACTTTTTAAAAAATCTAGAAACAAATGAAAATAGAAATGTGATATAGCAAAATCCATTGGATGGCAGCAAAAACAATTCTAAGTGTCAGGTCACAGCAATACAGGTATACCTCAAGAAACAAAACAAATCCCAAATAAACAATCTAACTTAACACTTAAGAACTATAAAATAGAACATGTAAAAGCCCAAATTATAAGAAGGTAGGATAACAGAGATCCATGCAAAAATAAATGAAAAAGAGATTAAGAAAATAGAAAAGATGAATAAAACTAAGAGCTGGTTCTTGTAAGATAAACAAAATTGACAATAATTTAGCTAACTCATCATAAAAAAGAGAGAAAACAAATACAATCAGAGATGAAAGGGAAGTTTCAGCTGATACCACAGGTAGGCAAAGGTTCATAAGAGACGACTATGTACACTATATACCAAGGAATTGGACAATCTAGAAGAAATGGATAAATTACTAAAAACATACAATCGTCTCAGACTGAACCTTAATGATGTAGAAAATCTGAATAGAACAATTACTAGTAGGAGATTAAACCAGTAATCAAAACTCTTCCAAAAACAAAAGCCCAGGACCAGATGGCTTCACTGACATATTCTACAATATTCAGAGAAGATTTAATACCTATCCTTCATAAAGTCTTCCAACAAACTGAAGACAGGAAATCTTCCATACATATTTTACAAAGCCACTACTACAACAGATCAAAATTAAGCAAGGACAACACAAAAAAAGAAAAATACAAGTGATATTACTGATGAACACACATGCAAAGTTCTTCAACAAAATGTTCAGTTCAGTTCAGTTCAGTCGCTCAGTCGTGTCCAACTCTTGTGACCCCATGAACTGCAGCACGCCAGGCCTCTCTGTCCATCACTAACTCCCAGAACTTGTTCAAACTCATGTCCCTCGAATCTGTGATGCCATCCAACCATCTCATCTTCTGTCATCCCCTTCTCCTCCTGCCCCCAATCCCTCCCAGCATCAGGGTCTTTTCCAATGAGTCAGCTCTTTGCATGAGGTGGCCAAAGTACTGGAGTTTCAGCTTCAACATCAGTCCTTCCAGTGAACACCCAGTACTGATCTCCTTTAGGATGGATCTCCTTGCAGTCCAAGGGCTTCTCAAGAGTCTTCTCCAACACCACAGTTCAAAAGCATCAATTCATCAGCGCTCAGCCTTCTTTATAGTCCAACTCTCACATCCATACATGACTACTGGAAAAACCATAGCCTTGACTAGACGGACTTTTGCTGGCAAAGTAATGTCTTGGCTTTTTAATATGCTATCTAGGTTGGTCATAACTTTCCTTCCAAGGAGTAAGTGTCTTTTAATTTCATGGCTGCAATCACCATCTGCAGTGATTTGGGAGCCCAGAAAAATAAAGTCTAATAATGTTTCCACTGCTTCCCCACCTATTTCCCATGAAGTTATAGGATGGATGCCATGATCTTAGTTTTCTGAATGTTGAGCTTTAAGCCAACTTTTTCCCTCTCCTCTTTCACTTTCAGAAAGAGGCTCTTTAGTTCTTCTTCACTTTCTGCCATAAGGGTGGTGTCATCTGCATATCTGAGGTGATTGATATTTCTCCCAGAAATCTTGATTCCAGCTTGTGCTTCTTCCAGCCCAGCATTTCTCATGATGTACTCTGCATATAAGTTAAATAAGCAGGGTGACAGTATACAGCCTTGACATACTCCTTTTCCTATTTGGAACCAGTCTGTTGTTCCATGTCCAGTTCTAACTGTTGCTTCCTGACCTGCATACAGGTTTCTCAAGAGGCAGGTCAGGCGGTTTGGTATTCCCATCTCTTTCAGAATTTTCCACTGTTTATTGTGAGCAAACCAAATTCAAAAATACATTAAAAATGTCATAGACCATGATCAAGTAGGATTTATTCCAGAGAAACAAGGATGATTTAACATCCAGAAACTAATTAAAATGATCATTTACATTTTAAAAATAAGGGATACAAATCATCTGATCATTGTAATAGATGAGAAAATGCTTTTGATAAAATTCAGCATTCACTTACACTAAAAACTGAACAGAGCAGGTATAGAGGGAATGCATCTCAGCATAATTGTGATATATGACAAGCCCACAACTAAAAGCCTATTTAATAATGAAAAGCTGAAAACTTTAATATATTTTTTTCATATTTTTTTTTTCCATTTATTTTTATTAGTTGCAGGCTAATTACTTTACAATATTGTAGTGGTTTTTGCCATACATTGACATGAACCAGCCATGGATTTACATGTGTTCCCCATCCCAATCCCCCCTCCCACCTCCCTCCCCATCCTATCCCTCTGGGTCTTCCCAGTGCACCAGCCCTGAGCACTTGTCTCATGCATCCAACCTGGGCTGGTGATCTGTTTCACCCTTGATAGTATACTTGTTTCAATGCTATTCTCTCGAAACATCCCACCCTCGCCTTCTCCCACAGAGTACCAAAGTTCTGTACATCTGTGTCTCTTTTTCTGTTTTGCATATAGGGTTATCATTACCATCTTTCTAAATTCCATATATATATGCGTTAGTATACTGTATTGGTCTTCATCTTTCTGGCTTACTTCACTCTGTATAATGGGCTCCAGTTTCATCCATCTCATTAGAACTGATTCAAATGAATTCTTTTTAATGGCTGAGTAATATTCCATTGTGTATATATACCATAGCTTCCTTATCCATTCATCTGCTCATGGGCATCTAAGATGTCAATCTAGCCACTTTTCTTCAGCAAAGTATTGGAAGTCTTAGAGCAATCAGGCAAGAAAAAGAAATAAAGAACATATAAACTGGAAAGGAAGAAGTAAGAATGTCACTGATTGCAGAATATATGACATATATAGAAAACCCTAAATACTCCATCAAAAAACTTTTAAATCTACAGAATGAATTCAGCAAAGTCACATGATGCAAAATAAATATACAGAAATCTGTGGCATTTCTATACACTAATAAAAACTATTATAAAGAAAAATAAATAATCCCATTTACAGCTGCATCAGAAACAATAAAATACTTAGGAATAAATTTAACCAAGGAGGTGAAAAATCTGTATGCTGAAAACTATAACACGTTCATAAAAGACACTCAAAAAGACACAAACAAATGGAAAGATACTCCAGGATCATGGATTGAAAAAATCAATAGTATTGTTAAAATGTCAATATTGCTCAAAACAATCTACAGATTCAATGCAATCTCTATCAAAACTCCAATATCATATTTCACAGAACTAAAAGGAACATTTTAAAATTTGTACAGAACCACAAAAGAACCATTTAGCCAAAACAATCCTGAGAAAGAAGAACAATGTTGGAGGTATTATTTCCTCTCATTTCAAACTATACTAAAAAGCTACAGTAAGCAAACTGTATGGTTCTGGCACAAAAACAGATTCACAGACCAATAGTACAGATTTGAGAGCCCAGAAATAAACATATATGTGGAAGACTAATTTATGACAAAGGCACAAAGAACATATAAGGGAGAAATATTAGTTTTACAATAAATGGTGTTGGAAAATTAATAACCATACAGAAAAGAATGATACTAGTTCACTAACTTACACCATATGCAGAAATTAACTCACAATGTTTAAAAGACTTGAATGTAAGACATAAAACCATAAAATTTTTTACCAGAAAACTTAAGTAGTACCTTCCTTGTCACTGGTATGAGCAATACTTTTGTGTACCTGACTCCAAAGTGAAGGGAAACAAAAGCCAAAATAAACAAACGGGAAGCCATCAAACAAAAAGCTTCTGTACAACAACGGAAAACATCATCAAGATAAAAAGACAACTTACTGAATGGGAGAAGATATTTGTAAACCATATATTTGTTAACAGGTTAACATCTAAAACATATTAAAAAAAAAACCTCATATATTCAATAACAAAAATCAAACCTTCCAACTGAAAAAATGAGCAGAGGACAGGAATAGACATTTTTCCAAAGACAGTAAAAAGGCACATGAATAGATGTTCAAAATCATTAATTATTAGGAAAGTGCAAGTCAAAAGCACTATGAGGTATCACCTCTCACCTGTTGCAAAGGCAATTTTTAAAAAGACAAGCAGAAACAAATTTTGGAGATGATGTAAAGAAAAAAGAACCCTCAAACACTGCTTGGTGGGACTAAAAGTTGGTGTGATACACAGCAATTAGATTTGTGGTATGGATAGCAATTAGACTTGTAGTATACATACAGATGTCAAAAATTATAATGCTATACACTGACACATATAATATCACTAATTATTATTTTAAAGAATATGATACTCGCTTAATGTATCACATCAAAGTAGGGCCTCAGTACCTATTCTTAACATAATACTAATATCCATTCCAATTTTTAAATTTTTCCACACACAACTTTCTTTTATTGCTAAGTAATAAATGTTATATCTCTTTCTATACTAGAATACAAAGATAATTCTGATACTTTTGAATAGTTGCACAAAATTGTTTTATGAAGGCATGGAGACTTATTAAACCACAATTTTATTGGCACACATAAATGGTAAGTTTTCAGTGAAAATCTTTGTAAGTATATTTCTATACTATTTTCTTCAATAACTTTAGGATAAGTTTGTAGAACTAGAAATACTTACTCAAGGAGTTTCAGCATTTGTAAGATTACATCAATTTATACATGCAGTTTTTCTGGAAGAGTAATGTGTTCCCCTTCAAACAGTTGGCAACAAAACTAATTTTCAAAGTTTGATCAATAGCAATCTGATAATTGAATAGTCTTGTTATTATAAGTGATTTTGATTGTACTCTCATTTGTTAACAGACCACTCACCTTCTTTAGCTATTAACTGCCCCTTCATGCTCATTGCTTATGTTTGTATTAGATCTAATTCGTTTTCTTATTGTAAAAATTTCACAGTGTAATAAGAGCATTAGCATTCATATGTCAGAAGTGTAAGTTTCAGTTCAGTTCATTTCAGCCACCCAGTTGTGTCCGACTCGTTGCGACCCCATGGACTGCAGCACGCGAGTCTTCCCTGTCCATCACCAACTCCCGGAACTTGTTCAAACTCACGTCCCTCGAGTCTGTGATGCCATCCAACCATCTCATCTTCTGTCATCCTCTTCTCCTGCCTTCAATCTTTCCCAGCATCAGGGTTTAAGTTTACTGTTTTCTGTTGTTTACTGTTGCCAATTATATTTTTACTTTCTCTGGGTGTTCACTTATTTCCATAGAATTGTCAACATTTCATATAGTGAAATTTATCAAACTTTTCATTTTTTTATTCTTTAATTTTATATACTTAGACCTTACCCAGTCTATGAGCATAGGCAATATCCACACATTTTATATAATTGTCATTCCATTTAAAAAAATTTTTTTCTTTTCAACTCTTTTATTCATTTGTAATTTATTCTGTTGCAATCATTTTTTGGCCCATTGGCCCCAACAATTTCTTGAGTAGTGTCTCTTTCCTTCACTGATTTCAATTACTTCTACATAATATATTAAGGGCTTCGCAGGTGATGCTAGTGGTAAAGAACCCACTTGCCACTGCAGGAGACATAAGAGATTCCTGGGTGGGGAAGATCCCCTGGCAGAGGACATGGCAACCTACTCCAGGATCCTTGCCTGGAGAATCCTACAGACAGAGGAGCCTGGCTGGCTACAGTCCATGGGTGGCCCAGAGTCAGAGGAGACTGAAGTGACCTAGCATTCATGCAAAATATTAAATATTCATGATGTAGAATTTGCAAATGAATAGATACATATATATGTATAATAATCACTTTGCTGTACATCTGAAACTAACAATAACATTGCTAATTAACTATAATGCAATATAAAATAAAAATTAAAAAAAATAAGTGACACTGAAAAGAAAAAAAAAAAATATTCATGATGTAATTTGGAGAAGGCAATGGCAACCCACTCCAGTACTCTTGCCTGGAAAATCCCATGGACGGAGGAGACTGGTAGGCTGCAGTCCATGGGGTTGCGAAGAGTCAGACACGACTGAGTGACTTCACTTTTCACTTTCACGCATTTTGAGAAGGAAATGGCAGCCCACTCCAGTGTTCTTGCCTGGAGAATCCCAGGGACGGCGGAGCCTGGTGGGCTGCCGTCTATGGGGTCGCATAGAGTCAGACAGGATTGAAGCGACTTAGCAGCAGCAGCAGCATGATGTCATTTAAAATAGAAACAAATACAGTGTAAATGTTATGGTGTTCATATTGTTGCATTCATCTACATTTTTGAAATACAAGGGATACTTTACTTTCAGAAAAGCGAAGCTCCACATGAAACTTTTGCTAGGGGACCAAGAATTTAGAACTTTGCAAATAGTGAAATCCATGCCATTTTTTAAAAAGATTAGAAACACACGAGGAAAGACTATAAGCATAATTCTCAGACTTAAAAAGTTGTACGTTCTACCCTCTTCAGTGTATACAGAGAAATATCC
The DNA here is from genome assembly GCF_019320065.1 of Cervus canadensis. Taxonomy (NCBI): domain Eukaryota; kingdom Metazoa; phylum Chordata; class Mammalia; order Artiodactyla; family Cervidae; genus Cervus; species Cervus canadensis. Next base: position 5,732,663 of record NC_057389.1, read on the forward strand.
TTTGCTTTTCTACATCCTTTTGGACGTCTGGATGCAAAACAAGCTGGGGCCGTTTCCTGTGCTGCAGTCTTAACACTGCTCGTTCCTTCATATTTATCAAGCAAAGCTACTTAGAAGTATCGTAGATCTATGGCCCATGTTGCTATCAGAGAACGCAAAGTAGAAATATCAAATCCCCACTACAAAACACTGAAGCTAAGCATACCTAAATATTACTGGATAGAAACATCATTGCCTACCTGGTCGTGAATTCGGTGTGATTTTCTGACTCACTTTTTTTATAGTCTATCTAGAGCTTTCTCTTGGAGTTTAGAAAAGTTACACAATACACTCTTTATTTAAAGGTAACATGGGCCAAAAAAAAAAAAACTGAGCGGAAATATTCAAAGCCCCTCTGACTTTCCACAGAGAAATTTGGGGGATTAGGCATAAAAAATGCATCTAATTCAAGCGGCATGACCCTTATCTCAATAAGCTGTACATTAGACATGGAATTGATGCTTTTCTAAATGGATGAAAACCTCCAGCCCCCAAAGTTTATATGATTTTCTCATGCTTCTGCAGAAGCTAAGCCATAATTTCTGAGTTCATATCATGCATGCCACCATCAGTCTCTCTGTTTACAGGCATAAATGGCAGGCTTATTTGTTTCTTTTTAGATGTAGTGCCCCTTGGAGTATGAATGTGTATATACACAAATCAGAAAAAAAAGAGAGTATGACAGAATTCTAGAGGGCAATATTTAATTTTGCCTTAAAAATGAGCTCTCACCTATTTCTCATACTGAAAATGAAGCCTGTAATTTCCCAAAGGTGTGCAGTGGGAAATAGATAATATAAGGAAATTCATCAGTGGATTTCTCTCCTAAAACAAAAAATATGGACATGAAAAGAAAGATTGTTTCTGCTAGTCATGGCAGCATTTAGGAAAACATGGAGCGAGGTCTTAATAGTGAGTCTGAACTTAAACAAAGAAACCATTACAAATTCAATAAATTCACTGCTTTCTTGGGTTCAAGTGTGACAGAAAGATGGAAACACATAGATAATGAGTGAATCAAACAAACAGTGGTTGTGTTTTCCCCCTCACCTCTCACCAACGTGAGCTCAATTTTATTCCTTAGTAAAGAAAAGGGCATCAAAAAGCAAGAATAAAAAATAAATAAATAAATAAAAACAAACAACAGTGAACTCTGATCAGATATGTTCTCTGTGAGGATCTTTATTTATTTATTTAGTGGGCGACTTCTGTGTAGATACAAGGATATTTATTATTTACCATTATTTTCCACTGTACCTTATAACCAGTACTGAGTAGTATCCAAAAAATAAAAGAACAAATTAGATATGATTAAAAATAGCAAGCTAATATATGTGATTTTATTTAAAGAAAACATAACTAAAAGATCAACTCCTGTGTTAATCTGGCTATACTGCAGCCACTTGCCAGTATTTTTAACTTAACTTCTTTATCAACAGTACTTTACCTCATTTCTATTTATTCTTAACATTCCTCTTTGTAAGGAATCTGGATGTCTTTTCATCTTTAAAAATTTGAAATTTCTCTCTAATGACAATAATATATAATAATTAAGCATGTGTAAAATAGGGAATCTATATCTTGAAGTTCCATTGCATATACATTCCATTTTACTGTTCTTGCAGTGAATCATGAGCTTTCTACTTAAAAGTAATGAAAGTTACATAGCAACATTGAAAGTAGAAGAGACGCCTTAAGATATTCTACCATCTAATTCGTTCTTCTACTCCTGCCTCAAATAAATCTGTCACATGGCTAAATTGCAGCTCAAATATTAGATGAGTCATTCCACATATTAAGATTAGACAGATTCACTGAACTGGGAATTCAGAGCAGGGACAGGCAAAGCACAGACTGGAAGTTTGATGAACCAGACTGCAATAGGTAAAGATATGGTGAAAGATGATTCAAATAAACACCTGCTCTGCAGATGACTGGGACTCCAAAATTCTAGTAAAATCAGATCAAACACATTGCAAAGTTATTTAGGCTGCTATTTTTAAATAACTCTTGGAAGACTGGAACATAGCTAAGGGTCATAAAGAAAACTATAGGCTTGGCTTACCAATTTGGGCATTTGGAAAGAAAACATCATTGGATAATTCTGCAAATTCTTTTCAGAGTGAAGGGGTCTGATATTTACCATAATTTCATGAGGCATAGCACCTATTTTTACCACTTTTATTCAGTGTAGGGAAATTTCTTAAAATCAGAAGTAAGCCTCAACATCCATCTTAATCTCTGTGTATTTTTGGATTCTGCCCTTTATGGCATAATAATAACTTTAGAGTACATAGAATAGACCACCTGACTGTCAAGAATGTACACAAAAGTAGCTTGATAATAATGTAGGGATTTCAATATTAGAGAGTTAACTGTATTTTCTTCCTGAAATTTAAAAAAAAATCCTCTAACATATTCCCTCTGAATCCTGGATAATCAGACTGGTTATCTAACTGATTAGATATTCAAAATATTGATTAGATATATCAAATATATTGATTAAATAATCAATAAGCCTGGATAATCAATTAAATGGTTTTTAATTAAAAATGAGTTTCTAAAAGGAAGGTTAATTCGGCTTACGTTGAATCCCTGTCGTTTTGATTGATTCCAAAATTGGCTTAAGATGGGAAGACAATCAGGCTTGAAGTCCTTTCACATCTGCTGCTCCTGCTGTTACACCCTGCAGCTCATCAGGCAAAGACCAAGCAGATGAGGCTACTGCCTCCAGCTCTCAGCAAGTTGGACAGGCTATATGCATGGCCCGGTGAGAGACTACTGCGGTCTGTTCTCCTCACTGACTGTCCACTCTGGAACCCCTGACTCACCACAGTATTAGTATACCTTTGGTCACAGACTTGCTGACTCTAGTTTCCTAAGTCAACAGTGTTCTATAAAAAATATTGGAGATATCTAATGCATTCAGGGGTTGAACCATCAAAAACACAAAAAAGTTTAACATGACATAAATGAATTCAGCACATAAACAGAAGGAAGAGTATTGGATATAAGATACAATTTTCTGCATTTGTTAGGAAATTTATAATTTAGATAAAGTATTTCATGAATTTTGGTAACTTTAAAAAAGTAAATCACTAATTTTGAAAGCATTTTATGTTGCAACTTAAGAGACAAGACATATTCAATAGTTAAAAGATTTTTTTTTCCCCAAGCTATTTTTTCCCACAGGAATTTTTAATGTAGCAAAAGAATATCTGGATCCCATCAATGATAGTAATTTGATGAAAGGTGATCTCAGTGAATAATGAGCCTATATCTAAATCCAAAATGGAGTTTAAGACCATTCAACTTGAGCATTTCTGATGTGTTCAGTTTTATTCCCATTCCTGGTAAAAATGGGTCTGGGGCTCATTTTGCTATTTTTGACAACATACTTTTATTTGATAACATTTCAAGCCACTTGTGTACAACAACATGAAAACAGAAACCACTTAATTGTAAATGAAGACTTACTTGCTCCTGTTTAATAAAAATATCTTATCTCTCTAGAACAAGATTATTATAGTGATAACACAGCTTTTATGTAACTTTAATATTTTTAAAGATTCATGAAAAACATACTCATGTTAAAAATTAAAAGAGTACAAAAGGAAGGGGAGGGGTAACACAGAAGTGAGAAGGTGGGTGTACAACCTCCTGGGTGTAAGATAGACTCAAGGCTATATTGCACCACAGAGGGAATATAGCCAACGCTTTGTAATAACTGAATGGAGGCATGTACGCTCAGTCGCTCCAGTCGTGTCCAGCTCTGTGAGACTCTATGGGCTGTAGCCCACCAGGCGCCTCCTTCCCTGGGATTCCCCGGGCAAGAACACTGAAGTGGGCTGCCATGCCCCAGGGGATCTTCCCCAACCAGAGATGGAACTCATGTCTGCCTGCGTCTCCTACAGTACAGGAGGATTCTTTACCCACTGAGCCACCTGGGAAGACCAACTGAAGGAAAAGTAGCCTTCAAAAGTTGGATTAAAAATTAGAAAAAAAATTAAAAGAGTCCAAAATGAAATACAGTAAAATATGACTCTAATGGGAGTTCCACTTCCCACAGACACACTCACTCTGTGTGTGTGTTGGGGGGGTGGGGGTGGTATTTTTTCACATAATTACACGAGTAGAGAATTAACTAATGGAAAAGAACAAATAGCGTACATGAAAACACACCTCTTTCACAACTACATATAAGAAATAGATAAAATGTTTACCTATTAGAGAATGCATATTAAATTTGACAATAATAGGACTTAGGAAGAATGCAGGGAAGCAGAAACTCCTAAGGCTATTGCAAGTTAATAATGTGGCACTAGCAATATTTTAAGCACATGCAATTTGACCAGTTTCTTTTTCCTTAATGACTTGCAAGTGACCACTATCTAAAATAAATGACTGATATTTCTGTAGGTTTCTGGGTGTCAGTTTTTTTCCAATTTATAATTTGTCTTTAGACTGTGTCTTCAATATTGATTTTGCAGGTAAATTTCAATTTTTATCACTTTATGTCATCAAATTAATTGGTTCTCCTTTAAGTCTTAGTTTTTGTCTAGCTTTAAAAGGGTTTCTTTCATAAGAAAGAAAGGCTTACTCTTGATTTATTTTTGCTGTTTTATGTGTGTTTTTGTTTATTGGTTTGTTTCCATTTTTTACTATAAAATATTAATCATAAACTAAAGTATAAAGACTCGTAAAATAGCCTACATATGATTTTTACAAAGGTTAATGTTTTGCTGTTTTAGCTTTATGTATTTTTTCTTTGATTAACTATTTTAAGTTAAAAATACCATGATATTTTACCCATTTTATATAAATACTCCAGTATGCATACCTAGAAAACAGAAGCGCAGACACTGTTTTATAAAATTTCAAACATTCTGGTATAGGTCATTTTTCCTTCTTTCTTCATTTTTATACAATTTTTGAGTTTCCACTTACAGTTATTACAAAATATCATCTACATTCCTTGTGTTGTATGGTACATCCTTGAGCCCACCATACAGTATTTATCATTCTCTGTCTGACTTATCTCTGGCATAATGTCCTCCAAGTCCGTCTGTGTTGCTACAAATGGCAAAATATCATTCATTTTTATTGGTTAGTAGTACTCCATTGTATGCTTGTGTGTACACATATGTACACTATGGCCTCTTTATCCATTTATCTGTTTACAGACACTGAAGCTGTTTCTATGCCTTAGCAAAGTAAATAATACTGCTATGAACACTGGGGTCATGTATCTTTTGAATTAGTGTTTTGGTTTTTTCTCTTTTTTTTTTTGATATATTGCCAGGAGAGAAATTTCTGGGATATATGGTAGTAGTGGTTTTAGTTTTTTGAGAAACCTCCATGTTTTCCATAATGACTGCACCAATTTATACCCCCACCGGCAGTGTAAAGGGTTCCCTTTTCTCAACACTCTTGCCAACATTTGTTGTTTGTAGAAGACTATTTAAGTGAATTATCAAAACTGGTTTTAGAAAGATTTCTACAAGAAAAAAAATCAGAGACAAAAAGCTACCACAATTTTTAACAGATTATTTTAAAGGTAAGCCTTTTGAAATCCAAAGCCAATTGGCCCACCATATACTTATATTTTCTGACCTAGTTTAACAATGAAGGATGTATGCTTTTTGAAAAATAAACGCTTTTGATAGGTTAACAATTTTGAGATATTAACTGTTTTGCAATAATCAGACTCAGTCTGGCTAATCAGTGTTTTTGTGTGATAAAAGAAAAAAACTTCTGCAGACCTCCTGGCTAAATGTCTCTTTTCCATTAAGTATACACCAATGGCAGAGACTTTGAAGAGTTGCTGAACATATATCATGAGAAGGATTGTCATAAGCAGATAAATTCATAATAATTAATGGAAGTAATAGATAGACTCCTCAATTACTGCATTCAACACAGAAGTATTATTCAAGTGTGAAATTAAAAGAAAAAAAGTTTCTAAGTCACAATGTAGTATTTATATATATATATATGCATATATATATATATTTTTTGATTTCTGAAAGAAATCTATTAATTGCCAATGATTTTAAATGGTCCTAAAAGAGCTAAAATACACAACGACATTTAAAGTACTGATAGATTCCCCTTTCTTTTTCCCTCTTGACATCCGATTCATATACACTTCAAATTCACATTTTTAGAACTCATTTTCAGCACATTCTCTTATTTATTTTAACCCATATTTATGATATCCTGAAATGGTAGCCTAATGTACATCAAAAAATATAACAAAATTGGACTCGCTGCTTTTACCTATGTGCATTTTCTTCTCTTTTTTCTTTATGTCAATAATCTTTCCAATCAACCTTTCTTCAGAATTAAGACCCAGTGGGGGGCTGGAATTTTAAAATTATTTCTCATGGAACTCCTACTAAAGTTGTCATATTTTAATTTTAAAAATACAATATTCAATGTATATGTTTTAATCTTTGATCACTTTCATTATATTATCTCTTTTATTCATATATATATATATATATATAAATGTACTTTCATCAAAGAAAGAGGTGAAAAAAATGATAAAGTGGGACAAATATACATATATATAATATATAATATATACATAATACAAACAATAAATTATTCACATATCACAGCTTAAAGAAAGAGAAAAATAATTTTAGGCCTAAAGCTAAATGGTGATGTCTCTTCATAGTAAGGGTTTTACAGGTAATTCAAAAAGAAATGGGAGGAAAAGTCTGTTACTGGTAACAGTAAGTATCATAAAAAGTAACATTTTCCCATTACTTTACGCTTCATTCACTGATTAGGACAGATAATGGTTTATGATGTTAGAGAAACAAGGCAGAAAAATGAGAAGTATAATAACTGAAAAATATCTTCCTCTTATAGAATGCCAGATATGCCACTTCCATGCTGCCTAAATATTTTGGCTTGGTTTTTTTAAAATTTCAAACTCTATTTAAATTGTATTTCAAACACAAAATATTAAAATATTGTCAATGTGACTTCAACAAATTCACTCTCTCTCTAACTTTTAAGCATATGAATCTAACTTGAACTTGATAAAATCTTTCCTAGGATCTATCAATCTCACATCAAAAATAATTTACCTTAGTTTCAGTAAGTTTGACAAGAAATTTATATTCAAATTAGACTATAATATCCAGTTATAATATTTCAAATATTAACACAGTTTCTAAACATATAAATGTAGCTTCTTCTGGATTTAGAGCAGAGAATAGTTCAATCCTAGTGATTATTTTAAAAAAATAATATTATTTTACATAATAGTGCTTTGCAAAGTATATTGTATACAGTGCCAGTTCTATCACATCAGAGGCTACTGTAATGCAACATCAGGGAGCATTAGGGTAAAAGTATTTAGGGGATAATTTAAGCTGGTATCTTTATTGCAGAACATCTCTGGATCCTTGATGTTATAATTTCAAAAAGGGCAAAATGGTATACCACATTGCAAACATATTGACCATAGAATCTCTTTGCTTCAAGAAGAATCTTGCAGAAACAGTATTTTAAAGCACAAATTTTGGCAGACACTGAAGTGTTTTGTTGAGAATTTTTTATAAATATTAGGTAATTTTTTAAAATAAATACCTGTATCCTAATATATTTAAATTTTGTATTTGTGATTTAATATGAACAGGGGCCTAAGGAAGACTGCTTAGGATAAAAATGAGTAGTCAAAGGGGATAGATTTCTATTTTTAATTTTCATTCTATTATTATTATGTGTATAGGTTTCCAGTGAATCACTTAAACCATTCTTAATATCCTAATAAACTATGAAAATAAATGATATAACAAATGACTTTTGAGAATGTCACATAAACATGGTCTTATTTGTGTATTATTGGAGATGTTTCTCAGGAAGAAGTGAACTTTTTCATAGAAACTGATTTTCTAGAGTCAGTATACGTTTAAAGTATCTTATTGACCCACTGCAGGAAATAATGTATTTAATTTAATGCAGGTACTTGGCAGTGATTTTTAATTGCTTCTATTCAATGGCACATTTGCAGAGTAATTGGCTGGTAATAAATATACCATTCAGAAAAATGGGTGAGAGATGGGACTGAAAAATCAAACCCATTTCTTTGGTTTAAGGTCTATTTGGGAGGTTAGTACCTCTCAAACTTGAATGCATATAATGATTCCCCTGGGGTCTTTTTTAAATAATTTCCTGGGCCTCACTTTCTCCAGAAAATCTACCCAGTAGGTCTGACACTGGTCCATGAAACTGATTTTTTCCAAATGCTCCAGGTCATTCTAAAACTTCTGACCCATGGCCATGCCTTGTCAAATATGAGATTAGGTGAATCTCACAGACTTGCCTGATCACTTCCTTCTACTACAGAAATGGCTACATTCTCTCAGTTGACCAGATTTTAGTAGTATTGGTATTATAATTTTGTCTCAAGGCAGATTCATCAAAGAATAAAGAATAGTACTCATACTTTTTCTAGAAATAGAAAACATTTCAATAATGCTGGAGGTTAAAAAGAAATAAAATGCATCATAAACATACCATATTATTTACTGATGACCAACATACTGAGACATTAGGGTAAAGAAATTTTTATCCTCAGGTAGCTTCTCAAGAAAACAAAACTTCGAATTGTAGTCTCAGTAACAAATTACAATCTATTTTCGCATTTAGTTACACGTATTCATTCAACAGCTATTAGATATCACCGACTCAGTGGAAACAAGTTTGAGCAGTCTCTGGGAGATGGTGAAGGACTGGGAAGCCTGGTGTGCTGTAGTCCATGGGGTTGCAAAGACTCAGACATGACTGAGTGACTGAACACCACCATGCTTCATGCTGGATACAAATATTCAGATAAAACATATCCACCTTCAAGTTATTTCTGTCAATTGACTCAGGATTCCATGTCTGCTCTATATTTAGGCACTTTGAAATCAGCGAAGTGGTGACTGATGAAATTTTTATATAATTAATATACATTTAATAATTGAATCTATATTTGCCTATACAGTTTTGATTTTTCAGCTTTAATATGCTATTTTTAGGTATAATTCTTAGAGAAATACTAATGTTTTAGTGTTGTTCTTTTCTTTACAATTATTGACCATTGTTGTTCAGGAATCTGCCTAAAAGTCACTAAACTGTCCTTTTTTCCACCTGAGCTACAAAGACAGGTCTTGATTTCAGCAGGTAACTGTGTTATGTTACCTTTCACTAAGGCAGTTGAAGCCTGATTTTTATGTTTTGAATTAGAAATCATATTTAAAGAAGGCCTATTAACTTCTAAGAAATAGGAAATTCCATGGATAATAGACTGCTGTAACCATTATAATATCACATTTATCCACAATTAAATTCACATATCTTGACATTTTATATATTGACAGTTATTTATAGGTTCAATTCAGTTCAGTTCAGTTCAGTCAGTCGTGTCTAACTCTTTGCGACCCCATGAATCGCAGCACACCAGGCCTCCCTGTCCATCATCAACTCCTGGAGTTTACTCAAACTCATGTCCATCGAGTCTGTGACGCCATCGAACCATCTGATCCTCTGTCGTCCCCTTCTTCTCCTGCCCCCAATCCCTCCCAGCATCAGGGTCTTTTCCAATGAGTCAACTCTTTGCATGAGGTGGCTGAAGTATTGGAGTTTCAGCTTCAGCATCAGTCTTTCCAATGAACACCCAGGACTGATTTCCTTCAGGATGGACTGGTGTGATCTCCTTGCAGTCCAAGGGACTCTCAAGGGTCTTCTCCAACAGCACAGTTCAAAAGAATCGTAGACAGATATAAAGGGAACAGACTGACATAATAGAAGCTATTTTCATACTGCCAGCCTATACTTTCCAGGTGTTTCAATAATGAGCTTGAGTTATTTATGGAGAATTTTTCTCGCCTTTCTAGATATACTTACTAGCTAACTTCCATGAAATTATTAATTACAGCTTTGAATTACATTAAAAATTTAAAAAGTATACATATGTATATACTTAAACAAATGCAAACATAGTATACATAAACATACATACATATGTGTATGTGTGTGTATTTGTAAACTGAGAAATTATCCATATAAGATTGCTTTCTTCATTCATTATCCATTCATCACAGACTATTGACTCTGGGTAAGGAAATACACAAGAAAAATGGTGGCAATAAGAAATATCACTTACTTGATTAGAGTTATTCAATTCTTTTTCAGGAATGCATTTCAAATACCTAAACCAATCAAACAAAATTTCTAATCTGTGTGTTTCAAGAAGGCTTTATGAGTTTTCTAATTTACTAACCAATAACATACAGAGTTTCTATAGCAACTGTGTTAAGAACACAGCACTTGTGTTCCAGCACTTGGAAAAAAGAGAAATGCTCCACAGGTACTCAAATACATTTTAGAAATTAGATAATAACCTGTCTGTCACTGAGTAGCATACCACAACATACACAAAAGTAGAACTTCATATTGTCTTTCCTAGAGAATTATACCTATATGTATATCTATACCTATGTTTATATACAAATCCATTTTCAAAGAAATTAGCTAAAAATTGTACCTTATGGCAAACTGCATTTATTACTAAATAAGTGAACACTGTTCTTCATCACGAGTATCCCCACTGTTATTCGTTTTCATTTAGAAGGCAAGATTACTGAATTCACTTGCTTGGGTTTTTAAAGACAATATATTTAGAGATATTTTAGATTTACAGTAAAATTCAGAGGAAGACATAGAGAGTTTCCATACACCCACTGACCTGAAACATAAATGTGCTGTACGGCGCTTAGTCACTCGGTCGTGTCTGACTCTCTGTGACCTCATGGGCTGTAGCCTCCAGGCTCCTCTGTCCATGGGATTCTCCAGGCAAGGGTACCGCAGTGCATTGCCATGCCCTCCTCCAGGGGATCTTCCCAACCCAGGGACTGAACCCAGGTGTTCCACATTGCAAGTGGATTCTTTATCATCTGAGTCACCAAGGAAGCCCAAGAATACTGGAGTGGGTAGCCTATCCCTTCTCCATGGGATCGTCCCAACCCACGAATCAAACTGGGGTCTCCTGCATTGTAGGAGGATTCTTTGACACACCATAACCCCCCAAAGTGGATAATTCACATTACCATTCACTCTTGGTGTTGTATATTCTATGGTTTTGAACAAATGTATAATGACATATATGCCATCATCATATTATTATAGAGTATTTTCATTGCCCTGAAAATCTTCTGTTATCTGTCTATTCATCTGCCCACCACCAAGTCCAGCAACCACTGTTTTTTGTTTTGTTTTTTACTGTCTATAAGGTTTTGCCGTTTCCAGAATGTCACACAGTTGCAATCATACAATACGTAGCCTTTTCACACTGGCTTCTTTCATTCAGTAATATGCATTCAAATTTCTTCCATGTCTTCTCATGCCTTTTTAGCTCATTTATTTTTCATGCTGAATGACATTCCATTTCCTGACATACCACAGTTTATTTATCCATTGACCTGGTGAAGGACCTGTTGTTTGCTTCCTAGCTTTGGAAATCATGAATAAAGTTGCTATAAATACCTATGTTCAGGTTTTTGTGTGGACACATTTTTAACTCCTTTGGGTAAATACCAAGGAGTATGATTGCTGGATCCCATGGTAAGATTACACTTAGCTATAAGAAACTGCCAAACCATCTTGCAGAACATCTGTAGCATTTTGCATTCTCATCAGTTAATAAGAAAGACAAGTCCTGTTGCTTCACATTCTTACCAGCATTTGGTGCTGTTAGTGTTCTGGATTTTGATCTTTCTAATTAGTGTTAATATTCGTAGTTCATTGTTGTTTTAATTTGCATTTTCTTATTAATATAGGACATGGAAGATTTTTTCATGTTTATTTATTTGTTTATTTTCCTTGGTGAGGTGTATGTTAAAGTCTTTGTCCTATCAACTTATTAGGTTGTTGGCTTTTTTTTTTTATCGCTGAGTTTTACTATTTTTTTGCACATTGTGGATAATAATAGTCTTTTATCCGATATTTTGAAATATTTTGAAAATATTTTTTCCCAGTCTGTGGCTTGTCTTCTCATTGTCTTGAAAACAGCAATTTGCAGGGGGAAAAAAGTGTTTAACTTAATGAAGCCCAGATCATCAATTATTTCTTTCACAGATTATGGCTTTGGTGTTATACCTAAAAAGTCATCACCATATCCGAGGCCATCTAGGTTTTCTCCTGTGTTATCTACTAGGCGTTTTATAGATCTGATATCTAACTTTAGTGGGTGAATAATTTTCAGTTAATTTTTGTATGGGTCTGCAACACACTAAAAATTTACAGACACAACAATAAAAAATTCTTCCTTTCGCACTAGATAGTTTGGAAGAACTGCTATACTCAGTTCAGTTCAGTTGCTCAGCTGTGTCCGACGCTTTGCGACCCCATGGACTGCAGCATGCCATCACCACGTATGCTAGTAACCCCTAGTAGAGCAATGAAGATCTCTTTGTTTTATGATCCAGAGAAGTAAAGCTGAATTATGTTCGCAAGTATCTCTCACAGATAGTCTGTCTGTCTACCATTCTTACAATTCTTTCTGCTGCCTCCTTTTCCTGGACTCTGATTGGTCTGCATGAAGGCAGATGAGCTATCTGATTAAGGGCGTCACTCATTTTGCCCACATAGTTTCGGCTTCCAGACTCCTTTCTTCGTTGTTTATCTTCACTGTCTTTCACTCTCCCTGATCAACTCAATGATCATATATATAAATATTTGTGAACATAGTTGTTAAAAACTAAATTATAACTATTTTACATATTTTATACCTAGTTTGAGTTTAATATCATTGAGTACTGAATACTAGCTTTGAAAACTGAAATATATATGCTCAGAAATCTATGTCTGCTGAAAAATATATTCAAGGCATCTCAAAGCTTCAACTTTTATTAAAATGAAATATAATTTAACTGTAAGGGCAACTTAATACTTTCACCTTATTTTATTTCAAATATTTGACATTGTCATAAACCCAAACAAAGATATCAAAACTATGATATTGTGTACTGAAGATCTCACATATCTACTTAAGTTTTATAGGTTAGAATCAAAATGGTAAGGATCTAGATCATTCTAAATACACTCTAATGAGGTAAAAGAGGAAAAGAAGTCTACAAGCTTGGCAGCATTTCAGAACTATAACACACAGAGATCCATATGACTATGCACTATGTCAGACTTTAATTACAAAATGCCCCTTAGATATTTTAATTTGCATTTTGCAGTAGCTAATTCATAGACATTTAAAACTTAGGAGAAAAATGTAGATCTTAAAGTATACCCATGTCCATACAGTAACGTTTTAAGAAATGGCATTGGGTCACCCAGGACTTTAGGACAAAGAACTGAAAACCAGCAGACTGTGAGAAGTGCAACCACCACCAGCTAGCAGCTCAGTACATACAAGGTCTCAGTGACTACCTGTGCTAATGGAGGTTCCAGCCGCATTCATGCACAGAGATCAAGTATGTTCCCACGGTATGACCTTCAAAATAAAAAAGGTATATAATTGATATAAGGTATATAATTGCACTCAAAAAGCCAGCAAATATGGAAAACTCAGCAGTGGCCACAGGACTGGAAAAGGTCAGTTTTCACTCCAGTCCCTGAGAAAGGTTATGACAAAGAATGCTCAAGCTACCACACAATTGCACTCATCTCACATGCTAGTGAAGTAATGCTCACAATTCTCCAAGCCAGGCTTCAACAGTACGTGAACTGTGAACTTCCAGAAGTTCAAGCTGGTTTTAGAAAAGGCAGAGGAACCAGAGATCAAATTGCCAACATCCTCTGGATCAACAAAAAAGCAAGAGAGTTCCAGAAAAACATCTATTTCTGCTTTATTGACTATGCCAAAGATCTGACTGTGTGGATCACAATAAACTGTGGATAATTCTGAAAGAGATGGGAATACCAGACCACCTGACCTGCCTCTTGAGAAACCTATATGCCGGTCAGGAAGCAACAGTTAGAACTGGACATGGAATAACAGACTGGTTCCAAATAGGGAAAGGAGTATTTCAAGACTGTATACTGTCACCCTATTTATTTAACTTATATGCAGAGTACATCATGAGAAACGCTGGGCTGGAGGAAACACAAACTGGAATCAAGATTGCCAGGAGAAATACCAATAACCTCAGATATGCAGATGACACCACCCTTATGGCACAAAGTGAAGAAAAACTAAAGCGCTTCTTGATGAAAGTGAAAGACGAGAGTGAAAAAGTTGGCTTAAAACTCAACATTCAGAAAACTAAGATCATGGCATCTGGTCCCATCATTTCATGGCAAATAGATGGGGAAACAGTGGAAACAGTGTCAGACTTTATTTTTGGGGGCTCCAAAATCACTGCAGATGGTGACTGCAGCCATGAAATTAAAAGGTGTTTACTCCTTGGAAGGAAAGTTATGACCAACCTAGACAGCATATTAAAAAGCTGAGACATTACTTTGCCAACAGAGGTCCGTGTAGGCAAAGCTATGTTTTTCCCAGGAGCCATGTATGGATGAGAGTTGGACTATAAAGAAAGCTCAGCACTGAAGAATTAATACTTTTGAACTATGGTGTTAGAGAAGACTTTTGAGAGTCCCTTGGACATCAAGGACATCCAACCAGTCCATCATAAAGGATATCAGTCCTGGGTGTTCATTGGAAGGACTGATGTTGAAGTTGAAACTCCAATACTTTGGTCACCTGGTGTGAAGAGCTGACTCATTGGAAAAGACCCTGATGCTGGGAAAGATTGAGGGCAGGAGGAGTAGAGGACAACAGAGAATGAGCTGATTGGATGGCATCACTGACTCAATGGACATGAGTTTGGGTGAACTCCAGGAGTTGGTGATGGACAGGGAGGCCTGGCGTGCTGCGATTCATGGGGTCTCAAAGAGTCGGACACAGCTGAGCAACTGAACTGAACTGAACTAATAACTGATAGTATTATTAATCACTTTGTGAGCAATAAAAAATTATTATTCAGTATTCCAATGAGTTTTCCTGATGAGTATTCAAGCAGTATCTATTTTGGAAGTAGGTTCTCTTCTTTTACTGAAGAGCTGCTGTCAGTCTTGCTGAGTAGTGCTATCAGATTTCTGTACCTGAACATCTTCTCTCTTTTAAACTGAACTACTTACGTTTAGGGTCATGGGGATGTTTAGCGTGCCAACAGCAAAAACCAGTGAAAGAATTCTGATCCTGTGCTACTCTGAGAAAAAGTTTTGCTTTCTGATTTTATCATACAAAACATTTTCATTCTTTTTACAGACTAATAAAATGAACTGAAGTTGAGCCACCTAAATCAACTTTGCAGTAACACAAATTAACAGTTTTTTATCATGTATATTGCCCAGTGGGAGGAAGGTCAAATCTCTTGTTATGCAATGGTGTTGAGCTGCAGTAAGCCCTCATAAGTTCTCTTCCAGCCCTGTGTTTGTATTGTACTCAGGATACTGAAAATATTTACACCTGGGCTGGTAAATTTCCTCTTTTGTCATTTCCATTTACTTAACTGGTAATTTTGAGTCCTTTTTCAAACTTTGAGAAATATTTGTTTTCCCTGAACAATAGTCAATTTTTTTTTCCCTTGGGTATATATTTTTCCTGTTCTTCCATGACTTCAACATTTTCAAGTAACTGAGCTGTCAAAATGATGGGACTTTTCACAAAATATTTCTAATATGGAGACCATCAGGTATAAAAATCAACTTCTATCTCTACCCCTAATCTTTGATTTTTTTTCATTGAGATTTCTTTGTTGTAATTCACCTCTCAAATAACATACTTATGTATCTATAACTTCTCATTTTAGATATGGAAGTTTTCACAAAGAAGTATAAGCATATTTCATAATCATGAGAATTGTTTAACAATAAAGTCATGTCAGTCTTCACTCCATTGTGCATTTCTCTAGCATCTCTCATTTTTTTTTCCTGCTTAGAACTTTTCAATAATCTTCTCCCCACTTATTTCTAAATTTTTGCTTCTAAATATATGAATCAAATTCAGATGATTCTATAAACTTCATTTCAACATTAGATAATAACTTAATATAGCAGATTAGCAGGTAAATTTTTTATCTCAATGTGACAATACTTAAACTCAGAACAGATATATGGCAAACCTCTAACAAACAAAAATTTCCAATAAAAAGAAATGAAGTTAAACTTTTAATCATTCATAAAGGTGAAAACTTTTTGGTCAGAAGGATTTCTAAAGGATCAAATCTGATCTAACTTGCCCTTATACTGAGTCATACTCTTATAAACATTTTAAGGCAACGAATATAAGGGGTAATATGTACTAAGTGAAACCAAACACAAGATACCGACTTTAGTCTAAATGACTATTTTCTGGTTATACTTTGGGATTTTAAGCACATTTTTTATTATTTCTTTCAGCCAGATGCCGAAAGAATTGTAAAAAACTCTCTAAGAATTTTTAAGGTAAAATATCTTTATAGTCAGAGTGTGCCATCTTGAAAAACAACAAAGTAAGTTTGTCTGCAAAAATAACTTGGAAACCAAAGAGAACTTTGCTAAAAAACATGATGGTGGTATATAAGTAGTTGGATAGATAACCCCATTCATCACCATGACATACAGGTAAGATCAGAAGTCACGTAATTAATCCTTCTGAAAAGTTTTATTTACATATGTTTAATAAGGTTCTCTGCAACATGAAATTAACCAATGGGTTGCAAGTAGAATAAACAGAAAACATGATTATTTTTTTAAACTAAATTTTCTTTGTGCATAGCTGGAGCACACAGACCAGATTTAAAATTCTGTTGGCAATCTCATATTTATTTCTAAACTAAATTTCTAGAAAATATTATTTCAGCTCTTAGCCACTCCCACCTTTACCAGTTCTGTTTGACCCAGAAATCAATAAAAATATAGTACTGCAATCCCCATTCTCACAATTAAACTTAAAATATATTTTTATTTCCATTAAAGTAGTTATCTAGCCAAATTGGTATTTTTTTCCTCCAAATATTCAGTATTCTTATCTAAGCTTATGATACTTCTACTGACTAAAACTATTTGAAACAGTAATTTCTACTCTGATCTAAATAGCTATATATTTAAATCAGATGTTTCATATTAGTAGCAGTGGTAGATTTAAAACTGTGGAAAGTTCTCTTCCTGTCCTGTCCAGTGTTAAAGATATCAAAATTGCTTTCAGCATTTTACAATCTGCACCTTTAATACAGAATTGAGATTTTCTGGTTCCCATGAAAATTGGGAAATCTACGATCTCTCGGTCCCCTTTCATGCAGAATCCTCTCAAACTGGGCGACCCTTCCCATGTCATGACGCATTCATGTCCTTCACCTACTCGAGAATGCTGCTTCCACTTACACTGCGGATTGATTCCCATGGGCACTGGAGCTCAGAATCTCTCATCTGAAACCTATCTTTAATCTCTTGTTCTTTGATGACTTCCTGACAATGTCTTGTGCCTGGCAATGGTTTTTGCTTCCATCCTCCTTGCTCTTACTACTTAAAAGGTTAACTTGAAACGTAGCATTAACATGATATGGTTTAGCTAAATTGCTAAACTCTCAAGTGTATTATAAATCCATTAAACAGATGGACCATATTTTGTATCAAACTATGTGCTGTGCTAGTTGGTAAAATACCTAATCACATAATGATTTTTATAAGAGAGTGTGCTATTCCACTATGGTTTGGTATTTAAAGGAATGCTTCTATTTTTCCAAAAGAAATTCATTTAAAATGAATGTGTATTACAGAGGGCTGGGCACTTCAGGGTCATGTTGTTCTCCTCAACATGTTACTGCACTCTTTCAGAAAGCTCACAAGAAAATACGTGGTTTAATTTTGGCAATCATGTTCAAATACCAGTTTTGGTTCCAATAACTTGAGTTAAATATTTGCAAATAATTTGCAGAATGAGGATCCAGGGAGGAAATATAGAAAACTGCCATAGCATCAATTTTCATAACAACAATTTTCCTCTACCTCAGTCATGAGTCATATACACTATCGAAATGCAAGTAAAAATTCAGAGGGCACATGATACGCTATGAAAACTGTAGTTTCCTTATGTAGTAAATTGAATATGTAAGAGAAAATATCAGGAATGAAAAAATTAAACCATGTAGATTGTAGAAGTCTAAGGCCTTAGAGTTTAAATTGTGACCTCAGATTCTTCAAATGTGGTTTCAGTTTAGTTCAGTTGCTCAGTTGTGTCTGACTCTTTGCGACCCCGTGAACCACAGCATGCCAGGTCTCCCTGTCCATCACCAACTCCCAGAGCTTGCTCAAACTCATGTCCATTGAGTCAGTGATGCCATCCAACCATCTCATCCTCTGTTATCCCCTTCTCTTTCTGCCTTTAATCTTTCCCAGCATCAGGGTCTTTTCAAATGAGTCAGTTCTTCACATCAGGAGACAAAAGTATTGGAGTTTCAGCTTCAGCATCAGTCCTTCCAATGAACATTCAGGACTGATTTCTTTTAGGATGGACTGATTGGATCTCCTTGCAGTCCAAGGACTCTCAAGAGTCTTCTCC
This sequence comes from Cervus canadensis, assembly GCF_019320065.1. NCBI lineage: Eukaryota > Metazoa > Chordata > Mammalia > Artiodactyla > Cervidae > Cervus > Cervus canadensis. The sequence continues at coordinate 5,751,261 of NC_057389.1, forward strand.
AACACCACAGTTCAAAAGCATCAATTCTTTGGTGCTCAGCTTTCTTTATAGTCCAACTCTCACATCCATACGTGACCACTGGAGAAACCATAGCCTTGACTAGACGGACCCTTGTTGACAAAGTGAGGTATCTGCTTTTTAATATGCCGTCTAGGTTGGTCATACCTTTTCTCCCAAGGAACAAGCATATTTTAATTTCATGGCTGCAGTCACCATCTTCAGTGATTTTGGAGCCCCCAAAAGTAGTCTCACACTGTTTCCACTATTTCCCAATCTATCTGCCATGATGTGATGGGACCAGAAGCTATGATCTTCCTTTTTTGAACGCTGAGCTTTAAGTCTACATTCTTACTCTCCTCTTTCACTTTCATCAAGAGGCTCTTTAGTAGTTCTTCACTTTCTGCCATAAGGGTGGTGTCATCTGCGTATCTGAGGTTATTGACATTTCTCCTGGCAGTCTTGCTTCCAGCTTGCGCTTCATCCAGCCCAGCTTTTCGCATGATGTGCTCTGCAAACAAGTAAGCAGGGTAGGTTAGGTACTTTCTAAAACACAAAGAATAGATTATATGTATGCAAATTAGTTTATTTGGTTGACAGAATAAAACACACTTTAGGATAATATTTTAGTTACCCCAAAACTACTTCAGAATAGCTTAATTAACAATTCTTAGTTAAAAAGTTTGCTTTAACATTCTCATACTAATGTACAGCTTAATGTCTGTCTATTGTCCTTTCCATTATATAGATTGGAGTTAAAAAGTCCTCATGGAAGCAACAGAAATAATTTTGAAGGTTCAACCAACCATACTAGGGCAACAGAGCTGAATTTATAGGCTGTTTATTTCCAATCAGTCCTGCTATTTTAACATTTCAACTCTAATTTGTGTTGTATATTTATACCCCTAATTTAGTTTTGGAAAAACAGTTTTAATAAATATTTCTTGAATTAACTTGTAACCATATTTAATATTTTTCATTCATTATTTATGTCAACTATTAATAAACATTTGAGTTGGTAAAAATATTTGTTGGAAACATCAACAACTTTTTCAAAACATCTTACTTCTATCATTCCTCTAGCAATATGATATTATATTTCAAGTTATTTTAATTTTTTACTTATTCTGCTGAAGTGGATTGGCCCTTCTGATCTCTCATAAAAATTGAACTTCAAAATGTGATAAATTTTCAAACAGCATATAATTTTTTAAAAAAATTTAGTGAAGTATAGTTGCTTCATAACATTGTTAGTTTTTGCTATACACTAAAGTGAATCAGTTACACATACACATACACCCACTTGTTTTTAGATTCCCTCCCCATTTACATCACCATGGGTCACCGAGCAGAGTCCCCTGTGCTAAGCTGCAGGTTTTCATTAGTTACCTAGTGGTCCATACATAGTGGTGTATATACGTCCATCACAATCTCCCAGTTCATCTCACCAGCACCCCTTCCCCCTTAGGGAGCCATGAGTTTGTTCTCTACATCTGTGACTCTATTTCTGTCTTGCCAATAAATTCATCTATACCATTTTTCTAGATTCCACAAAAGCCACCATGACCCAGAAGAGAAAAATCCAAGTGAGAGAACACACTTGTGTTAACTCTGAAGAAACTCACTGGGGATAATTCTCCCGTAACTTGACCCAACAGATAAATGATGCTTCCTGTTTGGGGGTGAAGAATGTAGACTTTTCACTGTGGAAAGCAGAACTGCTGAAACTCCAAGTGATGAACAACAAAGACTCATCTTTACCAAATGCTAGTAGGCTCCTCTCAGTTCTCTTCTTGAATGGACTCAATCTTTACTTTCTAAAAGCTACTGCAGGAAATCAGCTCAAACGATTTTATCCATAGAATCATACTCCTCCCACTTCACACACACATACATACACACGTTAAGTGACTTGAAAAATATTACCATAGTTGCATCGTTTCTACCAGCTTAAGATCATATACCTAAGAAGACCTCAGTCCCCTTTAAAATGCCTGCCTGAGAAAGCTTAAGGCTGCCAAAAGATTTTACTATTTCCTCCAGCCATCATCTGAACACAGGACCTCTGTCTCTGAGTCTCTGTAAATCTCCACTTCCCTGACTCTGCTCAAGTCCCTACAGTTCTTCTTTCTTCTTTCACTCTCCCTTTAAAATGCTGTCACCTCTGCAAAAACAGGATTTTATGGGGGACTTTCTTACCAATTGCAATAATTAATCACTGAATAAAATGTGTCCTCAGCACTTTAACTACTGTCCAGATTTGTTTGTGTTTGACATGGTTCATGTAAGAACTGAAAATTAGAGGCATGGTTTACCACTTAGGAAAGCTGAGGAGTTGCCTGTGACTGAGTGCTTGAACAGAAAAGAAAAAAAAAAATTACAATTACAATAAATTAGTAACCCAAACCTATAACCTAAATTAACTATAATACTATAAAAATTTCATAAATCATGTTATATCTTTTTTATTACTTAGAAATTATTGAAAATGAAATTTGCACTGCAAGAGATGAATGCAAAATTTAAAACTGTTAAGAAAAAATAGGAAAAACATAAATAAGAATAAAATTAATGAAGGACCCATTGAATGAAAAATATTAAACAATTTGAAAAACCTGTAAGTACATTTGAAATTTAAAGAGAAAAAGTTAAAATGAAAGAAAAAGGATTATAGGATTATATGTAAAACAAAAGATAACTGAAGTCAATTAATGTTCTTAAAATTGAAAACAAAGCATCCGTACCATGACAGTGTTTGTTTTATTGTCAGTATTATTTCTTCATTTTTCTTTCAAATAGAAACCCTAGTTTATTGTTTTCCAATATTCACTATTCTCCTACCTGGTTAAATGCCTCAGAAGACCTGATTAAGCCCAATTTCTAAGAATAGGTCTTACAGGGTAAAAGGAAAATCCTACTACAAAGCTAATGATTCAGTTCTGGAATGGGAATACACCACAATTTGCCTGATGGAGTTATTCTTTAATTTCACTTCCCTAATAAGAAAAAAATGTTTACCTTCCTTAACTGAATTATGTTATATGTGGATATTCTACCAAGAACACATTATGATATATTGATGATAATACAATATAAAGATACTCTCTTATATGTTAGTATCCATTATGTATAATTTTATATATAGGCTACCAGTAGAATTCAACAGTAACAATGTTTACAACATTTGTTTTATTTTATATGACCAGCTTGCCTGTTTTGGTTTACTAATTGTTTTTCATTTTGCTGATGTTTGAATACCATCAACAAAATGCTCATCAAATATGAGCAGCTCTTTATCTGCTCATATTTATTCTGGAAATTATACCTTTATTTAAATTGTATTTAAATTTTTCATAAGTTGCATACCTACTCTTAAAACTGATAATTTTAAAAAGTAAACAAGTTTATAAAAAATGAGTAGGTTTGTTATGACAACTTTTTTCTCTGTGAAATGTTGGAGTTAGGGTATTACTGAATGTCAATAATATTTAATAGGCAAACTGGCTTTGAAAGTACCTTTACCTTTGAGAGTTTGTCCTTTTTCAGTCTGGAGTTTTTGACTGATATTTAATAATATGTTGCCATGGTAGAAGATAAGAGGTAGAATGTATGTAAGATGTGGAATTCAATATTGCATATTAAGGTACTTTCATTCTTATAGATCAATTTTTATTTATGGTTTGATATAAAACTGTCACATCATATATCTTTCAAAAGAGGTAATATTTTGACAAGGCAGGAAATTGCACACCAAAATATATTTTACCTACATAAACACTTAATACACTTTCTCTCTCCTCAGAATTTGAAAATTGATCACTTAGAGAAGGATACATAATTTCAAATATCTCTATTAGGTGTCATCTAATGAAAGAAAATTAAATATAAAATATACATTGTATATGGGAAATTTAGGATTGTAAATCCACTTCCTAATGTTGTTAACACTCAGAGTAGCCTGTATCCCATGGCTTTCTAATAATTGTAATCTACTTTGCCCCCTATGTTAGGGATATAATTATGTTAACAGCTTTTCTATGCAGGCACCATACATTGCTATTATGAAGCTAACTTCATTTAATTAGCATCGTGTAGTAAATTAGCAGTTATAAGAACTGCTGGGTGCAAGGGGATCTCCATTTTCTCACCATTTACTTAATCCTCAGTCAATGTTAAGATTATTTCTTACCGAATTTCCATAGCAAAATCACCATCACCCTCCTCAGATACTGTGATTCAGCATTTGTAGGGATTTGGAGCAAACAGTTTTCTCCAGATGCCCAGAAGTTAGGATTATTGAAACCCCTGTCCTGCTCCTTGTTGAAAAACACAGGAATGCAGAAAGACAACACCCATGTGAATGCATTCTTTTTCTTTTAAGCAACTATTTTTTTTTAATGACCTGATAAAAACAGTAGTATTAGCTAAGGAATAAATGGAAAGGCAGAATGACTCCTTTAAAGGAAGTTCCCAGGTTTTATTAGCATATTATTGAGAAGACTTTTTTTATGCCTAGTGCTTGGTGGAAACGTAAAATTAAACTATGCTATTATTTATACCATTATTGGGTTTATAGTGTGCTATGAAGTTGGCTAATAACTTTTGTGTTGGTGTTGGAGTAATTGCTTGTTAATTCATTGTGTTTCAACCACACCGAGAATTATTTTCAGAGCAGCAAAAACTACTCATTTTCTTTTTTTTTTTTTTCAGTTTTCCCGCTAAGTTTTATTTGGGCAGACCAGGGGACAGAGGGCCAGCACCTAAAAAAACTAGTTACTAGTTTGAAGCAGAAATTATCAAAATCATAGAGCATCAGAAACAAACTTATTTTATTTATTTGCCTATTATATAAGAGACATGATACACATTTAAAATGTCATCTCATCTTGGCACTTCAACGTAAGTTAATTCAATAGCTGCATAAGAAAAACTCTATAAATAACTTCCAATTTGTGGCTTTATGATCAGAGTCTGTAACTAATAATTCAGTCTCCAGACATAATCACTGAGGAAAATCTCCACAAAACACCACAATAAGTAAACTAAAAAACTTCTGATGTCTGCTTTCCTTTTCACTCCACATGTGCCCTGTCAGATCATCATAAACACTAAAAATTACACAAATAAGGAAAACAATATATATTATGTTGAAAGTGAAAACTGTAACCAAAATGTTCACTGGTCATCAAACAAACGCGCAAGACAGGGCTGCACTTTAGAGTGTTGACGTGTTTCCTCACCCAATGCAAACACAACTTGGTTTACATCTAGGTATTAGGAGCAGAGGATCTCTCGGTTACGCATTTCTGCTGGACGCTCTGCTGATCCTTGAGAAAGCTGATCCGGCACCAGGAGCATCTCTGAAGGCCTGGGGGGCCCCGTCGTCTTTGGAAGCGGGCTCCTGGAGCGGTGTCTGCCTCCTCAGAGGGGCAGGGCTTTGCTCCTCTCGGCCTACGTGGCTGGCCTGGCTCTTTGTCTCAGCTGCTCTCAGCCTCTCCGACCTCACAGAGGCTCAAGCCAGCAGCAGCCTGCCTCCTGATCCCGCAAGGCCCTCGGGCCTCATCCCTGGGGAGTCTCAGTTCCCAGGGGTCCGGGAAGAGACCAGGGCCGGCGGTGACTTCACACAAGCGCAGCGGCTCTGAGGCCCCAGGGGGAAGACCCCGGTGCGCACTGCCTCGCATCCTGCAGACTCCATCAGCACGCAGGCCGGTCGCTGTCGCTGCTGTCCTGAGCCTGGTGTCTCCGCTAAGTGCTCTGAGAGAACAGACGGCGCAGCTGACGTGTGTGCGCAGGAACTGATCTCTGGGAAGCAATGCTGACCAAGGAAACGCTGAAGTCATAAAGCCCCATTATTGTCCTACAGGGATTCTCTGGAGACATGTCCGTCCACAGGGTCTCTGTGAAGACACACCGTCCTAGCCTCACCTTCCCTTCCTTCTCAATCTTGCTTTCTTTGTAATTTATACCCCGCAAAGAATGGGAGGCATTAGGCTCAATTTTCTAGGCAAGTAAATCAGCTATTTACCCATTTGATCTGGCCAGCGAGTTAAAAATCAGAATCCACACATTAAGTCTGTGCCCTTTACTCACCTGTAAACTCCTCATTCCTTTAGTCATATCCTAGCTTACATTATATACAACTTAAATATGCTACATATTTTGATTCAAAGCACATTATATTGGGAAACAACAAGCTTTGAAAAAATAATGAAGGATTTATACAGTGTTGCCTTTATGAGACAAAGATGACAGTGAAATAGCAAGAAGAAAAACTAAAAGAGAAAAAAACACTAATAAACATGACGAACACCATGCCAAGAGCCCTAAACACTTCAATAACTCTGGGAGCTGTTATTGCTGTGAAAAAAATACAAAAACTGATTTTGTAATAATGGTCTGGATGCTAAAAAAAAAAAACTCAAATTATGTTTACTATATCCTACATAAAGAAGGAAGGCAATTTCCCTAGAGAATTCTCAACAATTAAAATGAAAATATCTTTATGTTCACATTGGAGCCAGACATTTTGACAAATACAGCCATATAGAACAATTTCTTCTCTACAATTCTAGATTATACTTAAAATATTTTGTCTTTTTCGAGAAACTAAATATTTCCATGGCAATCTGAAATCATGTAGAAAATATTGTACCTAGGAAAGATCACATGGTGACAACTCACAACTGCTTTTTTTTTTTTCCAGCTCTGGCTGTTTGAATCAGATTAATATTCCTAAATACAAACCACAATAAGAGAAAATCTGAACAGCCCCATAACTAAGAAGAGCAAATAAGAAAAAAAAAAAAAGTCTGACAAAGAAAATCCCTGGAAGTGCTGGCTTCACTAATGAATTCTACCAAACTTTTACAGAAGAATGAACACCAATCCTTCTCAAACTTTTCCAAAAAATTAATGAGGAGGGAATATTCTCTGAACCATTCTATGAGGTCATCATTATAATGATATCCAACTCAGACAAATGAAAACTACAGACCAATATCCTTTATGAACATTAATATAAAAATCCTTAACAAAATACTAGCAAAATGAATTCAACAGTATAGTAAAATAATCATATACAAAAAATCAAGTTGGGTTATTCTCCTGGGATGCAAACATCCTTCAACACATAAAAACAGATCACTGTTAATATACCATATTTACAGAATGAAGGACTAAAAACCACATGACTATTTTAATTGATGCAGGAAAAGCATTTGACAAAGTTATCATTCTTTCATGATAAAATACACAACAAACAAGAAATAGAAGAAATTGGCTTTAACATAATAAATGACATGCATGAAAAATCCAAAGCAAAAATCATCCTTTTAAGGTAGGAGAGGCCAAGCTATGATATGTGGAAGTTTAGGTGTATTAAATGCACTGTCAACTCACGATCTTTTAAATTTTTTATGGGTTATGGGGATAAAATTATAAATTTTAAATCAAAGAAGATCTGTATTATTAAAATGTCAATGCTATACAAATTGAATTAATTTAATTCCTATAAAAACACAATGATTTTTTATAGAACTATAAAAATCCACCCTAAAATTCATAGGGATTTCAAGTAGCCAAAACAATTCTGAAAAAGAACAAAGCTGGAGGATGCACACTTCTGATTTCAAAGCTTAATACAATGCTACAATAATCAACACTGTGTGGTACTGGAAAAAATACAGGTATATAGACCAAAGGAATAGAATAGAGTGTCTAGAAATAAACCTCTGTATATATGGTCAAATGATTTCTATCCAAAGTGCCAGGGCCATTCAACAGGAAAACAACAACAACAACAAAAAAAACCCACACAGTCTTTTCAAGAAATAGTGCTAAAAAAACAAGATATACACATGTAAAAGACTAAAGTTAGACCCTCGCTTAACACCATAAACAAAAATTAACTCAATGTATCAAAGACCTATATATAAGACCTAAAACTGTAAAACTCTTAGAAGAAAGAATAGGGCAAAAGCTTTGGGTTTGATGACTTCTGGGATATGACACCAGAGGCACAGGTAACAAAAGAAAATGTAGACAAATGGAACTTTATAAGAAAACTTTTAAAATGTGTCTCAAAAGACACTATCAATAGAGTAAAAAAGAAACACAAAGAATGGGAAAAACATCTGCATATCATTTACCTGGTAAGGAACTAGTATCTATATTATATTGAAAACTTCTAAAATTTAACATAAAAAAACAAACAACCCAATTCAAAAACAGAAAAGAGACTCAAATATACATTTCTTCAAAGATACATGAATGGCCAATAAGCACATGAAAAGATGCTCAACATAATTACTTATGAGGGAAATGCAAATTAAAAGTACAGTGAAATATCACCTCACACTAATTGGGATGATTACTATTATTAAAAAAAACAATTACAAAGAGAATACAGAGAATTGTTAACCCTTGTGCACTGTTAGTGGGAATATAAAATGGTACACCTGCCATGGAAAATAGATCCTCAAAAAATTTAAAACAGAATTATCACGTGATCTAGTAATCCACTTCTGGATATATATACTCAAAATAATTCAAAGCAGGGTCTCAGAGAGTTATTTATATGTCCATGTTCATAGCAGCATTATTCACCATAGCTAAAACAAAAAGCAACACAAATTTCCATCAACCCATGAATGGATAAACAAAATGTGTCCTATACATACAATAGAATATTATTAAGCCTAACAAGGGAAAGAAGTTGTGATACCTAGTACACCATGGATGATTTTTGAGGACATCATGCAAAATTGGAAAAAGACAGTGTCTTTATGACTATATGATTCCATTTATATGATGCACTTAATTCCCTTACTGTTCTTTTATCAAGAATATTCCATTTTCAACATTTTCTGAAAACCATTTTTAATTTTTTAGGTAGGTAGGTAGGTAATTTGTAGGTAAGATGCTACAGAAAACACAGACTTTTTGGCCAACACGGTAAGAAAGCATTGTTGTTTTCTTGGAGTTAGGTTTTGCAATTTTATTTGTGTAAGACATTATTATGCTTGAAATTCTGTTTGATTTAACTCATTAGAGACAGTATATATTTTTAGTTAATTCCCTTTATCACTATATCTTACTCTAATTTCCATCTCCCCACAGAAAATCCTATTAATGGATTTACATTATATATTTTAACTTCAACATGTACTTAAAATGTACACTATTTTTTCTGTGCATGCTTTTTTTTCCCTTCTGCAAACTATTTACTTCCCTAAGTTATGGGAAACAGAAATATTCTGTTTACACCTGTAAGAGACTGGACAGGGTTTATAGCAAGTTAATTATGTCATTCATGGCCTAGTCTACCATCTTTTTTTTTTAAAATCTATTTACTTATTTTTGCTTGTGCTGGGCAGCTTTTCTTTGCAGGGCATGGGCTTTTCATTGTTGTGGCTTCTCTTCACTGCAGAGCACAGGTTCTAGACACACGGGCTTCAGTAGTTGTAGCACATGGGCTCGGTAGTTTTAGCTTGTGGGCTCCAGAGGATGGAGTCAGTAGTTGCAGCTCAAGGGCTTAGTCGCTCTGTGGCATGTGGACTCTTTCCAGACCAGGGATTGAAGCCGTGTGCCCTGCATTGGCAGGGAGATTCTTAACCACTGTATCACCAGGGATGCCCCCATCTTCTGTCTGTAGAGGTAAAGTATGCCATTTTTCCACCGATGGGCCACCTTGGTCAAGCCACGATGATCACCTTAGCCTACCATTCTCACCCAGAATATGTCAGTGTATGCATAGTACTTGTACTTATTTTTCTTCTTCAAATATGAGTAGTGTGCTTATTCTAACTCAAGAAGTCAAAATAACTAAAACAGAAACTGTTGATACGTTTACATTCACATTCCCCATCCACCTGTATAGACGTTTGCCCACCACCTGCCATGGTCAGTGTACATGAAAGCTTGAGGAAAGACAGCTCAGTTATCATAACTAATATAATATTATTAACACACTGCTATACTTGAGCCTGTAGTACACTACCTCTAAGCAAAATAATTATCCATAAAATCTGTGCCAGTAAAAAGAATAGCACATTACTACTGCATACATGCTGGCCTTCTACTTTAGAGTAAAATAGACTTATGATTTATATCTACTCCAGTTAGCTAGAATTTAAGAGAAACTGTTAGCTAATTTGGATAAAATAGAAAAATGAACTTACAAGCTGTTCTTGTCCTTTAGATATAATTCAAAGTGTTGATAATCTGTAAGACTGTTTTATGATGTAGATAATTTAGTTCCAAGGTGAAGTGTGGAATGGAAATAACCAGCTGGAGCATTTAGATATAATGCCTTGTTTAAAACTAACTTTATAAATTAACATTTTTTCTGAGTAAATTAGACTGTATAGTAAACATGATTATTAGAATTTATATTTATTAATTTTAAAGATTCAGTAATATCTTATGAGGTAAGTGGTTTGCAAATTATACAATTTTTGTTCAGCTACATTGAAAATGTTACCAATAAACTTTGATCTTCGACTTAAACTTTTAAGTTCAAAGAATTATACAACCCTTTTATTAAATAAGTAAAAATGTCACTACAAAGCTGAATAAAGAATATCTGTTTCCTATTAAAACTAAACTTAGAAGTAGTAAAAATATAGTAATCTTTTTTTCTCTTGAATTCTAACTCAGTCTAATAAATTCGTTTGAGGTAATAGAGCTTATGAAATTATCTAAATCACACAAATACATTGTTAAAGGTAGATTCTGTCATCATAGAGAAAAATAACAAAAATCCCTACATGGCAGAAGAGTTTCCAAAATTTGACTAGTAAGAAAACTTTGATTTAGTGTTTAATACATGCTTTCATTTATATTAGCAATCAGAGGGGAAGAGTTTTTAAAAATTTTCCATAATATACTAATCTTAGAAATAAAATTATACTTATTGAGGGCTGACCATTTTAAAAAGAATATGCTGCTGCTGCTAAGTCGCTTCAGTCGTGTCTGACTCTGCAACCCCATAGACGGCAGCCCACCAGGCTCCCCTGTCCCTGGGATTCTCCAGGCAAGAACACTGGAGTGGGTTGCCATTTCCTTCTCCAATGCATGAAAGTGAAAAGTGAAAGTGAAGTCGCTCAGTCGTATCCGACTCTTAGCAACCCCACAGACTGCAGCCTACCAGGCTCCTCCGTCCATGGGATTTTCCAGGCAAGAGTACTGGAGTGGGGTGCCATTTCCTTCTCTGTAAAAAGAATATATGATAACCAAAATATTGATTTTTTGATTTAGGGTTTGGTTATTTATACTAATAATCTGATACCATTAGAATCTCATCAATATCCTATCAGTAGCAATAGGGTATTTAAGATCCGAGATCTACTATTTTGGTCACTTTCTATCTCTTTTTCCTTTCTATCATCTCTTTCTCTTTCCTCCTCTCTCCTGCCATCTCCTCCACTTTTTTTTTTCTTTTCTCCATCTGTCTGTCTGTCTTCAGTTGAGACCCTTTACCTGCTCTTCCTCCTAACCTAACTTGTGAGGCTAATCTCTGCACATGCTGAACTTCTCATGGCTCAATTGTGAGCCTCCTCTGTAAAGCCTTAAAGAGATCCAAAAACACTTTTACCTCTCTCTCAATAGATTTTTCCTGACTCTGACATAACACACATTGCATTTTGCTCAGTTATTTAAATATGTATCTGCTCTTATCCCCTGACCAAGAAACACCCTGCAAGGCAGGTCTAATGTTCTGGTTATCATTGTATCCTTAGTTTTAGCACAATTTGTGAAACACAGATGATTTGTAATGAGTGCTTGTTTAGTAGATGGATACTTACAGTCTTAGGCCATTTTTTCCCCTAGTGGTTCAAATAAGCTAATCTTATTCTCTGTGGGAAACCTCAAAGAGGAAAAACAGAGTGTATAGACTAGAAACTGCACTTTCCCCTTTCCAGATGCCCAGTCCAGTGGGAAGATAATATAACTAGGAGATGCTTTCCAACATATAATCTTACTCCTTTGCATCAAGAATCTCAGAACTCTGCCATTTGTCTTCCCCACTAGAAAACCTTGGGAAACTCTTAAGTGCCATGAGTGAATCAGGGAATGTCCTGAATTATGTTTGAGTTCTTCCACTTATCTTTTGATATACATAAAATGTTAGACCATGCAGTGATAATAAGTATAGTTACTAGGATAGCAACAAAAGCAGTTAAACAATAACACAATTCATGGATGGTCTTTCATAAATAAAACTACTGGCAGACACTAAGCATTTATAGGGATCACAATTCATTTTTCTTTGTGGGTATGTAAATCCCATTTTTGAGCAAAACACCTGACAGCTCTGCATGAGTACCGACCTACATGGTTAATTTGTAAGAAACACTTCAAAGCATCTAAATGACCTCTTTTGAAAATATTGGGCAATAAACACATTCCTAAAATTCATATTCCAAAGGTAAATAAAATAGTTTCGTCGATCATTATCAGAGAAGAATATTAGGAAGTAAGAGTAGGGGCAGAAGGAAACATATCAACGGGATTCTATTTATCAATGATTTGCTACCTGCCAGACAATGTACTAAGTCTTTAAAGATTTCTCACATATATGCCTCTTCATACTCAATGAAGAAATACTGCTATTATGCCCACTTCACATAAGAGAAAATACCTAAGAAAGGCCAAGTAACTTTTACACTGTGACTCAGCAAGTAAAGGTCTGGATTAGATTCAAACCCAGTTCTATCCGCCTGATTTAAAAGACCATGCTATTAATTACTAACTCCTCCACTTTTCAAAGTAAGATGCTTTCTTCACCCCTATGCCAGAAGTATTTGCTCTACATTTTCACCCTCACTGGGAATTTGGCTGTTCTTCTCCATTTATTAGTTAGTTGCTTTAAAAGGAAAGTAGGTTAAGGATTTGAAAAGTAATTGCAATTTTGTGAAGGACAGAGAAATATCTCTGTTGGAAAGAAGATAAGAATATCTGAAGATCTCTTTTTCCTGTCTTATTTATTAAGGAAAGATTATATAACTGAAGAGAAAAAAATCTAGAAATAACTACCGCTATATGCTGACCACTCTCTGTGTATAGATCCTCACTAAGCACTTCACATACATCATCACGCTCATACTTAGGCTCTCAGTCATGTCCGCCTCTTTGGGAACCTATGGTCCATAGCCCGCCAGACTCCTCTGTCCATGGGATTTTCCAGGCAAGGATACTGGAGTGAGTTGCCATTTCCTACTCCAGGCGATCTTCCCAAACCAGGGATTGAACCTGCATCTCCTGTGTCTCCTGCACTGGCAGGAGGATTCTTTACCACTGGGTCACCTGAGAATATTATACCTAATTGTTAAAACCCTGCCTCAAATTAAATGTTAGTTTCTTGCTCTACAAATGAGGGAAACTGGGACACAGAGAGATTAAATTAACCGCTGAGTGACTGCAGAGCTAGGACTTGTAGTTGTCAGGTCTTTATATATATAAACACATATAAAGAATAAAATGCCTCCTAGCAAAATGGAGAAAGAGAGATAGACAATACCGAGGGATAAAAGAATCTTATTTACAAATAAAAGAAATGGCATTATTACCGTAAGACAATGCTGTATAACTCATTTTAAAGGAGGTATTACTTTACCCCCCTTCATGGATCACAGCCTTGCCACGGTGGAGGGGCTTGCGTAACTCAAGCTATGACCCATTCTGGGCAGGGCCACCTGAGACAGATGAGCTACGGTGAAGAGTTCTGACACTGTGGTCCACCAAAGGAGAGAATGGCAACCTGCTCCAGTATTCTTGCCGTGAAAACCCTAAGATCAGTACGAAAGATGAGCAACAGTATGGAAGATGAGCCCCCCGCCCCCACCCCAGGATGGAGTTGTCCGACATGCTACTGAAGGAGAGAGGAGGGCAGTTACCAACACAGCTCCAGAAGGAAAGCAGCATCTGGCCCAGTGCAGAAATGACCCTCAGCTGTGGCTGTGTCTGCGAGTGAAAGCAAAGTCTGATGCTGTAAAGAACAATATGTATAGTAACCTGGAATGTGAGGTCCGTGAATCAAAGTAAACTGGACGTAGTCAAGCAGGAGATGGCAAGAATGAACATCAACATCTTAGGACTCACTGAATTAAAACAGAGAGGATTGGGTGGATTTAACTCAGATGACCATCATAGCTACTACTGTGGGCAAAATCCCTTAGAAGGAATGAGTAGTGCTCACAGACAACAGAAGAGTCCAAATGAAGTAACTGGGTGCAGCCTCAACAATGACAGAATGATCTCAGATCATTTCCATGAAAAAAATTCAACATCACAGTAATCCAAGTTTATGACCCAATCACTGATGCTGAAGAAGCTGAACTTGCCCAGTTCTATGAAGACCTACAACACCTTCTAGAGCTAACAACAACAAAAAAGATATCCTTGTCATCATAGGAAATTGGAATGCTAAAGTAAGAAGTCAAGAGATTCCCAGAATAACAGGCAAGTTTGGCCTTGGAGTACAAAATAAAGCAGGGCAGAGGCTGACAGAGCTTTGTCAGGAGAATGTGCTGGTCATAGCAAACAATGTTTTCCAACAACCTGAGAGACAGTTATACACATAGACATCATCATATGGTTAATACTGAAATCAGATTGAATACATTATTTGCAGTTGGAGATTAAGAAGCTCTATACAGTCAGCAAAAGTAAGACCTAAGGCTGACTGTGGCTCAGATCATGAGTTCCTTCTTGCCAAATTCAGACTTAAATTGAAGAAAGTAGGGAAAATGAATAGGTCATTCAGGTATGACCTAAATGAAATCCTATGATTATACAGTGGAGGTGATGAATAGACTCAAGCACTTAGATCTGAGAGAGTACCTGAAGAACTATGGACGGGAGCTCCTAACATTGTACAGGAAGCAGTGACCAAAACCATCCCCAAGAAAAAGAGATGCAAGAAGGCAAAGTGGTTGTCTGAGGAAGTTTTACAAAGAGCTGAGGAAAGAAGAGAAGCAAAGCCAAGGAAGAAAGGTAAGACATAACCAAATGAGTGCAGAGCTTCAGCGGACAGCAAGGGGGATGTTTGTGAGCTTAATCTCTCAGCCGTGTGACTCTTTGCTACCCTTTGATTGGAGCCTGCCAGGGCCCTCTGTCCATGGGACTTTCCAGGTAAGAATACTGGAGTGGGTTGCTATTTCATTCTCTTGGGTATCTTCCCAACCCAAGGATCGAAACTGCGTCACCTGCATTGCAGGCAGATTCTTTACTCGCTGAGGCATTTAATACCACAAGGAGAGATAAGAAGGCCTTCTTTAATGAACAAGCCAAAGACATAGAGGAAAACAATAGAGTGAGAAAGACTAGAGATCTCCTCCAGGAAACTGGAGATGTCGTTTCACAAGAACAGTCCATGCAAGATGGGCACGATAATGGACAGAAAAGGTAAGGACCTAACAAAAACAGAAAAGATTAAGAGGTGGCAAGAACATACAGAAGAACTATACAAAACAAGGTCTCAATAACCTGGATAACCACAATAGTGTGGTCACTCACCTATCAGTGTGGTCACTCACCTAAGAGTGTGGTCAGACATTCTGGAGTGTGAAGTCAAGTGGGCCTTAGGAAGCATTACTACAAAAAAAGGCAGCAGAAGTAATGAAATTCCAGCTGAGCTATTTAAAATCCTTAAAGATGATGCTTTGAAGGTGCTGCACTTAATATGTCATAATTTTGGAAATCTCAGCAGTGGCCACAGGATTGGAAAAAGTCAGCTTTCATTCCAATCCCAAAGTAGGGCAATGTCAAAGAATGTTGAAACTACTGTACAATTCCATTCATTTCATGCTAGCAAGGCTATGCTCATAATCTTCAAGATATGCTTCAGCAGGACATGAACCATGAAATTCCAGATGTACTAACTGGGTTTTGAAAAGGCAGAGGAACCATATATCAAATTACCAACATACATTGGATCATGGAGTAAGCAAGGGAGTTCCAGTTAAACATTTACTTCTTCTTAGTGGCAACCCTAAAGCCTTTGACTGTGTGGATCTCAACTGTAGAAAATTCTTAAAGGGATGGCAGTAACATACCACCCTATCTGTCTCCTGAAAAACCTGTATGAAAGTCAAGAAGCAACAGTTAGAACTGGACATGGAACAATGAACTGGTTCAAAACTGGAAAAGGAGTATGACAAGGCTGTATCTTGTCACTCTTCATACTTAACTTACATGCAGAATGCCACCATGCAAAATTTCAGGCTGGATAAATCACAAGCTAGAATCAGGATTGTGGGGAGAAATAGCAATAACCTCAGATATGCAGATAACACTCTAATGGCAGAAGGTAAAGAGGAACTAAAGAGCCTATTGATGAGGGTGAAAGAAGACAGTGAGAAAGCTGGCTTGAAATTTAACATGAAAACTAAGATCATGGCATCTGGTCCTATCACTTCATAGCAAATGCACAGAGAAAAAGTAGAGTCAGTGATATATTTTCTTGGTCTCCAAAATCACTGTGTACTGTGACAGCAGCCACAAAATTAAGACACTTGCTCCTTGAAAGGAAAACTAGGATAAATCTAGATGGCAGATATATTATAAAGCAGAGACACATGATATAAGCCTCTTTAGTCAAAGCTATGGTTTTTCCAGTAGTTGTGTATGGATGTGAGAGTTGGACCATAAAGAAGGCTGAGCACCGAAGAATTTATGCTTGTGAACTGTGGTGTTGG
Organism: Cervus canadensis; assembly: GCF_019320065.1. Lineage (NCBI taxonomy): Eukaryota > Metazoa > Chordata > Mammalia > Artiodactyla > Cervidae > Cervus > Cervus canadensis. Next base: position 5,767,955 of record NC_057389.1, read on the forward strand.
AGAAGACTCTTTAGAGTACCTTGGATGGCAAGCAGATCAAATTAGTGAATTCTAAAGGAAATCAACCCTGAATATTCACAGGAAGGACTTATGTTGAAGCTGAAGCTCCAATACTTGGCCACCTGATGGGAAGAGTGCCTCATTGCAGAAGACTCTAATGCTGGGAAAAATGGAAGGCAAAAGGAGAATTGGGCAGAGAGGATGAGATGGTCAGATAGTCAGTGACTCACTAGACATGAATCTGAGCAAATTCTGGGAGAAAGTGGAGGACAGAGGAGCCTGGCATTCTACAGTCCATGGGGTCGCAAAGAGCTAGACATGACTTAGCAACTGAAGAACATCATCATCAAGGACACAGTGAGCATAGAATCTCCTGAGGATTGTTGAAACCACCCTGAGTGCTGGGCCCTAACCTCTGAGTGCCTGATGCACTAGGTCATGGGTGTAGAATCTACATTTTTAACAACTTTTCTGATTATGCTGATGCTGCTGCTCTGAGGAAGATGCTTAGAGAACCAGTGCCCTAGGATAATGCTTCCCACGTTAGTCATCATGCACATTCAGTTATGATGCACTGTGTCTATCATCCAAATTCTGTTATATAATGAAGATGGGTTTTACTTTAAATCACTCCTGTAAACGTAGCCTGGCTGGCTATAGTCCATGGAGTCACAAAGAGTCGAACACAACTTAGTGACCAAACAACAACTAATTTACCAAATGATAGTTTAGTATCAGCTAGTAAACATTTAGATTCTATTTGTTTATGACCTAATCTCCATTCTTATAAGAACCTTGTGAGATAGGTAAGCTATACATTTCTAACTCTGGATTAGAGATGATGTAAGAGAGACTTAGTTTCAAGATCTTACCAAGAGTAACACGGTTAATTGGTGAACAGAGTAAGAATTCAAATGTATCTCTGGTTAATGTCCTGCCCTAGGCTCTTATTAAAGGAGAATCTTCTGGTTATGTCATCCTTTTAATAACATCCTATGTGTTGAATGTAATTTACACTTAAGACAACATGTCTCACCAAAAACAAACAAAAAACAGATTTTTGGACTAAATAAAGAGTGCCTAACCCCAAGTAACCAGACTTTAGTCCTATACAAGAGCTGTCAAAGACACTAAAACCTTGTGACCAAGACAATAGCTCTATCAGCTGGAAATCACTGAGAAGCTAAGGAGAAATATCTGAATGATCTTGTAAATGTGGAGAACACTGCTTATTACTGAAGCATATGCACCAATGGTTTGCTACTTCTAGACCACCCCTTAGTTCTGAGAATGAGTTCCAGTGTACTGTGATATCAGATCTCATTCACTAACTAAACTTAAAAACTGAAGACTACTATCAGTGCAACTAGTTGTGGTTGAGATAAACAGAAACTTAACTATGTTTCTGACAGCTTATTGTTATCCCAGGAGAACATAAAAATCAACAATTCAGTGTGTATTCTATAGTCTTTTAGAATTTTTTATTTGATTATAAAATGCAGACTGAGACATAGAAAAACTGAGGGAAATTCATGTTCTCACATGCAAATATAATCCTAAAATGTTGATTACTAGGTCAATGCCAACAAGAAGGAAATCTCTAGGGAAGAACTATAGGAATTTGCAATATTTTCCAATAGTGACTGAGCTCATGGCATAGAAGCCACTCTCTTCATATTTGTGGATGACAGATTTAGGAGGATTATCCAACAGTGGCAGAGTTCAAAAATCTTGATAGGCTAGAATGATGAACTGAAACCAATAAAGAAGAATTTGACAGAAATAAATATAAGATTCTCCTTTCAGATTAGTTTACATAAACACAGATTCAGAGAGTTCTATCTTGAAAGCAACTCAGTTAAAAAGACTGGATTTTTAAATGGGTGACAGTCAATGTGAGACAGAAATTTAGAAAAAAATAAATAAATTCTAGGCTGCTTTTTATAAGGTTAAGTGGTGTGAGTGGTGAAGAACACCCCTGCCAATGCAGGAGACATGGGACATGGGTTTGATCCCTGGGTTGGGAAGATCCCTTGGAGAAGGATATGGCAACCCACTCCAGTATTCTTGCCTAGGAAATCCTAAGGACAGAGAAGCCTGGTGGGCTACAGTCCGTGAGGTTGCAAAGAATTGGACATGGCCGAGCACCCACACATATATACACAGGCTGTTTTAACAGCTCTGTTATATGTATGAAATTCCAATATGGCTATGTTTTTCAAAGTGGGATTCAAGATCCATTATTGAGTCTTGAATCAATGAATGGGTCCTAAAGACCCTGGTGGCTCAGACAGTAAAGAGTCCACCTGCAATGCAGGAGATCTGGATTTGATCCCTGAGTTGAGAAGATCCCCTGGAGGAGGGCATGGCAACCCACTCCGGTATTCTTGCCTGGAGAATCCCATGGACAGAGGAGCCTGGTGGGCTACAGTCCACGGGGTCGCGGAGAGTCGGACACGACTGAATGACTAAGCACACAGACAGCAGCTTATCTTATTTTTACAACTAAAACGAAGATAACAGGTTAGAACTGGATGGCTGGAATAACATACACAAGATGTTATTGTTTATACAAAGGAATAATGACAGAGACAGAGGGACAGATTAGATTATTAGCTCCATGGGGGCAACAATTTTTTACTGTTTCAATTATTTTTGAATCCCCACTTTCTAGATATAGAAGACTGAATAACACATGAATGCCATAATCCTAATTATGATGAAAAATGTTTTGTTTTCCTTTTTTTTTTACTATGGGTCATGTTGAAAACAGTTAAGAGTCAAGCTTTCTGTCACTCAGGATTATCAAAACACTAGGGCACTGCAGCACTGAAAAGATTTGTTAAGGTGTATTAAAAAACATTATGGGGGCTTCAGATGAAGCTTACTAGGATGGAGCTGTCTGGTTGCAAAACCATACTATATTTTAAATTATGGAAGTAGTGATGTTTAGAAGAATTGACTCACTTGAAGAGACCCTGATGTTGGGAAAGATTGAAGGTGGGAGGAGAAGGGGATGACAGAAGAGGAAATGGTTGGATGGCATCACTGACTCAATGGACATGAGTCTGAGTAAACTCCAGGAGTTGGTGATGGACAAGGAGGCCTGGCGTGCCGCAGTCCATGGGGCCGCAAAGAGTCAGACACGACTGAGCCACTGAACTAAACTGAGTGATGTTTAACTCCCAAATGTTCTGGGACAGTGAGAGATGTCTTTACATAACAAAGAGCTTTTAAATGAAAGAACAAATATTTCAATAGTACTTGCATTAGAAGCTTGGCAAACTAAAAAAAAAAAAAAAAAAAAAGTATTCTTAATATTATGAAAATGCCAAAAACAGCAATATTTACAAAAAATATTTTCAGTAGGAAAATTGTTCTCAGCACTTTCATTAGTGGATGGTATCTTGATACCAATATTTTTGAAGCAGATAAATTCCATCATTCATAAGGGAAGAATGTCAGTGCTTCCCTGAGTCTCCTCAAACTTTTCTTGGTATGAAGATTTATTCTAAATAATTAAGGAATTAAACAATTAATAGGTTAGTGGGTTAGTTGTGCCAGGAATTGTGTAGCTTGTACTGCAAGGGAATCCAGAAAACAACTACATGTAATAACATATAGGGCTTCCCTGATCGCTCAGTTGGTAAAGAATTCGCCTGCAATGAAGGAGACCCTGGTCCGATTCCTGGGTTGGGAAGATCCACTGGAGAAGGGAAAGGCTACCCACTCCAGTATTCTGGCCTGGAGAATTCCATGGATTGTACAGACCGCCAGGGCTCAAAGAATCAGACACAACTGAGTGACTTTCACTTTCACTTTGGGCTTCCCTGATAGCTCAGTTTGTAAAGAATCTACCTGCAATGTGGGAGACCTGGGTTTGATCCATGGGTTGGGAAGATTCACTCTCTGGAGAAGGGAACGGCTACCCACTCCAGTATTCTGGCCTGGAGAATTCCATGGACTGTACAGTCCTGGGGTTGCAGAGTCAGACACGACTGAGCCAGCAGTTTGAACTAGTTTGAATAACATAGTAATGTAACCACTTTGGTTACTTTCTGAAAGATAAGAAAATGGTCCAAGAACTTTCTTTGCAATGACCATCTTTATAATAGAGTTTTGTCTATTTTCTTTTAAAAAGAATCAATTATTCTTCATGTGGTAGCTTAGGTTAAGTTGAATTAGATGTTTTAAACTCAATGCAAATTCTAATTGTCAGTTCAGTTCAGTTCAGTTCAGTTCAGTCCCTCAGTCATGTCCAACTCTTTGCGATCCCATAGACTACAGCATGCCAGGCTTCCCTATCCATCACCAACTCCCGGAGCCTACTCAAACTCATGTCCATTGCGTTTGTGATGCCATCCAACAATCTCATCCTCTGTTGTCCCCTTCTCCTCCCGCCTTCAGTCTTTCCCAGCAACAGTGTCTTTTCCAGGTGGCCAAAGTATTGGAGTTTCAGCTTCAGCACCAGTCCCTCCAATGAACACTCAGGACCGATTTCCTTCAGGATTGACTGGTTTGATCTCCTTGCAGTCCAAGGGACTCTCAAGAGTATTATCCAACACCACAGTTCAAAAATATCAATTCTTGGGTGCTCAGCTTTCTTCAAAGTCCAACTCTCACATCCATACATGACTACTGGAAAAACCATGCTTTGACTATATGGACTTTTGTTGGTTAAGTAATGTCTCTGTTTTTTAATAAGCTGTCTAGTTTTGTCATAGCTTTTCTTCCAAGGAGCAAGCATCTTTTAATTTCATGGCTGCAGTCACCATCTGCAGTGATTCTGGAACCCCCCAAAATAAAGTCTCTCACTGCTTCCATTGTTTCCCCATCTATTTGCCATGAAGTGATGGGACCGAATGCCAAGATCTTAGTTCTCTGAATGTTGAGCTTTAAGTCAACTTTTTCACTCCCCTTTTTCACTTTCATCAAGACACTCTTTAGTTCTTCTTTGCTTTCTGCCATAAGGGTGGTGTCATCTGTGTATCTGAGGTTACTGGTATTTCTTCCGGCAATCTTGATTCCAGTTTGTGCTTCATCCAGCCTGGCATTTCGCATGATGTACTCTGCATGTAAGTTAAATAAGCAGGGTAAAAATATAGACCCTTGACATACTCCTTTCCCAATTTGGAACCAGTCTGCTGTTCTGTATCCAGTTGTAACTGTTGCTTCTTGACCTGCCTACAGATTTCTCAGGAGACAGGTCAGGTGGTCTGGTATTCCCATTTCTTTAAGAATTTTCCACAGTTTGTTGTGATCCACACAAAGCCTTTGGTGTAGTCAATAAAGCAAAAGTAGATGTTTTTCTAGAATTCTCCAGTGTTCCCTCTTGGAGAATCCCAGGGACGGGGGAGCCTGGTGGGCTGCCGTCTATGGGGTCGCACAGAGTCGGACACGACTGAAGCGACTTAGCAGCAGCAGCAGCAGCAGTATTCTCTTGCTTCTTCAATGATCAAGTAACAGCCAATAGCGAAACATTTTACAAAAAATACAAAGAATTTACTTTTCCTTGGAGTCAGATTCACATTTTATTATCAGCATTTTCATATGGTCTATATTCTATTATTATCCCTTTTTACAAAAACTAAACTTTTTTTTTTTTAATTTTGAGAACTTAGGTTTTCTTTTCTTATTAAGGCAATATACACTTCTGGTAGATAATTTAAAAACAGAAAAGTAAAAAAGAATAAAAATAATTTCAGTTTCTTAAAGCAAACCCATTGCTTACTTTTTAATGTATATTCTTCAGTTATTTGCATATGTGGACTACTTTTAGCTGGGACTATATTATGATCAATTTCTAATATATATTTTTTCTACCAATCTGGAAGATGATACTTACACACTATTTTAAAAATACCATATTTGTAACTTTATATAATGTGTACTATTATTTTTTTTTTTGGTAGGGAAAGTTCCACATTATTACTATTTTTTGCTAAATAGTCTTAGTATATCTCTTCCTTTATCAGATGTAATCCTGTATTTTTTTGACAAGTTACAAAAATAACCTAATTGGTATTTCATTGGAATCTCATATCTGTAATCTGTGGAAGGAGAAAAAAGGGCATCTTTATATTTTTCCTTCTTTCCATCCATGAATGCACTATATTCTTCATATATAAAACATATAAAAATGATTCTCCTCCTGAAAATGTTCTTTAAGTCCCACAGAATCTCTCTTACTGCATATATTGATCAGTTATTTTGTCCAGAAAATATAATAAGATTATGTGTTATTTAAATTTTATTTTCCATGAAGAGGGAAAAAAGAAGAAAAATAAAAGAGCCATACTAAGGGAAATACTTAGAACCTGAATACTTCGAGAAATATGCTGCAACTTTTGGTTAAATCTAAATAAAACCTTTCAGAAAGGTATCAATATCTAAAATGTAAATGATAAAAGAGGGTATAAATTTCACAACAGTCTGAAAATCAAACTGAGACAGTATAGTCATCAGAATTCTATTTTATTGTTATTATTTCCTAGTCAAAGTTATCTTTAGTGTGACAAAACAGTCATTATGTTGGACACTGTTGTACATGAAATGTAAATGAGTAATAGCAATATTATATTGTTCAATATAAGGTGGCATTGGTGGTTTTGTGGTTTTCAAATATTAAATTATAATTTCAGGGATACAAGAAGACACTATTTAAAAGAAAAAGTTCATTATAGATGTGAAAAAACAGTCATCAAAATTATCCATAAATTAATTCTACTTTGAAAATGATAGCAGGATAGCAGTGTACCTTGTTGAATTTAAATATAACTGAAAATCAAATATTGTTCATGATAAGCAGAACTGCTTCTAAACAAAACTAGGATAAGATAGCTGAAATAAAGTGCTTCTTTGGTGGCTCAGCTGATAAAAAATCCACTCACTATGTGGGAGACTTTGGTTCAATCCCCATCTTGGGAAGATCCCCTGGAGGAGGGCATGGCAACCTACTCCAGTATTCTTGTCTGGAGAAATCCATGGACTATCATGTATTCACAAAGAGCTGGACTGAGCAAACTTCACTTTCAGTTGAAATAAGGACAAATAATTTTGCTCACTTAAAGAGTTACCCATGAATTTTTAGATTCATATGTCATAAATACTATCTATTGTGTGTTTAATAGAACTATATGTTACTTGTCAAGATCTCAAAATAGTTTTAGACAGACTCAACAAGCAAAACAACCGAGCATGAGAGGACATTCAATCTCTCATTTAACTGAGTTTACACCTGCAATTTCAAGAGAACAAATGATCAGGTATGCCTGGCATTATTTAGAAAGACAACATGTTACAATGGAAGTGAGAAGGAACTCAAAATGGTCTTGACTAACTAATGTGCTCAGAAAATTCTGTCTGCTTGAACAAACAGAAAAATACACAAATCAATAATGTCACAGGATGAAAACTCAATCGTGAGGAGAACTAGATACACTACATCTAAAAGAATACATGTAGCACTAATGAAAAGGAAGAAAAATAAATATGCATTAATCTCAAAGACTAAGCATTGAGGAAATGTTTACTTAGTATGTCTCCTGTGCCAAACACTGCTTTCAGAACTGGAGGATAAGGTGATAAAACAGATAGACAAAGTTCCTCTTCTCACAGAGATATTCTGGTGCAGGCATGGGTTCATTGAGATGTGGAGGGATTTGAAAGTAGAGAATATATATAGCTAATAAACAACTAAATTATTACCTCATAAGAACAACAACAGAAAAAGAACATGGTAATTTTAGATAGTAGTGCCTGTAGAAAGAAAACAAAACTGAATATGAGCAGGAATAATTTGTTCTTGGGCTCAATGTTTTAGGAAATATGAGTATAATAAGTGATTTTGTAAGCACAGTCCATCTTGACTTTAAGTGAATGCAGATAATTAGGGGTTATTTGTGGGAGTAATTTAAGGTGGTAAAAGTGATATTGAACAGAGTCATAGAATGTAAGTTGAATCTTCTTAGTTGGGTATTAAGTATATTATGTATCCTACTTGCTATTCATTCTTTAGAATGTATGCTCTCGAGGCAGGGGAATATGGAAAGAGACACTAAAAACTTTAATTTAGCTACAAAGTTGGGCTTTATAATAAATGTTACATATTGGATATCAAATATTATTAATTAATGGCATTTCTGGAATATTTTAAGTTTTAATAAATCAATTTAATACATTTGTTTTTGTATTATGATCCAGGCACTGTAAAAGGTTCCTCAAAAACACAATGTTGTGAAAACTTTAAGAGAATTATATATTAGTAGAAATGAATGCTAAAGATTGAACAAAGCATATATTTAATACCATAGGACAAATATGTAGTATTGTGGATATTTATGTGAGTTGTGACACAGGGAATCTTTGTGATGTTTCACAATCATAAAGAATGTAATAAGACTTCTAAAATATTTCTGATGTGTGTTATAGTCAAATAGGAAGCACACTAAAAGACATGAGCATTTGAAAGATTAATAAAAATCAGTCACACATGCTTAATACTGACATATGAACATGCACATGGACTAAAGTATATTTTGAATGTTTAGAATATGTGATAAAATATAGGGTTTTTTCTTTGTCATATAAAGGATTGATTACTGAACAAGTGATTTACTTATCAAACTTATTTCAAAGATTTTGTTGAAAATATTAAGATTACTCCCCTTATATTATAATGTTTATAATTAAGAATAAGAAATAGGAATGCAAACTCTAGGGACTAGTATATAACATGTTCAAGAAAATTTGGAAGATCAAATGTTACACTAATGAGTTCTTGCTTAAGTACTCATAAAACAAAATGAATTTATTCTCTTGTGAGGCCATTCAAAAAACAGCTCTCATGACCAAAGTCATTAACTGATTAATATGCCTACTCTCTTTTTGACCATCAAATTAGTGTCCACAACACTAGACTTTTGAAACCTCCACATTTATAAAATGATGAAGCTACACTTGTTTAGTAACAAGGTAGACCATAAGCACAGACATCATAGACGCCGACATATAACTGCTTCACTACTAATTATGACATATAACCACTTCACTACTAATTACATGGCCTAGTACACAAGTTTCACGTACAGTACTCATACTAACCAGATAATTAGAGTATGTAACTAGAATTTTGCTGCAATATAGTGTGAAAGACCTTGGCATATTTTAGATACTCAAAAAAAAAAAAAAAAGAAACATATAATCATCCAGTCATTTCCTATATAAGGACAATGGTATCTTTTAAAAGAGATTAAATCATATGATACAAACAAAGGTAATATTTTTCAAAAAAATTTCTCTGGATTTAGTTTCTGTGGAGATGCTCAAAGAAAACAAAATATTAACTACGTCCCATCACACACAATATAGGAATTCCAACATTCTCTGTAACAGTATCAGGAATATTATCTCTGTAAAGATTATCAGTCATATTGCTGTATTCCCTTTGAAAACATATCAAAACTATGATGGATTAGAATCTCAAAGTCAAGGTGGCAAGTAGTGGAGAAGTAAGTTAATAGCCTTACATTTCTGTAGACAGGTAAGATAGCTACCAATGTACCTCCTTTTCCCCACTAATTAAATCCCTGGAAAGCACACATAAGTTAATTTTCATAGAACACTGAACAGTGTTAAATGTGATGACAGAGGAAGGTCCTGAAAGGTAGTCTCAAAATACCTAGGCAACTATTATCAACTGCTGCTGAAGTCATTAGGTAAACAGTTAATGAGGAACTCTATAATAGATCAGCCTGACAATTCCTGAATTTTTTAATCATTCTTAAAGCACTAAAAGTGAGACAATCACATTACCTAATGTGATACAACATGAACTATACACACTACAATTATATATTATCAAAAGGATGGGTGTAAGGAGGAAGGACAGTAACACATGCATCTAAATACCAGTTTACAGGCAATATAAAGAATAAAGGTTCATATTAAACTATTGAGTGGGTAGCCTTTTCCTTCTCCAGAGGATCTTTCCAACCCAGGGATCAAACCAGGGTCTCCCACATTGCAGGTGGATTCTTTACCAACTGAACTATCAGGGAAGCCCATGCTATGAAGCTGAAATCAGCCAAATCCAGAGTCTGGGAAATTCTAAGGAGTACACAATTAAGCAGCATCAACCATTATATGATGAAAGAGAAAAAGAAAAACAGATGGGGAATGGTTATAAGGGAAATTTAAGACACAGAGCAACCAAATAAAACATATGAAACTTATTATGATCCTGATTCTCTCATGGATTGTTGAAGACATTTTTGAGATAATGAGGAAACATTAGAAATTGACCAGGTTTTAGATAATAGTGTGCTGGAGTCCATGGGGTCACAAAGAGTCGGACACGACTGGACGACTGAACAGCAACAACACAGAATTATTATTTTGTTTTGACTATATTTAAACAAAATGTCCTTATATTCTGAGATACACACAGAACTGTTTATCTGTAGAGTGAAGTGAAGTCTGAGATTTGCTTAAAAATAAAACTGAAGTAAATGAGTACATAAAGAAAAAAGCTTCGGTATGGGGGGAAAGGAGATAGATATAATGGCAAGATATTGATCACTGTAGTAGGCATAGGAGGCAGAAAAAATGACCAACCCTACCCCCCAAAGAGGTCCAGATCTTAATCCTTGAAACTTGTGAATATCTTGTAATATGGCAAGGGATAATTAAGGTTGAGGTGGTAGTTTACCTGTCAACTGATCTTGAGATGGAAGAAATATCCTGCAAGACCCTGCAGTAGGGTGGTGTGAGGAGGAGGGGAAGTAAATCAATGCATTGCTATCCTAAGGGTCCTCAGAAATGTAAAAGTAAAGCAGACAGATAAAAACGAGGGAGATAGCAACATGAAAAACACTTTTCCTGATGTTGCTGGCTTTGAAGATAGAAAAAATGACATGATGAAGCTGCAGGAACCTCTTAGTGCTTAAAGGATAAGAGAACAGATTCTCCCCTAGATTCCCAGGAACGGAATACAGTCCTTATTTTTAACCCAATGAGATCCATTACTGACTTCTGACATCTAGAGCTATTAAAATAATGACCTATGCTGCTTTATGGAGAAGGAAATGGCAGCCCACTCCAGTATTTTTGTGGGAAAATCCCAAGGACAGAAGAGCCTAGCAGGCTATGGTCTATGGGGTCGCAAAGAGTCGGACAGACTGAAGTGACAGCAGGCATGCTGCTTTAAACCTCCAGCTGTGTGTGTCTGTGTGTGTGTGTGTGTGTGTGTGTGTGTGTGTGTGTGTTACTGCAGCAATAGAAAAATAAAGTACTAGGTTGCGAAGATCCGAGGATCCCCTGGAGAAGGAAATGGCAGCCCATCCTAGCGTTCTTGCCTGGGAAATCCCATGGACAGAAGAGCAGGGTGTCTACAGTCCATGAGTCAGGCACACCTGAGTGACTAAACAACAGTTGGTACATGAATTTCATTTTTCTCCCTACTTTTGAATTTATTTTAAAACTTCCACAGTAAAGCTTTAAAAACATTAAGATTCTGAAAAGAATTTTCCATTACCAATTTTGCGAAAAGTCCAATAGCCCAATGGCAAAAAGCTTAATTTAAGGACATATGAAATTTAATAAATAAAATGACAAGTTTTGAAGATGTTCTTTACATATAATCAGAGATGTCACAATGTAGTGCATTTGAGTAACAGGACCTTGCTAAAGAGTAGGAAAAAAAGTGGGTTGTGTCTTCATGACAGATTTTTGGTCACATATTTAAAGGAAATATACCACTAACAATGAGACCATCAATTAGCAGAGGAGGGAAGATAGCACACTCTTTATGACATTATTGTTGAATATTCACTGTTAGTTTTGGAATCCTGGAAGTAAAACACAATTAAAACAACAAATCCTTCTGTAGTAAAAACCAGATTTTTAGACCAAAAAGTCAAGGGGTGATAATCTATTATTTTCTTAAACTGTAATTTATAATATTTTATTTAATAAAATATATTCTCATGATAATTTTTATCTGTCATGGTAGAGTGTGAATTTTTTATATGACAAATTTTGTTTTATCTCCCAAACTTACTGTTTTTATTTAATTAAGACTAAAAGATTAATAGCAATTTTTAAAGCACTGTTCTAGACAACCATTTATCCACCAAAGTTTAAACACTGAAATACATTTTTGAACATATTAAGTATTTAGTACAGGTTTGAAGTTGCCTCCTTTTTTAAGGAATGTAAAGTATAGAGTTAACTGGGTTTATGTATAAACATATTATGCTTGGTATATTTATATAAAAAGAATTCAAAATCCTAAGTGAATTTTGTCTTTTATATTTTCATTCTTTATTTACTTATAAATGGATGTTTTGTACCTCTAATAAATAAAACCAGTTTTTCTTATTCTCATAACCAAAAGAATCACTACCTCACCTAATGCTGTTGTACTAGCTTGCCAAGGCTGCCATAACAACATACCCAGGCTAGGGATTTAAACAACGTAAATTAGTTTTCTTAGGCTAATTTCTGTAGGCTGAAATTCAAGATGAAGTTGAGGGCAGAGTTGGTTTCCTCTGTTGCCTCTCTCCATTGGTTTTAAAAAGCCCTTTCTTGCTGTACCTTCACAAGATCTTAGATCTCTGTGTGCTGGTGTTTCTCTTTCAATCTGTGTCCTATTCTCCTATTCTCTTTTTTAAAAATAAAAATGTTTTGTTATGGGGTATAACTGCTTAGTAATGTTGTGATAGTTTCAGGTGAGCAGCAAAGGCACTCAGCCATAGACATACGTGTATTCATTCTGTGAATTCATTCATTCATTCATTCATTCATCCCTCCCATCTGGGCGGCCACACAGCATTGAGGAAAGTCCCATGTGCTCTACACGACGTCCTTGTTGCTCACCCATTTTAAGCATAGCAGCGTGTACAGAGATTGTGACATTTTTAAAGGGTAGGTGTTTCCCCTCCCCGCCCCCTCCCCCATAGTCCGAAAAGGGCTTCACGGGTGGGCTACTGGTGATTTAAAAAAAACCCTCCTGCCAATGCAGGAGGCACAAGGGACCAAGGTTCCATCCCTGGGTCGGGAAGATCCCCTGGAGGAGGGCATGGCAACCCCCTCCAGTCTTCTTGCCTGGAGAATCCCATGGACAGAGGCGCCTGGCGGGCTACAGTCCACGGGGTCACAAAGAGCCGGACACCACTGAAGCGACTTAGAGCGTGCACACCCTTGCAAGGGACATGCGCACATGTACTCTGAGAGATTCCCTGCGTCCTCAAAGGTGCTTAATTTGTCTCCAATATACTTAAAAAAAAAATACTACTTCACAGTACAAAGAAAATGGAGATTACTTAGTGACATTTCGCCTTTACACCGTTATAAAGCAAATAATAATAATATAAAGCAAATTATAAAGTAATAATGAAAGTGACGTAGAGGAAAACACTTTTCTCTGGGGCTTCAGAAACAGATAAGCTCACCTGAGACGGTTCAACTTCCCGCACTGCAGCCACCGTAATTCAAGATTATCTGTGGTAAATTTAAACTGCCGGTTCAGCCTTAAAACAAATTTTAATTTACCTGAGGCCTCACACTACAACTAGTTCGCCTTAATTTGGACCGACTTTGACCCAGCCGGATTTTAGGTCGGAATCAGTCTGACCCCGGAACTAGTTCGGTTTCTAAGTTGGACCCCCGTCTGACCCGGAACCAGATTGACTTTTGAGTCCGACCCAGTCAGACTTAAGTGGTTTCTGGACCCAGTCTGGAAAAGGAAGTGCTCAAATTAAGTCTGACGGCTCATTGTGCGAAGACTGCAGAGCTAAAATCTGTATCTAAGAGTTTAATTACGAACCATTCCTAGGCAGCGAGAAAGCGGGGCTCTCAAGCAGCTTAAAGTTACCTCAGTCTGGTTGCTTGTTGCTCCTGGCGACCCTCAGGAGGCTTTTTCCGTCCCTTCTCTGGATACCAGAATTGTGAAGAGATGAACTGAGGTATATTTTAAAATTTAAGAATTTTTTTGAGCAAAAATCTATTTGACTCGGCAGTGCCAAAACCGAAGTGGTTTCTAAAGTTCCACCTGACCGGAACTCCGAGAGCGACTTTTGTAGAAAGAAGACAGAAGCAACGTAAGAAAATTGTTGATTGGCTATAGCTTGTGTCCTCCCAGAAGTTTGGACTTGGTTATCCTTAGCATTTTGATTTCACAGCCTTGAGGCTTTTACAAGCTTAGATTTTGGTTTGCTTACAGTAAGCAGCCAAGGTATTAGAGCCACATCAGTGAATGGCCTCCCTGTTTAATTAATATAACAGACCAAATATAACATTAGTTCCCCATCACTGACTTATAAAACAAGATTCAGATTTTGCTTTATGCAATTCTAGTCTAAATGAATTTATAGCGAACAGCAGAGGTAAAAGCATTTTGAACTTCTGGAAATTGGTGATGATAGTGGCTATATTTTATTTTTGTTTTCTGTGTGTTCACCTTTCAAGGAAGAAAAAAACACACCACAACACGTAATTTTTGTTACAGTTATCTTATGTCATAATCGTAACCTTTTGTGAGTGAAGTTGAAAAACGTTACAAAATTTTTACTCTTAATTAGCTTATTTTACATAATAGAAAATCTCACTAAATTAATAGAGGGTCAAGGATGAGATATATTTTTTAAACTGGCACTATTAATGTGCCAAAATTAGCAATTAAATTTTTACTAAGAAATTCCATATATAAGCTCTACATGGTAGCAGTCAAAATGATTTCTAATGAAGTAAGCAGTGATTATTCTGAAAAAGTATAACTGACTTCTGACCTGTACATATGAATGGGTTGTTATTTTAATTTGTAATGCTTGTACATAATAAAGCAGAATCTTAATATCCATAATGAACACTGCCTTTGACTGTTGAGGGTAACTGATTCGTATTCATAGTCAAAAGTTCTTGGAGTCAGATCTACATTCATGTTTCAGACAGACTGCTGTTTCACTGTTGTCTCCATTAGAGAAAGGGATGCAACTGTGTTGGTCAGCTCATAAACTACAGAGAAACTAGGAATTCACAAAATAAAAACTATTTAACTTCTTGTTGACTTTTATATATGGAATGAGCAGTTTAGTTATAAGATTTTTGTTTTAATTTACTTTTTATTGAAGGATAATTGCTTTACAGAATTTTGCTGTTTTCTGTCAAACCTCAGCATGAATCAGCCATAAGTATACATATATCCCCTCCCTTTTGAACCTCCCACCCATCTTCCTCCCCATCCCCACCCCTCAAGGTTGATACAGAGCCCCTGTTTGAGTTTCCTGAGCCACACAGCAAATTCCCATTGGCTCTCTATTTTACATATGGTAATGTAAGTTTCCATGTTACTCTTTCCATACATTTCACCTGCTCCTCTCCTCTGCGCATGTCTGTAAGTCTGTTCTCTATGTCTGTTTCCCCATTGCTGCCCTGTAAACAAATTCTTCAGTACCATTTTTCTGTATTCTGTATATGTGTGTCAGAATATGATATTTATCTTTCTCCTCCTGACTCACTTCACTCTACATAATAGGTTCTAGGTTCATCCACCTCATCAGACCTGACTCAAATTCATTCCTGTTTATGGCTGAGTAATATTCCATTGTGTATATGTACCACACCTTTTTATCCATTCATCTGTTGATGGACATCTAGGTTGTTTCTGTGTTCTAGCTATTGTAAATAGTGCTGCAATGAACAATGGGGTACATGTGTCTTTTTCAATTTTTGTTTCCTCAGGGAATGTGCCTAGAAGTGGAATTGATGGGTCATATGTTGCTTTTATTCCTAGTTTTTTAAGGAATCTCTATACTGTCTTCCATAGTGGCTGTATCAGTTTACATTCCCACCTACAGTGCAAGAGTGTTCCCTTTTCTCCACACCCTCTCCAGCATTTACTGTTTGTAGACTTTTGGGTGAGGGCCATTCTGACTGATGTGAGGTGATATCTCATTGTGGTTTTGATTTGCACTTCTCTAATAATGAGCAATGTTCAGCATGTTTTCATGTATAGTTAGCCATATGTATGTCTTCTTTGGAGAAATGTCTGTTTAGGTCTTTTTTCCCACTTTTTGATTGGGTTGTTCATTTTTCTGATACTGAGTTGTATAAGCTGCTTGTATATTTTGGAAACTAATCCTTTATCAGTTGTTTCATTTGCTATTATTTTCTCCCATTCTGAGGGTTGTCTTTTCACCTTGCTTATAGTTTCCTTTGATGTTCAGAAGCTTTTAAGTTTAATCAGGTCTGACTTGTTTACTTTTGTTTTTATTTCCGTTACTGTAGGAGGTGGGGCATAGAGGATCTTGCTTTGATTTATGTCGTCGAGGGTTCTGCCTATGTTTTCCTCTAACAGTTTTATTATTTCTGGTCTTACATTGAGGTATTTAATGCATTTTGAGTTTATCTTTGTGTATGGTGTTAGGAAGTGTTCTAGTTTCATTCTTTTACATGTAGCTGTCCAGTTTTCCCAGCACCAGTTTTTTTTCAGTTTTTTGAATGTTGAATTTCTTTCTTTTTTTTTTTTTAATTAATTAATTTATTTATTTTTTCAGTGGGTTTTGTCATACATTGACACGAACCAGCAATAGAGTTTCTTTCTTTCTTTATTTTTTTTCATTTATTTTTATTAGTTGGAGGCTAATTACTTTACAATATTGTAGTGGTTTTTGTCATACATTGGCATGAATCAGCCATGGATTTACATGTATTCCCCATCCTGAACCCCCCTCCCCACCTCCCTCTCTACCCGATCCCTCTGGGTCTTCCCAGTGCACCAGGCCCGAGCACTTGTCTCATGCATCCATCCTGGGCTGGTGATCTGTTTCACCATAGATAATATACATGTTTCAATGCTGTTCTCTCGAAACATCCCACACTCACTTTCTCCCACAGAGTCCAAAAGTCTGTTCTGTACATCTGTGTCTCTTTTTCTGTTTTGCGTATAGGGTTATCATTACCATCTTTCTAAATTCCATATATATGCGTTAGTATACTGTAATGGTCTTTATCTTTCTGGCTTACTTCACTCTGTATAATGGGCTCCAGTTTCATCCATCTCATTAGAACTGATTCAAATGAATTCTTTTTAGTGGCTGAGTAATATTCCATGGTGTATATGTATCACAGCTTCCTTATCCATTCATCTGCTGATGGGCATCTAGGTTGCTTCCATGTCCTGGCTATTATAAACAGTCCAGCACCATTTATTGAAGAGGCTGTCTTTGCCCCCACTGTATACTCTTGCCTTCTTTGTCAAAAATAAGGTACCCATAGGTGCAGGGGTTTATTTCTGGACTTTCTATCTTGTTCCATTGGTCTATATTTCAGTATTTGTACCAGTACCATACTATCTTCATCACTGTAGCTTTGTAGTATAATTTGAAGTCAGAAAGGCTGATTCCTCCAGCCCCATTCTTCTTTCTCAAGACTACTTTGGAAATTTGGGTCTTTTGTGCTTCCATATGAATTGTGAAAATTTTTGTTCTGGTTCTGTGAAAAATGCCATTGGTAATTTGATAGGTATTGCATTGAATCTGCAGATGGCATTTGGTAGTATTTTCATTTTCACAATGTTGATTCCTCCTACCTAGGAACATGTAATATCTCTCCATCTGTTTATGTCATTTTTGATTTCTTACATCAGTGTCTTATAATTTTCTGTGTACAGTTCTTTTGTCTCCTTAGGTAAATTTATTCCTAAATATTTAATTATTTTTGTTGCAATGGTGAATGGGATTGATTTCTTAATTTCTCTTCTGATTTTTCATTGTTAGTATATAGTAGTAGTAGTAGTTTAGTCACTAAGTCATGTCTGACTCTTGCAACCCCATGTACAGTGGAGCCTGGCAAGTTCCAGGGGATTCTCCAGGCAAGAATACTAGAATGGGTTGCCATTTCCTTCTCCAGGGGCTCTTCCAAGCCCAGGAATTGAACCCAGGTCTTCAGCATTGTAGGAAGATTCTTTACCAACTGAGCTACAAGGGAAGCCCCTAGTATATAGAAATGCAAATAATTTCTGTGTATTGATTTTGTATACTGCAGCTTTGCTATTTCACTGATTAGCTCTAGTAATTTTCTGATACTATCTTTAGGGTTTTCTGTGTACAGTATCATGTCATCCACAAACAGTGAGAGCTTTACCTCTTCTTTTCTGATCTTGATTCCTTTCATTTCCTTTTCTTCTCTGATTGCTGTAGCTAGGACTTCCTGAACTATGTTGAATAATAGTGGTGAAAGTGGACACCATTATCTTGTTCCTGATCTTGGCGGGGGCAGGGGGGTGCTTTCACTTTTTCAATATTGAGATTAATGTTTGCTGTAGGCTTATCATATATGGCCTTTACTATGTTGAGGTAGGTTCCTGCCATGCCCATTTTTTGGAGTTTTAATCATAAATGGATGCAGAATTTTGTTAAAGGCTTTTTCTGCATCTATTGAGATGATCATATGGTTCTTATCTTTCAGTTCGTTAATATGGTGTATCGCATTGACTAATTTGCATATACTGAAGAATCCTTGCATTCCAGGAATAAACCCAACTTAATCATGGTATGAGCTTTTTGATGTGTTGCTGAATTCTGTTTGCTAAGGTTTTGTTGAGGATTTTTGCATCTATGTTCATCAGTGATATTTGCCTGTAGTTTTCTTTTTTTAAGTTGTCTTAGTCTGGTTTTGTTATCCTGGTGATGATGGCCTCATAGAATGAGTTTGAAAGTGTTCCTTCCTCTGCAATTTCTTGGAAGAATTTTAGAAGGATAGGCATTAGCTCTTCTCTAAATGTTTGATAGAATTTTCCAGTGAAGCCATCTGGTCCTGGGCTTTTTTTTGGCGGGGGAGGGATTTTGATCACAGCTTCAATTTCAGTGCTTGTAATTGGGTTGTTCATAATTGCTATTTCTTCCTGGTTCAGTCTTGGAAGATTGACCTTATCTAAGGATCTGTCCATTTCTTCCAGGTTATCCATTTTATTGCAATATAGTTGTTCATAGTAGTCTCTTATAGTCCTTTGTATTTCTGCACTCTCTGTTGTAACATCTCTTTTTTCATTTCTAATTTTGTTGACTTGATTCTTCTCTCTTTTGTACTTGATGAGTCTGGCTAAAGGTTTATCAATTTTGTTTATCTTCTCAAAGAGCTAGCTTTTAGTTTTATTAATCTTTACTATTGTTTCTTTCATTTCTTTTTAACTTATTTCTGCTTGGATCTTAATGATTTCTTTCCTTCTACTAACTTTTGGGGTTTTTGTTCTTCTTTTTCCAGTTGTTTTAGGTGTAAAGTAGGTGTCTATTCAATGTTTTTTCTTGTTTCTTGAGGTAGGATTGTATTGCTATGAACTTCCCTCTTGGAACTGCTTTTGCTGCATATTATAGGTTTTGAGTTTTTGTGTTTTCACTATCGTTTGTTTCTAGATTTTTAAAAAATTTCCCTTTTGATTTCTTCAGTAACTTGTTGGTTATTTAGAAACATATTGTTTAGTCTCCATGTGTTTGTGTTTCTTAGTTTTTTTTGTTTTTTTTGTTTTTTGGTATACCTAGTCTCATAGCAGTGTGGTCCGAGAAGATGTTGATATGATTTCAATTTTCTTAAATTTACTGAGGTTTGATTTGTGAACCAAGATGTGGTCTATCCTGGAGAATGTTCCATGTGTACTTGAGAAGGTGTAGTCTTCTGCCTTTGGATAAAATGTCCTGAGGATATCAATGGGACCCATCTCATCTAATGTATCATTTAAAATTTGTGTTTCCTTATTAATTGTCTGTTTTGTTGATCTGTCCATTGGTGTGAGTGGAGTGTTAAAGTCTCCTACTATTATTATGTTACTATCAGTTTCTTCTTTTATTTCTGTTAGTGTTTGCCTTATGTATTGAGGTGCTCCTATGTTGGGTGCATCAATATTTACAACTGTTGCATCTTCCTCTTGGATTGATCCCTTGATCCTTATGTAGTGTCCTTCCTTATCTCTTGTAATCTTCTATATTTTAAGGTCTATTTTGTCTGATGTGAGGATTGCTACTCCAGCTTTCTTTTGCTTCCTATTTGCATGGAATATATTTTTCCATCCTTTCACTTTCTGTCTATATGTGTCTTTAGGTCTAAAGTGGGTTTCTTGTAGACAGTATATATAAGGATCTTTTTTGTATCCTTCAGCCAGTCTATGTCTTTTAGTTGGAGCATTTAATCAATTTACATTTAAGGTATTATTGATATCTATCTTCCTATTGCTATTTTCTTATTTATTTGGGGTTGATTTTGTAGATCATTTTTCTTCTCTTGTATTTCTTGACTATATAAGTCCCTTTAACATTTGTTGTAAAGCTGGTTTGGTGGTAGTAAATTCTCTTTTTAACTTTTGCATGTCTGAAAAGCTTTTTGTTTCAATTTTGAATGAGATCCTTGCCGGGTACAGTAATCTTGGTTGTAGATTTTTCCGTTTCAGTACTTTAAATATATCCTGTCATTCTCTTCTGGCCTGCAGAGTTTCTGCTGAAAGATCATCTGTTAAGCATATGGGGTTTCCCTTGTATGTTCCCCTTGCTTCTCCCTTGCTTCTTTTAATATTCTCTCTTTTTGTGTTTAGTCTTTGTTCATTTGATTAGTAAATGTCTTGGCGTGTTTCTTCTTGGGTTTATCCATATGGGACTCTTTGTGCCTCTTGGACTTGATTATTTCCTTTTCCATGTTGAGGAGATTTTCAGCTATAATCTCTTCAAAAATTTTCTCATACCCTTTCTCTTTCTCTTCTTCTTCTGTGACCCCCATAATTTGAACGTTATATGTTTGGTATTGTCCCAGAGGTCTCTGAGACTATCCTTGGTTCTTTTCATTCTTTTTACTTAATTCTGCCCTTCAGAAGTTATTTCCACCATTTTATCTTCCAGCTCACTGATTCATTCTTCTGCCTCAGATATTCTCCTATCGATTCCTTCTAGAGTACTTTTAATTTCAGTAATTGTGTTTTTTGTATGTTTATTCTATATTTCTTCTAGTTTTTTTAAAAATTGATTCTTGCATTTTCTTCATTTCATTTGCAAGGTGTTTGATCATCTTTGGTATTATTATTCTGAATTCTTTTTCAGGTAGTTTGCCTAGTTCCTCTTCAGTTATTTGGATTTCTGTGTTTCCAGTTTGCGCCTTCATTTGTGTAGTATTTCTCTGCCTTTTCATTATTATTTTTTTTTAACCTATTGTGTTTGAGGTCTCCTTTTCCCAGGCTTCAAGGTTGATTTCTTTCTTCCTTTTGGTTTCTGCCCTCCTAAGGTTGGTCAGTAGGTTTGTGTTAGCACAAAGTCAGATTTGTGCTGAGTTTTTCTTTGTCTGTTTGTTTTTCCTCTATTGGGCAAGGCTGAGTGAGGTGGTAATCCTGTCTGCTGATGATTGGGTTTGTATTTTTGTTTTATTTGTTGTTTAGATAAGGCACAGGGTGCTACTGGTGGTTGGGTGATGCCAGGTCTTGTATTCAGGTGGTTTCCCTTGTGTGAGTTCTCCCTATTTGATACTCCCTAGGGTTAGTTCTCTGGTAGTCTAGGGTCTTGGAATCAGTGCTCCCACTCTAAAGGCTCGGGACCTGCTCTCGAGTTTTGCACAGGTCTGTATATTCTTTTCTGCTGGTCAGGTACTCCTGCCTGCTCTCAGCAGGTGTTCTGCATGCACTTCTGTGTCTGAAGGTGTGTTCCTGATGTATCCATGGAGGGAGTTATACTCCATGTCCACCTACTGCTCCTCCATCTTGTTCTCTTAAGTATAACATTGTTTCACCAAAACAGATTGCTTTATAATGAAAAGAAAATGACTGATTCTCCTACATTCATTTAAAAGGAAAGAAAAAAAAAAGCATGACTACAACTTTAAGAAATATAATGCATAAATATAGAAAAAGTAGTTAAATCACACTATCCTATTTTATTTTCTACCACCTTATTTTTCTTGATATTGCTATATTTATATCACAGACTTTTTATTACTAGAAAAGTCCAGTATTTTTATGATGAATATTGTATTAATTCATTGAACACTACTTTTTATTTAGTAAATTATGCATTATATTGGAGAAGGAAATGGCAACCCATTCTTTCCTGAGAAATCCCATGGACAGAGGAGCCTGGTGGGCTACAGTCCATGGAGTCTTAAAGAGTAGGACACAACAGCTAAACAACAATAAAAACAGCATGCATATGTGCATCTTGTCATAGCATTAATTTTTACATCTCTTCATCTTATTTTTTTAAACTATTTTTTTTTTAGTCTCTGTATGCCCAGATTCTTTCACTAAGCCCTGATTGATAAACAGTAGGATATCTCCAAGTTTTCATAAACCAGGATGACTAAAATGTCAAATACAATATAATGCTAAATGTAATATATAAAATATATTACAGTGTGTACATATATAAAATAGTAAAAGGGACTTCCCTGCAGGTCCAGTGGTAAAGACTTAACCTTCTAATGCATTCAGTAAAGGTTCAATCCCCGGTTGGGAAGCTAAGATCCCACATGTCTTACAGTCAAAAACAAAATCATAAACTAGAAAGCAGTATTCTAATACAAATCAAAAAAAAAAAAAGAAGTCCACTTCAAAAAAAATTATGTGATTATTGCTTTTAAGAAAAATTTAGAGGTGTATCTATTCAGTGAAACATTATAAATAGTTTAGGTCTTTTAAAAATGTGTAGTTACCTTCTTTGGAATTTTTATTCAATATTATTTTCACCATATTGTACAGCAGACATTTTGGAGGATAAAAACCTTTTTGAAATAATGAAAAAATATCATCGAAGCATTCATAATCAGACACCTAAAGAAGAGAGGTTATATAAATGTTAGTGTCCTTAGTATATTCTTATAATTAAAACTGATAGGGTGAATAATATCATCTAATTAGAGATTTTAGCCTGAAGAATAAAGACGATTTTGGATAAAGTTCAAAAGAATTCTGTCATGTGTGGTTTTAGGAAGATGAGTCTTTTAGGAGCCAGAGAAGGAAAATCTGTGGGTGTAGGAGAAAAATTTGAAAATTATGGTGTCACTAAAGTCAAGAAAGAACTCAAAAAGTAAGAAATGGCAAGCTGTGTCAGCCAAAATTTACCCAACATTGATGACATTTTTGTCAGCTACCTGGAAAATGGTACAAAGCTGAAAATCATGAGGATTTTGATCAAGTAGACCAAAAAAATAGGCACTAAAATAAGAAAATAATATTCTTATAAATTTATATATAAAATACAGGGTGTGATTAAAACTGTCACAAGGATGAAATAAAATTTTTATCTTTAAAATGTTTAAATATTTAGAGAAGATGTGGATTCAAAGTATTTCTTGGGTTTGGTAACATGATGTTGATTGATTATATTTGAATATGGCTTCAGTAAAGTGGTAAGATTTAACTTTCATAGGAAAGGGATTGCAGAATAAAATAGAATAAATGAACAAAAGTGTGTAGAACTCATTTTAAAAATTTGTGAAGAGAAGGATAAAATTTAAAAAAAAAGTATCAGTGGTCTGAAATTCCTAATAAGCTGGTAAAACATATAGTAAAAATAATATATTGAATATATTAAAAGATCAAGATACTTGGGATGTCAGAATGAGTGGAGGAAGTGGTACTCAGAGACACAGAGATGATGGACTTGAGAACTGGTTATGAATTTTTGTAGAATAGGAAATTATAGCAGGATAATTTAAGATCTTGTATAGAGGCTACAACAAGTGCTAAAGTCTTCAGTGAATGTGTGTGTGTGTTGTGTGTGTGTGTTGAGAAGGGTAGGGAAGGTATTGGATGATAGTTGTGATGAGGCAAGAGATTGAAAATGAAAACATGATCATATAAAAAACAAAAATACTTTAGGTAAATATTCTTTATCCTCTTATGATAGTAATATTTTCTAGGTCATTTGCTCTATAAGAGATTTAGCCTTCCTAAAGACAACATTGGATAATATTTGATTTTCTCCACAAATAAAAATAATTGCACAGAGATAATACCCAATGGGAAGATGCATTATAAATCATGTAGTTAGAGATGATCTGTGATTCACTGTATGAGAAGTAGATATTCTTTGCTAAATTGGATATTAGACAAACCCAGAGTTAAGAGTAAAAGCTTAGTTCTAAAGAAATATCCTCATTTAATTTGCATCTCTATTTGAAAAGTATTAGAAAGAAAGTAACAATTATTTAAAAAACCACCATAGTGTTACCTTTTTATCTCAAAGTCATCTTAATTATAGCTCATATATTGAGCAATATTCAGTGGCTGTCATCACTGCAACGTGTTTGACAGCACTGAGGTTACAGAAGGCAGATAAAAAGCTCATAGTCTTGTTATTAGACACACTGTGCAGTTTTATTGCAACATAAATAAATGTTGTCATTTCTGATTTTTTAAAAATATCTACTTTCTTCCTAAACTGACAACCATTAATAAAATTTTAAAAGATGAGCATGTTATACTATTTTATATTATCATTAATTTTTCAAAGAAATACCAAAGAGTATAATATTGTACACATACATGGTTTACAACCCAGCTGAAGATATAAAGCACACAACATATTGAAGTGCCTTTAAAACTCCCTAACTCATTTCCATTACTCTTCATTCACAAAGGATGATAGTATTACATTTCCATAGATGTTCTCAAACCTTTATAACATATGTTTGCATCCACAAACATTTGATATGTTTACACTGTAGATTTAAAGTTATAACAAGTAGTTTTGTGTAATTTTTTTTTCAGTTACTTTATGACAGTCATCTGTGCTGATAGTGTAACTCAAGTTCATATTGTCATTAATTATTACTATTTTACTATGCAGTTTGCATTTGAAGAATCCTAGGGTTGGGTTGGGGCACTGACTTCCCACACAGTTGAAAACTGCACATAACTTAGACTCCCCCAAAATTTCATTAATAGCCTATTGTTAACTGAAAGCCTTAATAATAACACAAGCAGTCAATTACCACATATTTGCAGGTTATATATATTATATACTGTATTCTTATAATAAAGTAATCTCAGTTCAGTTCAGTCAATCAGTCATGTCTGACTCTTGAGACCTCATGGAATGCAGCACATCAGGCTTTCCTGTCCATCACCAACTCCTAGAGCATATTCAAACTCATGTTCATCACATCGGTGATGCCATCCAAACATCTCATCCTCTATCGTCCCCTTTTCCTCCAGCCTTCAATCTTTCCCAACATCAGGGTCTTTTCAAATGAGTCAGTTCTTTGCATCAGGTGGCCAAAATATTGGAGTTTCAGCTTCATTCAGCATCAATCCTTCCATTGAATATCCAGGACTGATCTCCTTTAGCATTGACAGGTTGGATCTCCTTGCAGTCCAAGGGACTCTCAAGAGTCTTCTCCAACACCACAGTTCAAAAGCATCGGTTTTTCGGCACTCAGCTTTCTTTATAGTCCAACTCTCACATCCATACATGACCATTGGAAAAACCACAGCTTTGACTAGACAGACCTTTGTTGGTAAAGTAATGTCTCTGCTTTTTAATATGCTATCTAGATTGATCATAGCTTTTCTTTCAAGGAGCAGGTGTCTTTTAATTTCATGGCTGTAGTCACCATCTGCAGTGATTTTGGAGCTCCCCCTCCCACCAAAAAGTAAAGTCTCTCACTGTTTTCATTGTTTCCCCATCTATTTGCATGAAGTGATGGGACCAGATGCCATAATCTTAGTTTCTGAATGTTGAGTTTTAAGCCAATTTTTCACTCTCCTCTTTCACTTTCATCAAGAGGCTCTTTAGTTCCTCTTCATTTTCTGCCATAAGGGTGGTGTCATCTGTGTATCTGAGGTTATTGACATTTTTCCATGCAATCTTGATTCCAGCTGTGTTTCATCCAGCCCAGCATTTCATGTGATATACTCTGAATATAAGTTAAATAAGCAGGGTGACAATATACAGGCTTGACGTACTCCTTTCCCAATTTGGAAGCAGTCTATTTGTCCATGTCCAGTTTTAACTGTTGCTTCTTGACCTGTATACAGATTTCACAGTAATCTAGTAATCTAGATAAAAGAAATTTTTATTAAGACAATCATAAGAGATATGTATTTATATTACTGGGTTGTATTTATTGATACCTAATTTTACATCTGTTTACAAAATAAGTTGCCTATCAGTACATATATCAATATTGTCTTATATGATACAAAATACTATATATTGCTATATGTATTTTTAATATATAATATGTTATATGTACTATTAACATCACTCGATTGTGTCTGACTCTTTGCTACCTCATGCATTGTAGCCTGCCAGGCTCCTGAGTCCATGGGGACTCTCCAGACAAGAATACTGGAGTGGGTTGCCTTGCCCTCCTCATGGCGATCTTCCCAATCCAGTGATCAAACACAGTTCTCCCACATTGTAGGTGGGTTCTTTACTGTCTGAACCACTAGGGAAGTGCATTATTAACAGTAGGCATCAAAAATTAAAATTTAAATGGGGGAGAAATCACTACAGTATTGTAATTGTCCTCCCATTAAAATTAATAAATTAGTTTTTAAAAAGGTGATGGGGATATATGCACACATATAGCTGATATGCTTTGCTGTACAGTAAACTAACACACATTGTAAAGCAACTATGCTCCAATAAAGATTTTAAAAAACAAAGGGGAATAAAAACAAAACAAATGGAACAGAAAAGTTACTGGGGGAAAAAGAAATTCATATTTATTTACAAGTATAACAATTGCTGCACTGATAACAAAGAAGCAGCAGTGTGCTTTCTTTATGGCTCAGTTCAGTTCAGTCGCTCAGTCGTGTCCAACTCTCTGCGACCCCATGGACTGCAGCACGCCAGGCCTCCCTGTCCATCACCAACTCCCGGAGTTTACCCAAACCCATGCCCATCGAGTCGGTGATGCCATCTAGCCATCTCATCCTCTGTCGTCTCCTTCTCCTCCTGCCCCCAACCCCTCCCAGCATCAGGGTCTTTTCCAATGAGTCAACTCTTCGCATGAAGTGGCCAAAGTATTGGAGTTTCAGCTTCAGCATCAGTCCTTCCAATGAACACCCAGGACTGATCTCCCCTAGGATGGACTGGTTGGATCTCCTTGCAGTCCAAAGGATTCTCAAGAGTCTTCTCCAACACCACAGTTAAAAAGTTTCAATTTTTCAGTGCTCAGCTTTCTTCACAGTCCAATTCTCACATCCATACATGACCACTGGAAAAACCATAGCCTTGACCAGATGGACCTTGTAGTCTGGCCTAAATGCTAATGAACAAATCATTGAACATCTTTATGGTATATGGTATTAGACATATGCATAATACAGTTTTG
Organism: Cervus canadensis; assembly: GCF_019320065.1. Classification (NCBI taxonomy): domain Eukaryota; kingdom Metazoa; phylum Chordata; class Mammalia; order Artiodactyla; family Cervidae; genus Cervus; species Cervus canadensis. The sequence goes on from NC_057389.1 coordinate 5,795,261, forward strand.
GAAACATTGTTTCATTTCTTTAAAAAGGCACTTGTCATGATAGGCTGACATGTAGTTTCTCCAATTATGATAGAGTATCACATGCTATAGTAATGTCATTCTTTGAAAGCAAAGCTATAGAATAGTAAGAAAGCTAACATATTAATTTTATATTAGTATCACTTACTTTATGCCTATGTAGGATAGGCTATCATCTTCAATACAAGGCTTGTGCACAATGAAAACTTAGATAATGATGATAATGATGCAAAAATGTCTCACATTTTTTGCTATACAGTTATTGAACCTTCACACAAAGATACACCAATGTATCATACAAATGTATGGCCTTATGATTATTTACTATATATTAAGTGGAAGTGGATCATCATAAAGATCTCTGTCCCCATTGTCTTCATGTTGACTAGACTAAGGAGAAGGAGGAAAAAGGGGGGTTGGTATTGATGTTTCAGGGATGGAAGAGACAGAATTGGTGGAAAAGGTCACAGGTGAGGCAGATGCATTCAGTGTAACTTTATGGAAATACATTATAATTTCTGACTCTTTTTTTTTCATTTCTCTAGAAATATGTGTATACAGTACCAATTCCTCTTCCACTATTTGCTTTCCTTTTAGTGCCCATATCATCAAAGCATCCATGTCGTAAAAGAAGTCAGAGGCAGTCTTGAGAAGTCAGGACCCTTCTGCTAGATGGTCTAACGTCAATTAGTTTTCTGGCACTGCTTCTACATCTTCTTCCTTGTCTGGCACTGGTTCAGAACACACACCTCCAGCAAGGTATCTTTTGTTAATTTCTCTGCTGTGGTATCTCTTAGCCCTTGAATGTATCCAACATCCTTCACCTGCCCCGCCCCCCCACACCCCTTACTGCCCCCACACCCCCTTTTTTTAATCACATCCACAGTCTCTCTCATGACTTTCTTGATTGGCTCTCTCAGAATACTCTGAAGTCAGTTCAGTATCTAGTGAGTTTTCTTTGACAGGAACTTATTGTTTTGGGTCTGATGGCTTTCATGGCTTTTGCTATAACAATGACAGCATCTTCAATGGTGTAATCTTTCCAGACTTACATGATGTTTTCTTCCTTGGGATTTTTTTTTCCCACAGTGTTGACAGTCCTCTCCACAGAATGCTGTGTTTAATGAACCTTAAAGGTCCTTATCCCCCTTGATATAGAAGCTGCATCAGTGATGTATTTGTGGGCAAGTAGACTTCATGTGAAGAGTTGACTCATTGGAAAAGACCCTGATGCTGGGAGGGATTGGGGGCAGGAGGAGAAGGGGATGACAGAGGATGAGATGGCTGGATGGCATCACCGACTCGATGGGCATGAGTTTGCGTAACTCTGGAAGTTGGTGATGGACAGGGAGGCCTGGCATGCTGCCATTCATAGGGTCGCAAAGAGCCGGACACGACTGAGCGCCTGAACTGACCAACTGAGACCACTCTGGATGTCTTTGGTGTTGACCTGATGGACTTTCAGTGTTGTGCTCATGGCCAAGGACATTGTTCAATATCAAAAGAACTTTAAAAGGAAGTCCCTTACTGGCAAGGAACTTCCTTACTTCAGGGACAAATCATCAATGGAAACAGTTCAGAGAAAGTGTTCTAATTGTCCAGGTCTTCTTTTGTGCAACTAAAATACTGGAAGCTGGTGTTTTTCTTTTCCCTTCAAGATTATTAGCAGCTCTATATACAGGGCAGTTCTGATCATAAACCCAATTGCATTTTCACAAAACAGTAAAATTAGCCTGTTCCTTCCTGCCTTAAATCTTGGTGTTTGATTCTCTTCCTTGCTAACAAATACCCTTTGTGGCTTTTATTTATTTATCTTTTCCAGAATAGGACATTTTTATCTGCATTATAAGCCTGTTGAGGCAGATGTTTTTTCACCTCAATGATTTTCTTAATGTTGTCTGGGAACTTGTTTACTAATACTTACTAAGAAGCTGCTTTTCCTATTATCTTGACATTTTTAAAAAAGCCAAACCATCTTCCAAAATCATCAAATCATCCTTTGCTGTCATTAAATTATGCATCTTCTGATTCCTCCCCTTCCTTTTGCTTTAAATGATCATATAAAGACAGCTTTTTCTCGAATCATAGTAGGGTCTATAGGCACCCTACACCCCTGTAAAAGCTGCACTCAATACAAGAGTAAAAGGTTTTTCACAAAAAGTGGAAGGTTTTTGTGCCTGCTGATGTATCTATAGTGACTGCTTCACAAATTTCCTTTTCTTTTTTCACAATAGTCCTTACGCTGAATTTTTTTTTCTTTTTTTAATGTTGGCAATTATGCCGAAAACCTCAATCTTTGGTATATTACAAAGAAATTAACTTTCTCTTGTAACATTATATCTTTTCTCTGCTCCTTAGAAGCACTTTCAGCACCACTAGTGGCACTTCCTATGGGTTCCATGGTGTTATTCAGGCTTTACTGTGTGTGTGCTAGGTCACTCAGTCATGTCTGACTTTGCAGCCCTGTGGACTATAGCCTGCCAGGCTCCTCTGTCTATGGAATTTTCCAGGCAAAGATATTGGAGTGGGTTGCCATTTCCTACTCAGGGTTTACTATATTGCACTAAACATGATTAAAAATATGCAAGAACCTCAAGAGATCACTTTATACTGCAATACACAATTTATCGGAGAAATGAACTGCCCTCATGGAGATGTATCACACGGTATTTTAAGTTGACACAACACTTGAGTTCAGCATAATAGCAACATGTGATAGCTTTAAAATTACCATAGTAAAACAGAATGTACTATATGTAATTTTATGCAGGTATGGTTTAATACAGCATCTTTACTTCATCCCTATTTCTCTTGACTGTGATTAGTGCCATGTATGGTATGTAAGGATGTGCATGTTTTGACAAACTTTAACTTTTTATGATAAATTTATGTATATTTTATGGTAGTAAATGATAAGATAGGCTAGTATCGGCATATATTTTCTTTGTTCATGACATGCCTTTAATTTTAAAAATATTTCTAAGCTATTAGTTTGTGAGTTTTCTTCAAATTGTTACAAGCCTCTAAAACTTTTTCCCAATGTTTACTGAAAAAACTGCATATATGTGGACCTACACAGTTCAAATGAATTGTTCAGGGTTCAACTACACTGTAAAATCATGATTCATTATAAACTGTTCTGGCAATGGACATATCGGTTTTTCCAGTTGTTTCAGTCCTGTAAATAATGTTGCCATAGTATTATTATAGGTGTTTACTTCAGCACATATGCATGTGTATCTGTTAAGAATATATGAAAGGAGAGAATTTTTGCTTTATGAAGATGGTGCAGTCATCTTTATTAAATATACTAACATGCTGATTTTTCTTGGCTGCCTACTGCAATAGTAATTTATTATTATAAATAATATGAATAGAATTTATAAATATAGCATATGATTATGATATGCTATGTATAAATATAAACTAAATTAAAATTATAATATTTTTAAATATATACATAATTTTACTATATGCAAGTAACTATCCATTGATAGATGAAGAGAGAAAATAGATGTTGTATGTATATGCCACATATATTTATGAATATTATTCAGCCATAAAAGGAATAACATCTTTCCATTTGGAACAACATGAATGGCCTCAGAGGATTTTATGCTAAGTGAAATATCTCAAAGAAAGATGATTACTGTTTGATTGATTTCAGTGATATGTGAAATCTAAGAAAAAAAATTGAACAAATATAACAACAACAACAACAAAAATCCAGACACATAGATATAGAGAACAAACAAGCAGTCACCAGAGCTAAGGGGGGTAGAGGGATGGGTGAAATAGGTGAGAAAGAATAAGAAGTACAAGCTTCCATTTGCAAAGCAAATGAGTCATGAGGCTAAAATGTACAGCATAAGGAATAAAGTATTTTATAATAATACTAGTAGTAGTAGGTAGTGATTTTTAATAAAGATATTCTGAATACCAAATATATTTATGTATATGGTAAGATCCTTCCTACTTGTCACTTGTTTCTCCTTATTTTTTATTTATAGAAGCACAGATGGTTTTCATTTTAACATGGTCATATTTGTAAGTTTTTTCTTCCCTGTTTTTGTTTGTCTTGTTTAAATATCCTTCAGAAACCAAAATTTTTAAAAAATTATACTTGACTGTTATATTCTCATATTGATATTGATATGGTTGATATTCATCAGCCCTGAAATTATCTGTAGCTAATTTTAAATGGTCTAGAGAATTTTTTTTTTTTACAGTAAACTAAGCATATTTTTTTCAAATATCTGAAACTACACACCCTGTCCTGATTGGTCAAAACCATGTCTGCTATATAGCAAATATTCATTCAACTTTGAGCCAAATTCTAGGCTTTCTACACTGATCATTTGGCCTCTTTATTTATCCCAGTGTAATACAACATTTTCCTAATAATATGAATTCATTAATGTTTTGACATTGACTAAGGTAATAATTGTAGGCTTCCCAAGTGGCTCAGTGGTAAAGAATCCACCTACAGTTCAGGAGCTGCAGAAGACACTGGTTTGATACCTGGATCAGGAAGATCCCCTGGAGGAGGGCATGGCAACCCACTCCAGTATTCTTCCCTGGAAAATCCCCATGGGCAGAGGAGCCCAATCAGCTACAGTCCATAGGGTTGTATAGAGTCCAACACGACTAAAGCAACTTAGCATGCACGCAAGGAAATAATTATGAGCAAGTCTATGGACCAAATGGTCCAGGTTCAAATACTTAGTCTCCACAACTATACAAATATATATGGTACATATATAATGTATATATTATACACACACACACACACGTATATATCATTTAAATTTCCAAACTGGATTAATCATGAGCTGTAATCAAGATTTCCAGGAGAAATATCAACAAGCTCAGATATGCACTGATGATACAATTTGAATGGCAGAAAGTGAACAGGAAACCAAAGAGCTTCTTGAGGAGGGTTAAATAGCTAGCTTAAAACTCAGCATTAAAAAAAGCCAAGATTGTAGCATCTGGTCCCATCACTTCATGGGAAATAGAAGGGGAAAAAGTGGGAGCAGTGACAGATTATTTTCTTGGGCTCCAAAGTCACTGCAGATGGTGACTGCAACCATGAAATTAAAAGACACTTGCTCTTTGGAAAGAAAGCTATAACAAACCTAGACAGCATATTAAAAATCAGAGACATCACTTTGCCAGCAAAGGTCTGTATAGTCAAAGCTATGTTTTTTCCTGGAATCATGTACAGATGTAAGAGTGGGACCATAAAGAAGATTGAGCACCCTAAAAATGATGCTTTTGAATTGTGATCCTGGAGAAGATTCTTGAGAGTCCCTTGCACTGCAAGGAGATCAAACCAATCAATCCTGAAGGAAATCGACCCTGAACTGATGCTTCAAGCCAACACTGGAAAACTAATGCTGAAACTAAAGTTCCAAAACTTTGACCTCCTGATGCAAAGAGCTGACTCGATGTAAAAGACCATTCCAAATAGCAAAAGGAATATGTCAAGGCTGTATATTGTCACCCTGCTTATTTAACTTATATGCATCATGAAAAATGCTGGACTGGATGAAGCACAAGCTAGAATCAAGATTTCCGGGAGAAATATCAATAACCTCAGATATGCCAATGACAGCACGCTTATGGCAGGAAGCGAAGACGACCTAAAGAGCCTCTTGATGAAAGTGAAAGAGGAGAGTGAAAAAGTTGGCTTAAAACTCAACATTCAGAAAACTGAGATCATGGAATCCAGTCCCATCACCTCATGGAAAATAGATGGGGTAACTGTGGAAACAGTGAGAGACTATTTTCTTGGGCTCCAAAATCACTGCTAATGGTGACTGCAGCCATGAAATAAAAGACACTTGCTCCTTGGAAGAAAAGTTATGACCAATATAGACAGCACATTAAAAAGCAGAGACATTGCTTTTCCAACAAAGGTCCATCTAGTCAAAGCTTTGGTTTTTCCAGTAGTAATGTATGGATGTGAGAGTTGGACTATAAAGAAAGCTGAGTGCCTAAGAATTGATGCTTTTGAACTGTGGTATTGGAGAAGACTCTTGAGAGTTCCTTGCACTGCAAGGAGATCCAAAAATTCCATCCTAAAGGAGATCAGTCCTGAATATTCATTGGAAGGACTGATGCTAAAGCTGAAACTCCAATACTGTGGCCACCTGATGTGAAGAACTGCTCATTTGAAAAGAACCTGATGCTGGGAAATATTGAGGACAGGAGGAGAAGGGGATGACAGAGGATGAGATGATTGGATGGCATCACCGACTCAACTGAGATGAGTTTGAGTAAACTCTGGGAGTTGGTAATGGACAGGGAGGCTGGGCTTACTGCAGTCTGTGGGGTAGCCAAGAGTCAGACATGACTGAGCAACTGAACTGATCTGAACTGGCTGGCCTAGTGGTTTTTCCACTTTCTTTAGTTTGAGTCTGAATTTCGCTATAAGAAAGTGATAAACTGAGCCACAGTCAGCTCCAGGCCTCAGTTTTGCTGGCTGTATAGAGCTTCTCCTTCTTTGGCCACAAAGAATGTAATCAATTTGATTTCGGTATTGACTATTTGGTGATGTCCATGTGTAAAGTTGTCTATTGTGTTGTTGAAAAAAGGGTATTTTCTATGACTAGTGCATTATCGTGGCAGAATTCAGTTATCTTTGACCTCCTTCATTTTGTTCTCCAAGACCAAACTTGCCTGTTACTCCAGGTATCTCTTGACTTCCTACTTTGCTTTCCAATCCCCAATGATGAATAGAGCATCTTTTTTTGATCTTACTCCTAGGAGGTTTTCTAGGTCTTCACAGAACTGATCAACTTTAGCTTCTTTGGCATTGGTGGTAGGGTGGTAGACTTGAATTACTCTGATGTTGAATGGCTTGCCTTGGATATTATTATTGTTTTATATTTACTATGTTTAAATTGCATACATATTTATCAATCCTGTCACTTACTATTTTTTCTTTTTTTAATTTTTTTGAAGTATAATTGATTTACAATATTTTAAATGTATAGCACAGTGATTTAGTTATACATATATATATTTATATGTATATGTATATATATGTGTGTATATATATATATATATTCTTTTTCAGATTATTTTCCAGTCACTATTTCTTATGTTTCATCCCTTCTTTTCTATGTATTATTTATACTATATTTCCTATGCACATTCTTTAGACATTTATTAAGTATTCATAAGTAGCAAACTTTAATCAATTAACATTTATTTAAATTATCTTTATCTCACTTTTTTATTCAATAAAAATTAATTGGCTATAAAGTTGTACATAGACAGTCAATATAGTGTCTCTCTGTTATTAAGTGCTTTTCCCCACAGTTCTTATTTTTCTGCTCTTGTTAGAGTCTATCCTTGTGATTGATAGTCTGGTGTCAGTCTCATCATCATAATTTCTGCTAAAATTGCCTTTTCTTTGTGGCTGATTTAAAATCTTTTTTCTGAAAGAGGAACTTTTTAAAGATGGTGATACAGGAGGTTCCTGAACTTCCTTTCTCCCACAAACATTAAACATACAGCTATACATGGAGCACTTTTCAATGAAAGAAATCCAGAAACTAACTGAGTGACTCCTACAAACTGGATGAACAAGAAAATACCCATATTCAAATAGGTGAGAAAGTCTGGATTTTCCAGATAAGTAAAAGCTGAAAGAGTTCATCACCACTAGACTGGCCTTATAAGAAATATTAAAGGGACTTCTTCAAGAAGTAGCAAAGGAACACTAGTTAGTAAAAGGAAAACATATGAAAGAATAAATCTCACTGGTGAAAGGAAGTGAAGTGAAGTGAAAGTCACTCAGTGTTGCCTGACTGTTTGTGACCCCATGGACAATACAGTCCATGGAATTCTCCAGGCCAGAGTACTGGAGTGTGCAGCCTATCCCTTCTCCAGGGGATCTTCCTGACCCAGGATTTGAAAAAGGTCTCCTGCATTGCAGGCAGATTCTTTACCAACTGAGCTGTCAGGGGAGCCCAGTGAAAGAAAATATACAGTTAAATTCAGAGTACATAAATCACTAATAAATCTATGAAGATTAAAAGACAAAAGTAATAGTAATAGCTATACAATAATCTGTTAATGTGTACACAAAGTAAAAAGATTAAACTGAGACATTGAAAACATAAAATATGGGTAAGCAGTGATAAATATACAGAACTTCAGTTTGTTTTTGAACTTAAGTAGTTACCAGCTTAAAATAGACTATTATATTTTAAATATAGTTTTATGTAAGTTTCATGGTAAACACAAAGCAAAAATCTGTAGTAGATACACAAAAGAGAAAGGGAAAGAAACCCACGAATGCCATGGATTGTGATGTGTGGTGAAATCATCAAACCACAGAAGAAAAAAATCAAGAGAAAAGAAAGTAGCAAAGCAATTACAAAAAAGTCAGAAAGCAGTTAACAAAATGGCAATATTAAGTCCATACCTACCAAAATGAATGAAATTCTCCAGTCAAAAGATACAGAACTTCTTTCAAGAAACAAGAAAAAATTTCAAATAAGCACTAACTTTAAACTACAAAGACTTAGTTAAAAAAAGAAGAAGAAGAATAAATGAAGCCCCAAATTAGTAGGAGGAAGGCAATTACAAAGATCACAGTGGAAATAAGTTAAAAAGAAACTAAAAAGACAATGGAAAAGAACAATGAAATTAAGAGCTGTTTCTTTGAAAAGATAATCAAAATTGACAAAACTTTGGTTAGATTCAAGACCAAAAGAGAGCAGACAAAATCAGAAATAAAACAGATACCACAGAAATTCAAAGGGTCTGAAGATACTGATTATACATCAAAAATTGGTCAAGCTCAAAGAAATGGAATACTCTGCATTCATCTAACAAGGCTAGCATTCCCCTAACACCAGAGCCAAAGAAAGATGATACAAGAAAAGAAGGCTAAAGACCAATGTCCCTGATGAATATAGATGTAAAAATCATCAACAAAATATTAGTAAGCCAAATTTAACGGCACACTAAAAGGATCTTACCCTATAGTCAAGTGTGATTTAATGCTAGAAATACTTGTAAATCATATATCTGATGAGTTAATGTCCAAAATATATAAAGAATTAATACAACTTGATAGGAAAAAATAAAGCAGTTTGATTTCAAAATGGGCAAAGGAACTAAATAGACATTTTTCCAAAAAAGACATTCCTAAAACAATACCTGGCTAACAGTTACATGAAAGGATGTTCAGTATCACTAATAATCAGGGAAACATAAAACCACAATGAGCTATCACATCATGCATGTTAGAATGACTGTCAAAAGCTCAAGATAATGTGTCAGCAAGGATGTTAAGAGAAAGGAATGCTTATGCACTGTAGATGAGAATGTAAATTGGTGCAGCCACTATGGAAAGCTGTCCCTTGGACAACAAGGATATCAAATCCATCAATCCTAAAGGAAGTCAACCCCAAATACTCACTGGAAGGCCTGATGCTGAAGCTCTAATGTTTGGCCATCTGATACGAAGAGCCAACTCATTGGAAGAGATCCTGATGCTGGGAAAGATTCAGGGCAGGAGGAGAAGGGGACGGCAGAGGATGAGATGGTTGGATGGCATCACTGACTCGATGGACATGAGTTTGAGTAGACTCTGGGAGTTGGTGGTGGACAGGGAGGCCTGGCGTGCTACAGTCCATGGGATTGCAAATAGATACAACTTAATAACTGAACAACAACAATTACAGAAAGCATTATGGAGGTTCCTTAAACATTGTAAATTAGAACTATCTTGTAATCTATCAATTCAATTTCTGAAAAGAGGGTCTTGAAGATACATCTGCATTTCCATGGTTATTGCAGCATTACTCACAGTAACCAAGATAAGTGAACAGCCTATATGTTTGTTAGGGGATGGCTAGACAAAAAAGAAAAAAAGGGTGTATACATGTGTCCAACAGAACGTAATTCAACCATGAGAAAGAAGGAAGCACTGCCATTAGCGACACCGTGGTTGGACATTGAGGGCATTATAAGTGAAGTAAGTTAGACAAATGCTGTGTTATATCACTTATATGTGGAAAATAAAAGCCAAATTCATATACACAGAGGCTAGCATGTTTACCAAGGATTTGGGGAACGGATGTGGGAAATGGGAAGATGCTGCTCAAAGAACATGACTCCCGATTAAAAGGAACAAGTTCTAGGGACGTAATGTATGGCACGTTCATTATAGTTAGTAACACTGTAGTGTATAGTTGTAATTTGAAAATATAGTACAACAGGTCTTATAGTAATCTGGGGCTTTAAGGGGGACTGACCTTCCATGCACTCAAAAATCCTTGTAAAACTTAAGTTGACCCTTCATATACATGATTCCTCTGTATCTGTATTTCCACATCAACAGACTCAACCAACGGTGGCTCATATAGTACTGTGGTGCTTACTACAGGAAAAAACTTTGAATATGTGGATCCATGTAGTTCAAATCCATGTTTTTCAAGGGTCAGCTGCAAAATCTTTTTGCCTTTGGCATCTTAAATTTTTATTTCCACTTATATAAATATCCATTGTGTGTTTTTGTTCTTTTAAATCTTTCATTCATTAATTAATTAATGACACATCTTTCATTAATTCTGGTAAATTATCACCTATTATCTCTCTGAATACTATCTCTCCTCCATCTTTTTATCTGTTTCTCTAGAACTACTATTAGTATTCTCAAATATTTTCTGTCTCTTCTCCATGTTTTAAATTTTTTATTTTCCATTTATCTTCCATCTGTGCCAATTTAGGAACTTCATTTGTTTTATTTTTGAGCTTACTAAATTTTTCTTAGCTGTATCTAAACTGTTTATCTAATTCATTGACTATGTAATTGCAGAAATTATATTTGTAATTTCAAGAAATTATATTTGATAATTGAATAATATTCTTCATAGTTTGGGGGGATTTCTTCTGTTTTCTTCCTTTTCATATTTTTGTCTTTCACCAAATTTTAGCTATATGTGTTATACTCTATATTCCAAAATCCCATTCTGAAAATTTTAGGCATCTAAGTCTTCTCGGTCTTTCACTGTACCACATTTATTTTTGTGTTGACTCATTTTATATTGTGTTATACATAGAAATTTTGTGCAGTCCTAATTGAGGGTCATGGTACAAATAAGTTGTCTTTACTTCTGATTGGTATTCCAAGGATCTTCAAATCTATAAATTCATGAGAGTGTAGATGTTTACTTATAATTTCATGGGAGAGATTTTCCAATTGGAGCTCAGGTTAAACTCATGATTTTTCTCTTTATAGTCTTCTATTCATAGTAGATAACTCTCTGCTGGTATCATTGGGGCAGTTTAGTTCTGACTTCCCACTTTCATGGCCCCCCAAGGCTTCAATATCTGTACTGATGCAGCCATTAATATCCAAATTCTTGAATATTAGGGTTTAGGAGGATTCTGAAGTTAACTACACATTTAGTTCTAATTAACTGCTTTAGTCTTGGCTTTCTTTTCATTTTGGTACCTAGAGATTTTCTTTACTTTCTTGTGAGCCAATTCATATAATTGAGAAACTATTTATAATTTTTAAACTAGCATTCCTAAATGTCTCTTATGAGGACGTTATTTGGATTGTTTATTCTGTCATTTCATTTAATAGTCTCTCTCAATTAATGTGTGTGTATATGTGTGTGTGTCAGTAACTGAACATTTTTACTGATGAACAGGACCAGTATTGACTTCACTGCTGGGAAAAAAAGAAAATCACCATAGCTCATACATGCTAATATGCATTATATGCTGACAGCACCAACAGGAGATATATGTGCTACATATAAGGTACACTTTTTCCCCCACTTTATGCTTTGCAAAGGGCATACAAATATAATGCTTCCTTCCTTTAGAAATGATTATGCAGTAGGAAATTTACAATTTGTAGTGGCTTAAATAGGTGAAAAAGTCAAATGGGCTTCAAATGTCATTTTGAATTTTACTTAAGTTATTTTAAAGATTGTGTCTTAATTTTGGAAAAAGTTCCTCGTGGATTCTTAAAAAAAGTCTCTGGGAGGTAAGCATTGACTATGTACAAAACACCAATTTTAAAACTAAGAGAAAAAGAAGATTATCCCTATTTCAGCTCTAGAAAAAGAAATATCAATAAAAGACTTTTATGAATTGTACAAAAATGAGTATTTGAATTCTTCTACAATGCCTAAAATTATCTTTTAATGGAAAGCATAACCTAAGTGAGAGAAAAAATAATATGGCAAAGATTAATATCTTACAATGACTAGACAACATTTTGAGTGCTCCTTTATTTCTTTTCCATTTTCTTTTCTTTATTTCCATTTGCTCCTAAACCGCTAATCACCTAATTTCCAAAAGCCACAGTCAATACTGAAGTCATTTACTAGCCTGATAGTCTGAGTATCATATGCCACATTACATAACTATATATGCCAGTATAATCAAAATCTTAATGAAACCCAATTAAGCTGTCTGTGCTGTGGCTCTTCAGGTATCTTGTCTCTTTATTATAGAAGTCAATCTCATTTGTTAAGCCTTTTATAAATTTGAACTAAGCCAAGAAATATTTAGCTAAATGTTTTATTGAGATCCTGGGAAAATAAACCAATTCTTTTCTCTATGTTCTTAGTTTTTTTCCTATTCCCCTGCTACCTATTTCTTTGTTCAGTTCTATGTTGTTGTTGTGTAAAATTCAAGCTGGGTTGATATTTATTACTGTTTGAAATATTATATGAATATGAATGATCAAATATCTGTATCATTTAAAAATTAAGTTATTAATGGATGTTTATATGATCATCACCTTAGTAAAAAAAAGGATATTTTTGGCACCCTTGACATTTCTTACTGTTCCTCTCCAAAAATATTTCTTCCTGAAGAAATGATCACTCTCCTGATCTCTGTTATAGCAATCCCTTGCTTATTTATTTTTTATTTTACTGTGTATTTACACATTTATAACATTGTTTTAGTTTGCTGGGTCTTGAGCTCTACATAGATTAACTGATACTATATATAATTATGTGCCTTGTCTTCTAAGCTAAATATTGTGAATTTGTTTTATACTGTTGCATACAGCCTATATTAGGTGAAGTTCCCCAGAAAGGAAAAATAAATGTGTATTCATAGAGAGAGAGAGAGATTTATTAGAAGAATGGGCACACATAGTTGTGGAGATTGAGAAATCCCATGATATATTGTCTGCAAATTTAAGAACCAGGAAAGCAGGTGGTATAATTCAGTCCAAGTCCAAAGAGCCAGGGCAACCAATGGTCTAAGTCCAAGTCTGGATCCAGATGCCTGAGAACTAGAAACATTGACTTCCATGAGCAAAACATAGACATCCCAGTTCAAGCAGAGAGAGAATTCACCCATCCTCTGCCTTTTTTCCTACTTAGGACCTCGAACGATTGGGTAATGCCCACCAGCATTGTCGATCTTGACCCAAGTGCTAATCTTGGTTGCTTCCGTGTCCTGCCTATTGTATATACTGCTGCAATAAACACTGGGGTGCATGTATCTTTTTGAATTACCTTTCTCTCTGGATCTATGCCCAGGACTAGGATTGCTGAATCATATGGTAGCTCTATTTTTAGTCTTTTAAGGAAATTCGATGCTGTTTTCCATAGTGACTGTACTGATTTACATTCCCACCCTCTCAAGCATTTATTGTTTGTAGATTTTTTTTTAATCATGGCCTTTCTGATGGTGTGAGGTGATACCTCATTGTAGTTTTGATTCACATTTTTCTAATAATTAGTGATGTTGAGCAGCACTTTTCATGTGCTTTTGGCCATCTATATGTCTTTTTTGGAGAAATGTCTACTTAGATCTTCCACACAATTTTTGATTGAGTTTTTTATTTCTTTGATATTGAGCTGCATGAACTGTTTGTATGTTTTGGAAATTAATCCCCTTCAGCTTGCTTAATTTGCAAACATCTCTCCCATTCTGAGGGTTCTTGTTTTGTTTTGTTTATGCTGTGCAAGAGCTTTTCAAGTTTAACTAGGTCCCATTTGCTTATTTTTGTTTTTATTTTCATTACTCTAGGAGGTGGATCAGAAGAGATCTTGCTGGGATTTATGCCCAGGAGTTTTCTGCCTGTTTCCTCTAAGAGTTTTATAGCATCTGGTCTTACATTTAGATGTTTAATCCATTTTTCTGTATAGTGTAAGGGAGTGTTCTAATTTCCTTATTTTACATTTAGCTCTAGTTTTCCAGTATCACTTATTGAAGTTGCTCTCCTTTCTCCATTCTATATTTTTGCCTTGTATATATTAGGTGACTGTAGGTGCATGGGTTTATCTCTGAACTTTCTATCCTATTTCATTGATCTATTTTCTGTTTTTGTGCCAGTACCATACTGTTTTGATTACTGTATGTCCATCAACAGAAGGATGGATAAAGAAGATGTGGTACGTATATAAATGAAATATTACTCAACCATAAAAGGAACAAAATAGTGCCTTTTGCAGCAACATGGGTGGGCCTAGAGATTGTCATTCTGAGTGAAGTAAGTCAGGTACAGAAAGAAAAATGAAATATGATACCACTTATATGTGATATCTAAAAAAAATGGTACAAATGAACTTATTTACAAAATGTAAATGGAAAAAAAAACACATAAATTCGCAAATATAGACAACAAACTTATGGGTACCAAGGGGAAGAGATAAATTGGGATATTGGGGCTGACACATGGACACTACTATATATAAAATAGGCAATAAAGACTAAATAATAATGACTAATAAAACAGATAACTATTAAGGACTATAAGTATAGCAGAGAAAACTGCATACAATAGTCTGCAATGATTTACATGGGAAAGAATCTTAAGACGGATATACGTATGTGTGTCAGGGATTCATTTCGCTGTGCACTTGAAACCGGCACAGCGTTGTGGACTAACTGCACACAGATAGGAATGTTTCAAATGCGAGCTCCTTCCAGAAATACTCTCGCAGACAAACTCGGAAATAATATTTTACTAACATCCTGGGCATACATTATCCTAGTCAAGCTGACATATGAAATTAACCGTCACACAACCTATTCATTTTTGGACAGGTTCAAAACACGTTATTTCCAAAATATACCACTTTGGCATATTAATTATTTTGAGCTTGAAAGCACCAGAGAAACAGCAGATGCAGGAAGGACTCTCTGACAAATCCTCTTTCTACCTAAAAGCCACTCATAAAATAAGTGTGAGAAAGATGTCCTCTCTGTACGAGGAAGAGAACATTCTTATCATCGGAAACTGAGGGATGATGCCAAAACCAATTGGTACAAATAAATCTATTAAAATAGCCCTTATCTTCTAATAATTTCCTCTGTGTACTTCCTAGTCACTTTCTCATAATTCATTACCCCTAAACTCAAATATCTTTGTTTCATCACTTCTCCACAAATTTACCACTTCTTTGTTAGAAAGTGTATATAAGCTGTTGGTCCTGTTTTTTTTCAGGTCTTCATTTTCCTTATGAAGACTCCTTTGTGCACATAAAAATATTAAGTAAACTTTGTTTGCTTTTTTTCTGTAAATCTGTCTTATGTAAGTTTAATTTTCAGGTTCAATCATAGAATCTAAGATAGTAAATTTTTTCTCCCTAATATTTCCATGTTCTATAGTTTTATATTCCTTGAACAAAATGTATCTGTTCTATGAATGGTAAACATATAAAATTTCAGGCTAATTGGAAAAAATCCTGCTGAAAACAATTTTGTACATCTTCTGGTACACAGGATCAAATGTTTTTCTAGCCTATGTCTGAACAGAATTGAATTGCTACACCATAGATTAAGTATAATTTAAAGTTTCCTAAATAATGTTCCCAAACATTGTACTAGTTTGCATCCGTAGTACCCACATTGTCATCTGTACTTAGCATTTTCAAATACATTTAAATGTTTGTTAATCTGGTGGGTTTTTAATGGAATATAACTGTGGTTTTGCATTTCTCTGATTGCTAAATGAGTTGAGACTTTTCACATATGTTTGAGGGATTTTGGTTTCCTCTTTTCTCTAATGACTAGATTAAATTTTTTCATTTAGAAAGCACATTTAGTAAAGCATATTCAATCAATTTAATCTTGTCTTTCAAACCTTATCAACCTATAGAGTTTGCTGACTCTGTGCCTTTTGTTAGACTCATATATGTCCCCATGTATAGTAGTTAAGACTTCTCTAGAATTCAGATCACTGAGTTAAGTTTTAGGAAATATGGTGGAGTTCAAAAGAAAGAAGATATAATACTTAGGTGAGTAAAACGTTGATCTCAGAGAGTTTGTTAATAAATTTGAACTGATTTTCTGAAAACTTATTAAAAATACTAATGATATATAGCATAAGAGACTTATCTAGTAAATTGAATCTAGTTTATGAAGTTTTCATGGAAAATGTATATTTTAACTTAGATTTGACTCTTTCAGTGTAAAAAATAAAATTAAAGTTTTGTTGAGCACTAGCCAAGTACTTGGGACTGTTTGGAGTACTTAGGAAAGATAAATTATGAAAAAAATGTCTTCAGATAATGGTCTAACTATCCAATATGCTTAAAGGATGAGATTATCACAGATAATTATAGATAAAGTAATGGCAAAAAAATAGTAGAAAATATAAATTACTTTGAAATACCCCTGGGGGGCATTGGAATTCAGAAAATGGTCTATCTGTAGACAGAAAAAAAACAAAAACAAAACAATAAGATAAGAGTGATAGGTGTCTTTGTCTTTAAAGTTAGTCAGTTGTGGACTGTCAAAAGAATCCCAAAGTGGGTAAATGCTATGCATGGATAAAAGTAAGGCAAAGGAGAATTTGGTAGAGGAGCATTACTGAACATTCCTTCAAAGGGAACACTGAGTTTGACACTCATTGCCTGTACATAAGACTTAGTCCTTCTAGTATTTTAAATGATGTCAATTTTACCTGGAGAAACAGTGGTGTTGGATCTATGTTGGTCTCTAGGGTAGGTCTGATAGTATTATCTCTAATGTTTAAAACTAAATGTTTACTTTTCATGCTTATTGTCTTTATTTCCTATGTGCACACAATCCATTCTGGACAAAATATTCTGGCAATTATTCAGTTTGTTCAATGAATCCAGTTAATTAAAGTATCAAATTCTGTGGGGCTGGTAATATATGGCATTTCCTTATTAAAAAAAAATGACATTGTTACTATATAAGCAGAAGTTATGGTCTGATAACCAGAAACTCATGATCTGAGCAACAGTCAGGTATAAGTCCTGTTTTTGCTGACTGTTTAGAGCTTATCTATCTCTGGCTGAAATAATAAATCTGATTTCCATATTGACCATCTGTTGATGTCCGTGTGTAGAGTCGTCTCTTCTGTTGTTGGAAGAAGGTGTTTGCTATGACCAGTCCGTTCTCTTGGCAGAACTCTGTTAGCATTTGCCCTGCTTCATTTCGTACTCCAAGGTCAAAGTTGCCCATTACCGCAGATGTCTCTTGACTTCCTACTTTTGCATCACAGTCCCCTATCATGAAAAGTGTATCTTGATGATAGTTCTAGAAGGTCTTGTAGGTCTTCATAGAATCATTCAACTTCAGCTTCTATGGCATTCACGATTGGGGCATAAACTTGGATTACTGAATGGTTTGTTTTGGAAATGAACTGAGATCATCCTGTCGTTTTTGAGACTGCACCCAAGTAATCCATATCAGACTGTTTTGTTGACTATGAGGGCTACTCCATTTCTTCTAAGGGATTCTTACCCACAATAGCATATATAATGGTCATCTGGATTAAATTCTCTCATTCCCATCCATTTTAGTTCACTGATTCCTAAAATGTTGGCTCCTGTTTGAGCACTTACAATTTACATTAATTCATGGACCTAGCATTCCAGGTTCCTATGCAATATTGTTCTTTACAACATTGGATTTTACTATCACCACCAGACACATCCACAGCTGGGCATCATTTCCACTTTGGCTTAGCTGTATATTGTCACCCTGCTTATTTAAGTTCTATGCAGAATACATCATGCAAAATGCTAGGCTGGATGAAGTACAAGCTGGAATCAAGATTGCTGGGAGAAATATCAGTAATTTCAGATATGCAGATGACACCATGCTAACGGCAGAATGCAAAGAGAAACTAAACAGCTTTTTGATGAATGTGAAAGAGGAGAGTGAAAAACCTAGCTTAAAACTCAGAATTCAGTAAACTAATATCATGGCATCTGGTCTCATTACTTCATGGCAAATAGATGCGGAAGAAATGGAAACAGTGACAGACTATTTTCTTGGGCTCCAAAATTAATGTGGATGGTGACTGCAGCCTTGAAATTAAAAGGCACTTGCTCTTTGGAAGAAAAGCTATGACAAACCTAGACAGTGTATTAAAAAGCATAGACGTCATTTTGCTGACAAACATCCATACAGTCGTAGCTGTGGTTTTTCTAGTAATCATGAACAGATGTGAGAGTTGTACCATAAGGGCTGAGTGCCAAAGAATTGATGCTTTCCAATTGTGCTGCTGGAGAAGATCTGAGAGTCCCTTGACAGCAAAGAGATCAAACCATCAGTCCTAGAGAAAATCAACCCTGAATTTTCATTGGAAAGACTGATGCTAAAGCTGAAGCTGCAATACTTTGGCCACCTGATGTGAAGTGTCAACTCATTGAAAAAGAGCCTGATGCTAAGAAAGACTGATGGCAGAAGAAGGGGGCAACAGAGGATGAGATGGTTGGATGCCATCATCGACTCAATGGACATAAGTTTGAGAAAGCTCTGGGAGTTAGTGAAGGACAGGGAGGCCTGGTGTGCTGCCGTCCATGAGTTTGCAAGTAATGCATCAGGATTGAGTTAGTCAAAAGCAACAGCAACCAGAAACTCTCAATTCTCAGTGACTTGTAAGGACAGTTGATTGTGTTTTTAATTGTTTATTTTCTTTTCTTTTTTTCCTCATGAAAAAACATAACCTAGTTAACACAGAGACTCTATTCAACTTGAGAGTCACAATTGGACCTAGCCTAATGGGGCATACATAATTTGGAGTATTTTCTGAATAAGGAAAAATAAAGCTCAGGAGATTCATACAAGAAATGGAATATTTTGCCAGGCAGTGTTGCAAATCATTTACACACACAATTTGTAGCCAGAACTCCTCAATGACTTCATGCAACAATAAGGATCAAGGAAGTATACTATATGCCTGAAAGGCTGAGCATTAGAAGCAGTCAGCAACACTAAGCTTCTAAAATTACAGCATCTTCTAAACACCTAAAATTACTACAGTAGCACAGATGGTAAAGCGTCTGCCTGCAATGTGAGAGACCTGGGTTCGATTCCTGGGTCAGGAAGATCCCCTGGAGAAGGAAATGGCAACCCACTCCAGCATTCTTGCCTGGGAAATTCCATGGACGGAGGAGCCTGGTGGGCTACAGTCCATGGGATCGCAAAGAGTCGGACATGTCTGAGCGACTTTGTTTCACTTCGCATAAGAGAGACAACATCTTTCACAGTGGATAAAACTTTCATTGGTTATTCTCTTTTATTTATCAAAATTGTATAAGCAATTGAAATTTTCTGGTTAATTTTTTTATTGTGATCAAGTCAATTTTGCCACCTTATTTTTTTAATTGAAGGATCATTGCTTTACATGATTTTGTGATTTTCTGTCGTACATCAACAAGAATCAGCTATAGGTACACCGGTATCCTGTCCCTCCCAAGCCTCCCTCCCATCTCCCTCCCCTCCCCACCCTTCCAGATTGTCACAGAGCCACTGAGTTCCCTGAGTCACAGCAAACTCCCATTGGCTGTCTATTTTATACATGGTATTGTAAGTTTCCATGTTACTCTCTATATACACCCTCTCCTCCCCCCTCCCTCCTTCTCCAAAAGTCTGTTCTCTATGTCTGTTTCCCCTTTGCTGCCCTAAAAAAGTCAGTATTATCTTTCTAGATTTCATCTATATGCATTAGTAAACAATATTTGTATTTCTTTTCTGACTTACTTCACTCTGTATGATAGATTCTAGGTTCATCCTCCTTAGAACAGACTCAAATGTCTTCCTTTTTATGTCTGAGGAGTATTCCATTGTGTATATGTACTACAACTTCTTTATCCATTCATCTGTCGATGGACATCTAGGTTGGCTTCCATGTTCTAGCTATTGTAAATAGTGCTACAATGAACATGTGTCTTTTTAAATTTTGGTTTCCTCAGGGTACATGTCTAGGAGTGGGATTGCTGGGCCATATGGTGGTTTTATTCCTAGTTTTTTTTTAAGGAATATCCATACCATCTTCTAGAATGGCTGTATCAATTTACATTCCAACCAACATTATCAGAGCAGTCTCCACACCCTCTCCAGCATTTATGGTTTGTAGGTTTTTGGATGATGACCATTCTGACTGATGTGAGATAGTATCTCACTGAAGTTTTGATTTGCATTTCTCTAATAACGAGTGATGTTGAGCATGTTTTCTTGCATTTGTTAGCCATCTGTATGTCTTTTTTGGAGAAATGTCTCAGTCTTTTTCTCACTTTTTGATTGGGTTGTTTGTTTTTCCAGTATTGAGTTGTATGAGCTGCTTGTATATTTTGGAAATTAATTCTTTTTCAGTTGTTTCCTCTGCTATTATTTTCTCCCATTCTGAAGGTTGTTTTTTCATCTTGCTTGTAGTTTCTTTTGTTGTTAAAAAGTTCTTACATTTAATTAGGTCCCATTTGTTTGTTTTTGTTTTTATTTTCATCACTCTAGGACGGGGGTCATACTGTTCATGGGGTTCTCAAGGCAAGAATACTGAAGTGGTTTGCCATTCCCTTCTCCAGTGGACCACATTTGTCAGATCTCTCCACCATGAGCCGTCCGTCTTGGGTGGCCCCACATGGCATGGCTTAGGTTCACTGAGTTAGACAAGGCTGTGGTCCTGTGATCAGATTGGCTAGTTTTCTTTGATTATGGTTTTAGTGTGTCTGCCCTCTGATGCCCTCTCGCAACACCTACCATCGTACTTGGGTTTCTCTTACCTTGGACGTGGGGTATCTCTTCAGGCTGCTCGAGCAAAGCGCAGCCGCTGCTCCTTACCTTGGATGAGGGATATCTCCTCATGGCCGCCCCTCCTGACCTTGAATGTGGAGTAGCTCCTCTTGGCCCTCTTGCGCCTATGCAGCCGCCGCTCCTTGGAGGTGGGGTTGCTCCTCTCGCCTGCTGCCCCTGACCTCTGGCGTATGGTAGCTCCTCTCGGCAGCCGCTCATGACCTCGGAGATGGGGTAACTCCTCTCGGCCACCACCCCTGACCTTGGGCAAGGGGTAGCTCCTCACAGCCATGCTTCTGCGCAGTCAGTCGCAGCCAGTATGAAAAGGCAAATTGATAGGATGCTGAAAGAGGAACTCCCCAGGTCGGTAGGTGCCCAATATGCTACTGGAGATCAGTGGAGAAATAACCCCAGAAAGAATGAAGGGATGGGGGCAAAGCAAAAAACAACACCCAGTTGTGGATGTGACTGGTGATAGAAGCAAGGTCCGATGCTAAAGAGCAATATTGCATAGGAACCTGGAATGTTAGGTCCATGAATCAAGGCAATTGGAAGTGGTCAAACAGGAGATGCCAAGAGTGAATGTCGACATTCTAGGAATCAGTGAACTAAAATGGACGGGAATGGGTGAATTTAACTCAGATGACCATTATATCTACTACTGTGGGCAGGAATCCCTTAGAAGAAATGGAGTAGCCATCATGGTCAACAAAAGAGTCTGAAATGCAGTACTTGGATGCAATCTCGAGAATGACAGAATGAACTCTGTTTGTTTCCAAGGCAAACCATTCAATGTCACGGTAATCCAAGTCTATGACCCAACCAGTAATGCTGAAGAAGCTGAAGATGAATGGTTCTATGAAGACCTACAAGACCTTTTAGAACTAACACCGAAAAAAGATGTCCTTTTCATTATGGGGACTGGAATGCAAAAGTAGGAAGTCAAGAAACACCTGGAATAACAGGCATATTTGGCCTTGGAGTATGGAATGAAGCAGGGCAAAGGCTAACAGTTTTGCCAAGAGAATGCACTGGTCATAGCAAACATCCTCTTCCAACAACACAAGAGAAGGCTTTATACATGGACATCACCAGATGGTCAACACTGAAATAAGATTGATTATATTCTTTGCAGCCAAAGATGGAGAAGCTCTATACAGTCAGCAAAAACAGGACTGGGAGCTGAATGTGGCTCAGATGATGAACTCCTTATTGCCAAATTCAGATGTAAACTGAAGAGAGTAGGGATAATCACTAGACCATTCAGGTATGACCTAAATCAAATCCCTCATGACTATACAGTGGGAGTGAGAAATAGATTTAAGGGACTAAATCTGATAGAGTGCCTGATGAATTATGGATGAAGGTTCGTGACATTGTACAGGAGACAAGGATCAAGACCATCCCCATGGAAAAGAAATGCAAAAAGGCAAAATGGTTGTCTGAGGAGGCCTTACAAATAGCTGTGAAAACAAGAGAAGAGAAAAGCAAAGGAGAAAAGGAAAGATATTTCCATCTGAATGCAGAGTTCCAAAGAATAGCAAGGAGAGATAAGAAAGCCTTCCTCAGTGATCAATGCAAAGAAATAGAGGAAAACAACAGAATGGGAAAGACTAGAGATCTCTTCAAGAAAATTAGAGATACAAAGGGAACATTCCATGTAAAGATGGGTTCGATAAAGGACAGAAATGCTATGGACCTAACAGAAGCAGAAGATATTAAGAAGAGGTGGCAAGAATACACAGAAGAACTGTGCAAAAAAAGATCTTCACGACCCAGATAATCATGATGGTGTGATTACTCACCTAGACGCAGACATCCTGGAATGTGAAGTCAGGTGGGCCTTAGAAAGCATCACTACAAACAAAGATAGTGGAGGTGATGGAATTCCAGTTGAGCTATTTCAAATCCTGAAAGATGATGCTGTGAAAGTGCTGCACTCAATATGCCAGCAAATTTGGAAAACTCAGCAGTGGCCACAGGACTGGAAAAGGTCAGTTTTCATTACAATCCCAAAGAAAGGCAATCCCAAAGGATGGTCAAACTACAGCACAATTGCACTCATCTCACAGGCTAGTAAAGTAATGCTCAAAATTCTCCAAGCCAGGCTTCAGCAATACATGAACCGTGAACTTCCAGATATTCAAGCTGGTTTTAGAAAAGGCAGAGGAGCCAGAGATCAAATTGCTAGTATCTACTGGATCATCGAAAAAGCAAGAGAGTTCCAGAAAAACATCTATTTCTGCTTGACTATGCCAAAGTCTTTGATTGTGTGGATCACAATAAACTGTGGAAAATTCTGAAAGAGATGGGAATACCAGACCACTGGACATGCCTCTTGAGAAGTCAGTATGCAGGTCAGGAAGCAACAGTTACAACTGGACATGGAACAACAGACTGGTTCCAAATAGGAAATGGAGTACGTCAAGGCTGTATATGGTTACTCTGCTTATTTAACTTATATGCAGAGTACATCATGAGAAACGCAGGGCTGGAAGAAGCACAGGCTGGAATCAAGTTTGCCGGGAGAAATATCAATAACCTCAGGTATGCAGATGATACCACCCTTATGGCAGAAAGTGAAGAGGAACTAAAAAGCCTCTTGATGAAAGTGAAAGAGGGGAGTGAATAAGTTGGCTTAAAGCTCAACATTCAGAAAACTAAGATCATGGCATCTGGTCCCATCACTTCATGGGAAAGAAATGAGGAAACAGTGGAAACAGTGTCAGACTTTATTTTTGGGGCTCCAAAATCACTGCAGATGGTGACTGCAGCCATGAAATTAAAAAACGCTTACTCCATGGAAGCAAAGTTATGACCAACCTAGATTGCATATTAAAAAGCCGAGACATTACATTGCCAACAAAGGTCCATCTAGTCAAGGCTATGGTTTTTCCAGTGGTCACGTATGGATGTGAGAGTTGGACTGTGAAGAAAGCTGAGCACTGAAAATTGATGCTTTTGAACTGTGGTGTTGGAGAAGACTCTTGAGAGTCCCTTGGACTGCAAGGAGATCCAACCAGTCCATCCTGAAGGAGATCAGTCCTGGGTGTTCATTGGAAGGACTGATGCTGAAGCTGAAACTCCAATACTTTGGCTACCTCATGTGAAGAGTTGACTCATTGGAAAAGACCCTGATGCTGGGAAGGATTGGGGGCAGGAGGAGAAGGGGACGACAGAGGATGAGATGGCTGGATGACATCACCAACTCGATGGGCATGAGTTTGAGTAAACTCCGGGAGTTGTTGATGGATAGGGAGGCCCGGAGTGCTGCGATTCATGGGGTCGCAGAGAGTCAGACACGACTGAGGGACTGAACTGAGGAGGGCAGTCATAGAAAATCTTTGATTTATGTCTGCTTATGCTTTCCTCCAGTACTCCTGCCTGGAAAATCCCATGGACGGAGGAGACTGGTAGGCTGCAGTCCATGGGGTCGCGAAGAGTACGACATGACTGAGAGACTTCACTTTCACTTTTCACTTTTATGCATTGGAGAAGGAAATGGCAACCCACTCCAGTGTTCTTGCCTGGAGAATCCCAGGGATTGGGTCACAGAGTTGGACACGACTGAAGTGACTTAGCAGTAGCAGCATGCTTTCCTTAAGAGTTTTGTAGTTTCTAGTCTTACATTTAGGTCTTTAATCCATTGTGAGTTTTTCTTTGTGTGTCATTAGGAAGCGTTCTAATTTGATTCTTTGTGTGTAGCTGTCCAGTTTTCCTAGGACCACTCATTGAAGAGGTTATATTTGCCTCATTGTATATTCTTGCCCCCTTTGTCAACAATAAGGTACCCATGGTGTGTGAGTTTATCTTAAGTTATCCATATTTCTTAATCATTTTATCAAAACAGGATTTTTAAGTTAGAGTTGGAAAATTAATTACCATCATCACTCACTGAAATCATGGTGCCTGTTTGAATGGCACAGAAATAGCACCACCATAAGATGTTACTGCTTCAGAGGTTAATATTTAAACTGACCAGTCATCAATTTAATGATCATTTATTGTTTTGCTATCTATATTTAGATGTGCTTTCCTTTTAAATACAGTTGACTGATTTTATTCCAATTAAATATAACATTCAGCACTTTGATATCTATACAAAATATTTAACTTTGGATTCATGAAAAATATAAATATTAGCAAGGGTGTTCAACCTCCTGGAAAGCAATGGAGTCACACATGTACTTGCTAGAACTCATCTGAACCATATGGAAATAAAGAAAATAATAATTTAGAGGTGATGACTCAGCATCTTTCTCAATGAGACTGTGCCTCTGAGAATAAATACTGTAAAATCTTAAGTAATCAATCTACATTTTAATGCCTTGGAAAGAAGAGTGGGGATTCTCCAAAGAATTTCCAGATCATTAAGAAAGAAATGAATAACATTGTTTGTGCAAGTGGTTGGGAGGTAGAAAATTAAATTGAAGGATTATATTTACTAGAAAAGAGACCATTGAGAAACATTGACTGTGAAGGATTTATAAGAATTGATATAACCCTCTACAGTGTTGTATACATAAGACAATACATTCCATATATTGTAGTAGCTTAACAGATGTAAAGCATAATTTTGACACAATGTCCTTCTTTACCATTTAATTACAACTTAACTTATGAGGTGTAAATCTACTGTACAAAATATTTCATACTAATAATACATGTGGAAGTCCTATGAATCATCACACTATTTTTCAGGTATACATGTGAGGCTGATTTGCCTGCTTTCACTATTACTTTGTATTGATAATTTTGTCTTATAAAAAACATTTATGATACATTTAAATTTTTGACATAGTTTTAGGTTTACAGAAAATTTGCAAAGTTTTCATATATTCCTCACTCGTCATGTTACATTTGTCAATGTAAAAATTAAATGGAATTATTCTAGAAGAATAAAAGTAATTTAAATATTAAAGAACCACAAAGGTAACTGTTTTAAAAATATGAATAGAGAGATGAATTATATATTACTAGAAATCAAGTGTGCTTGAACAAATAAATATATGGCAGCTAAGCATCACAGTTATTTGGTTCTCTTAGATAGCTTTTAATAATCTCTTCATCCCAGATAATCAGAACATTTTTAGCTGACTTGAAAGGCAAGACTGATGGGTTTGCCAGGATTAAGACACACAAGTCACTTAAGAAACCCTAGAAATTGATACAATTTTTTTTCATGAGATATGAACATTTTTCAATTCATTTGTTTCTATTCTGATTAATTAGGAGACTATTTTGAGAGGATAACAGATTTATTGCTAATTAGTTTGACTCATTGAAACTTGCTGCCTAGTACATATATAGTGACAGCCCTTACATGGGGTTATTTTCATTAGGAGAGTAAAGTTACTGTATTAAGTTCCTACTTAAATGGAAATTTTTAAGTAAAGTTTCCTTCATCTAAATATGTGTTCTTCTCAAATAAGAAAGACAATGTGAATTAAAAATGGTAACTGTTTTCTTGCTAGGCTTTAACATTTTACATGAATTGTTCAAAATATTTGCCCATTCTTCTCATTGAAATGAAAGAAGCTGTAGATTTGTATCTATCAATTATACTGTATTAAAATTAACTCTATTAAAATCAATTATGCTCTTTTCATTTGCCTATAGTGTATTTTTAAGTAAAAACAACATTGAAACTTTATTTTTTTCCAGGATCATGGTAGAAAAAAATATGTAAATATTTGCAGGCAAATCAGCAGAAAGATTTCCTTTATTGAAGAAAATTCCTGAAGCATTTCAAAAAAGCAATTTTTAAAACAAATGACCGCAGTCTTCATTCAGATTTGTGAGTGCTTGTCCCACCCCTATAATGGCCTGGTCACCCTGCTGTCAACACCACCCCATGCCAATCCATTTCCCAGTTTTATAAATTTTATTGTTTTTAACCAGTCATCTGATCACACCATGCTTATTAAATAAATAATTTTTTAATTTAAAAATTCACAGCATTCTAACTGCTGAAGAATGGTTTGAATCTCTGCGTGTTTTACAGTGCCAACCAATCTGGGATTCAGGTCTCTCTCGTTGAGAATTAGGGTCAGGTATGCCAGTGTGTTTGCTGCACCCTTATTGTCTCATGCCTACTGTTCTCCCGTTAGTATCTCAAATTGAACTACCTATCTGCTTACTCTCCATTTTTAGTGATTCTAGTAGGCACCTCCTCTGTGAAATCTCCCCCAATCCCCCAGGAACACCGTCTTGCCTCTTTACTTAGTGCTCAACTTATTCCTAATTAGTGTGCACCCTATTTGGATACTGCTTATTTAGCCATTCTTCTTTTATTTCAGAATGTGTAAGAAGTTTTCCATTTTGCATTCCTCAAGTGAACAGTATAGTCTCTGCCAAAGAGTAAACCACTCAATGAATATTGATAGAACAAAGAGGAGGAAATATATATAGTGATTTTAATGGTAGTAAAGAAAATAAATGCCATCAAGGAATACCCGAATAATTGGATCTTGTTTTTAAAGTAAGAAATATTTCTCCTCCATTGTTAAACATGACAGATACTGATATGACATTATCCCTTTAAAATTTACTTTTTTGCTTGCCAGATCATTGCAAGAGAAAAGGCCTTAGTTATGTGATTGTTCGTTTTCTCTTTTTTCTCATTTTGGAGGAATCAGTTAACAACCGGTGCTTTCACACCTAAGAATGGGTGTTTCAAGGGCATCTCACGTAATGTGCATGTGTGTGCTCAGTCTTCTCCAACTCTTTGTGACTCCGTGGACTGTAGCCCACTAGGCTACTCTGTCCGTGGGATTTTCCATTCCTCCTCTAGGGGATCTTCCTGACCCAGGCATGAACCCACATCTCCTGTGTCTCCTGAATTGGCAGGCAGATTCTTTACCACTGAGCCACCTGGGAAGTCCATCTAACATAATATTATGCCTCTAAGTAATAGAAAATGCAAAGAGGCAGAAGGATTAACATTTATAACTTTAAAGTTATGAATTTCTGAACACTTCCTGAAATCTCTTCTTAGAGCCCCTGAATCTAGTTATGTGAAATCCTTTCCTTGAGCTGCTGCTTCTCATTTCTTCTCATTTCCACCCTGATATACATGTAGAATTCAGGATGCTATCCAAAAGCAAACTCTGAGTCTCCAGGATGATTGGATGTATATTGGAAGAAGTGAATACATTTGTTTTTTGAAGGAACTCTACTGCTGAAAAATTCTAATTCTTCCCACCCACTCCCCTTGAGAGAACAAGTAGTCTCAGCTTTGGTAGACAGGGTAACTTCACAAATGTAAGTATGCAGGAGAGAGAGAGATCCATCATAAAAAGAATGATGCTTTTGACTATGGGCAAGTGGAACTGATGAAGCAATTAGGAAAAAAATTTAGACCTGGTCAGAAGTGGGATGGGGGTTCAGGATGGGGGTTGGACACATTATACCTGTGGCCGATTCATGTTGATGTATGGCAGAAACCACAATATTGTAAAGTAATTATCCTCCAGTAAAATAATTAATTAAAAATATTAAAGTAATAATATCTATGGGGAAAAAAAAGCATCACAGCACCTTGGGTCAAAAGAGAAAGCCTGCACAAAACTTAAAATGCTATTTGCATACCTAATAATCTATAAGGTGACAGCTGAAGTGAGCATATTCTTCAATACTATCTTCAGATATGTCTCAAGAGAATAATGGAGAAGGAAGTAAACCCCAGAAATCAGGGCCATGGAGTACAATAACCCATTAGCTTTGGGGCTACCTTCAGGGAATAAAAGAAGGTGACTTCATCTAAGCATATTCTCTATCCTCCAAATTTAGCATTGCCATGGAATAGCAACTCTTTTGTGTCTCCAGTTCTTCTATCTGAAGGGGACTCTTTGTATGATTAGTTGGTGGCTCACTGGTAAAAGAACCTGCCTGACATTCGAGACTCGGGTTCAGTCCCTGGGTTGAGAGGAAGCCCTGGAGAAGGATATGGCAACCCACTGCCTGAAAAAAATTCATGGACAGAAGAGCCTAGTGGACTACAGTCTATGGGATCGCAAAAAGATGGACACGACTTAGCTACTAAACAACAACAACAGCAAACCACTATTGTATTGTGTGTGTGTGTGTTAGAGGTGTGTGTGTGTGTGTGTGTGTGTGTGTGTGCAGATAACCTGGTTTTTTCACACTTAGATCTCTGAATCAGGAAGATTCACATCTGGAACAAATGCAAAGTCTACATCAAGATCCTGAACTCTGAACCTTATGTTGTGATTTGATAGGAAATTTTCATGTCTTCTGAGGAAGTATATTTTACCTATATCAGGGAGGGAAGTGAATATTTGTGGCCCAAAGCATTGCCTATGGTAGATTGTAATATTCTTTCCAATCTCTTTCTGCATTTTTTTTGAGAGGATGATATAACCCTGTCTATTGCCATGTGAAGTGCAGTCCTCCCTGTTAAATGATTATATTTCCCCACCCCACTGACTTCTGGGTTTTACAATGTCACTTGCAGTGTGACACACCCAGTAGGCTGTGTACAGAAGTAATGCATATACCACACGAGCAGTCTTTAAGAATGACAATGTGGTTCAGCATGTTTCCTTCTCCCCTTAGGCTTTGAGAACAGTGTACTATAAATGTAGGCTGTTGCCTCCTTGCTAGAATGAAAAAGACCTATAGAAGACCACTGAGATGGAGACATATATGAACTGCATTTTATACAACTTTGATGTAACATGAGCAAGAAATAAACCTTTGTTGTTTCAAGTCTCAGATTTGGGGGTTATCTATTTCCAAAGCATAGCCTACCAACAGCTAACTACTAAACATCTGAAGACCATCTCCCTATGACTTCACTCATACCACCTGGCACAGTCTGCCACAAAGTTCCTACTAAATAGATACTTGATATGCACATAAGTAAAAGACATGACGATGTCTAGTCATTCATCATAGAACATCTTTTTTGAGAGAAGTCCCAAAATAGATTTATTTATTTATTTATTTTTTGTCTCTATGTCTGAGTTCTCAAGTGACTTCAGGACTCAAAATCTTCTAGAGGACTGAGATTTCTTCTGATGAAAAATCAACATTGTCAAAATAAGGATGCCTTTGAATTGTTGGTATTGATTATTTCATTAATATGTCTGAATGGATGAGAATTCATATCAGTGCAAAATGTCTAATATCTCCTTAAAATCAGTAAGAAGGTTAAAAATTTCATAGTAAAAATGGGAAAGAAGTTGAAATGACTCAAATGAAATTTGTTTAAAAATTAAAATTAATAAGATATTTTCAAATATTAACTAGTTTAACATATATAACAAATTGTGATAACCCATTGCATTGGCAACAAAATAGGCAAACTCATATATTGCTGATAGAACTTTCAAGATGATAGCTTGGCAATGCCTAAAAACAATTAAAAAACACAAAGGTTTTATCTTTTTAGCTTTTTATTTTATATTTTAATATAGTTGATTTTAAACTACCACTACAATGTTGTGGTAGTTTCAGGTGTAAAGCAAAGTTATTCTGTTATAAATACATATGTATCTATTCTTTTAAAATTCTTTTCCCTTTTAAGTTGTTATGTAATACTGAGCCGAGTTCCCTGTGCTATACCATAGGTCCTTGTTGGTTATCTGTTTTAAATATAGCAGTGGCCTCCCTGCTGGCTTAGAGGGTAAAGCATCTGCCTGCAATGCAGGAGATCAGGGTTCGATCCCTGGGTCGGGAAGATCCCCTGGAGAAGGCAATGTCAACCCACTCCAGTACTCTTGCCTGGAAAATCCCACGGATGGAGGAGCCTCGTAGGCTACAGTCCACGGGGTCGCAAAGAGTCAGACCCGACTGAGCAATGACACATGTGTGAACATGTCAATCCCAATCTCCTAAACTATCCTTTCACCCCACCTTTCCCCCTGGGTAGCTATAAGTTCATTCTCTAAGTCTGTGAGTCTATTTCTACTTTGTAAATGAGTTCATTTGCATCCTTTCTTTTGAGATTCTGTATGTAAGCAGTATTATACAATATTTGTCTTTTTGTGTCTGCCTTGCTTCACTCAGTATGACAGTCTCGCGGTGCATCCGTGTTGCTACAAATGAGAGTATTTCATTCTTTTTAATGGCTGAGTAATATTCCATTGTATAGACGTGCCACATCTTTGTCCGTTCCTCTGCCTTTGGTCATTCAGGTCGCTTTCACGTCTTTGCTATTGTGAGCAGCGCTGCAGTAAACACTTGGGTGTGTGTGTCCTTTCAGACCATGCCCAGGGGAGGGACAGCAGGATCATACAGTAGCTCTATTTTTAGTTTTTTATGGAACCTCCATACTGTTGTACTGTAACAGTTTACATTCCCACTAACAGTGTAGGAAGTTTCCTTTCTTTCCACACCTTCTCCAGTATTTATTGTTTGTGGATTTTTTATTAAAAAAAAACAAAACAAAACATGGCTTTTAGTTCAGCAATTCTAACAACTTATATATATATATATATAACCATAATTACCTATCTGCAAGAACATTCAATACAATATTTTTTGCAATAGTAAAAGAACGGAAATAACTTAAATGTCTGTCAGTAGGGAAAATAATGATGTATTTATGCAGACATAAAAGATGAGTGATTTTTCTGGAAATAAAATATATTGTTATATGAAAAAGTAAAGAAGAGTGTGTATTATGCTGCCATACAGATCAAATTTAACAATTTATTTACCTCAATACATGTGATGTATAATTAGGGTGACCATATATTTTAGTTTGCCCAATATATTTCTGATTTTCACCTGTTGCCCTGGCATAATGAAAACTTGTTCACCCATTTACTCTTAAAAAGGCCTCATTTTGGTTGATAAATTATAGGTTACCAACTAAAGTTTAGATAGCATATGTCTACAACATTATTTAAGTATGCACAGGATACACAACTATGGCTGTCACCAGGATGCTTGTGGGTCTAAGATGGAAAAACACTGAATTTACTCACATGTCATTTTTTTTGTAAATGTATTATACCATGTTTGTGGACTGTTAATTCAGAGGAGTATAAAAATTGGAAGAGCTGTGTGTCTGCTCAGTCTTGTCCAGGTCTTTGTGGCCCCATGAGCCTGCCAAGCTCTGTCAGTGCGGTGGTTCCAGCATTAATACTGGAGCGGGTTGCCCCTTCCTCCTCCAGGGGCTCCTTCCCAGCCAGGGATCAAACCTGTGTCTCCTCTGTTTCCTGTATTGCAGGCGGATTCTTTATCATTGGGCCACCAGGAAGTCCCATAAAAATTTGAAATTGCTAAAATATCTTTCCATAAGATTTTTATAGAATGTGAAATTATTGTGAAATACAGGAAAAATGATTAACAACACAAGATCATACTGTGTAATGTTAAGAGAAAGAAGCAAATGGGATCAACATTAAAGAATATTTAAGGGTACAATGATCTAGAATTGCATTTTGCTGCTACAGTGCCAAATAGTGGCCCTAAAGCAAAGTATAATTTTCTCACTGACCTCTTGATGTTTTGCAAAAATAAAATATGTGAGGTAATTATAATGGCTTCCAGGAATTAAATAGACTCCTAATTCACAAATAAATCTTGCATATTTTCAGTTCTCTCCAGAATATAGTGTCTATTTGAACACCATGGAAATGTTCAGAAGATCTTTTTTTCCTCAAAATTCAATCTATTTTTTTCTTCAGGCCAGAAGGTTATCATAAAATCAAGTATTATAGGACAAGCTTCACTAATTATTTGTTAGAATATAAGCTTCTGGTATGACAGTCTCCTTCTGTTAGAATACACAGACTGGAAAGTGACTCAGACCTGAAACCAACCAGAAAAACAAGAGCCCTGAGTACTGGCCTCTGTGCCAGCACTGCCGGAAGGACCTTGATGAGTTAGCAGATGATAAAAGCTATGATTGGGTGAAAAGTGACCCACATTACATTGTTCTATTATTTTTAAAGCCTAAGAAGACCTATTTAATTGAACTATTCATTTAAAAAAATTTGAACTCTCTGAGTCAGAAGGAAACAGACTGTAATTTAAATATTCCTTGACCTCCTGCTTTCAAAGAGGTTAAAGCACAGTAATATTAAGGTAAAAATCTATTTCCAAATAATTATAGTCCTTGGGCTTGTGAGAGGGTAATATATTGAGAGGCATTAACTATAATAGATATGTGATAACCGCCATTTGACTGACACTCAGGTACTGCCGGAAGGACTTCTCCAAGGACGGAAGACTCTTTCTACCTCGGAAAGACTTGGATGCCCCCAAAGGAGGAAGGAGTAAGTGTTCTTGGGAAGATCTTTATTTGAATGTGCTTTAAGCAGAGAATTACAAGAGAAATTATTATACTATTAACATTAAATTCATATGATAAAAATAATAATATTTATAGTACTTTTATAATTCATTCCACATTTTGCACATGTAAAAAGTTCTTAATTTCTCCAAAGAACTTTGTGATATCATTTTACAAATAAAGAGATTAGGGCTTAGAAAGTTTAAAAACTTCCCAAAGATTCTATCTCTAGAAATAGTAAGGCTCAGATTTAAATATAGGCAATTAAACTGAACATAGTATGTTATAAAAGCTAAAGATACATTTGTACTGAAAGTATTTTTGTAAAATTCTGAGTGTCTAACTGATACATGAGAAAATTATGTGAGTTCCCATTTTACCTATTTTTAAATAAGTTCTCTCAATTATAAGTGATGTTTATATTGGTGATTAGATATTATTAATGGTATACAGGTAAAATCAATTCCAAATTACCATGTATTTTGCCTCTTAAGAGATGTGCAGTCATTAATAGTGAAGTACAGGAAGCCATCTGATAAACAGAAGCCTTTGTTTGTAATATGTTGTACATATACTTTCTCTTAATTTGTCCTTGGGATTCATAAATAAACATTAAATGTAGGAAAGGCAGAATTTTGCTTTACATTTAATAAAAACCATTTTAATTACTTAAGAAGAAATTTATCCTGACTGATATACTTAACATAGTATTTGCTGTACAGAATTTGGTTAATGAAGTATTCATAATTATTATTAATAATTAAATTAATCACTTTAATAATTAAATGAATTATTAAGTCTAAAATTGCATAGATATAAAAATAGCTATGAGGTGTTTAAAAGGAAAGCTATGCTTTGGGGCAATGCATAAGGTGTGGACAACTTGTCCTAATATATTTCATATGAAGTAAAAATAATTTTAAGAATTAATTTTTGTCTACATTCTATTTTACATTTGGTTTATGACTATTCTCACTTTTATATTTATTTTGTTTTATATTGATCATTTATTTGTATATGGAGATATCTTTGGACTAAAAGAAGGAAAAAGAGTTTTATGCAATCAAATGCATCATTATTTCTAATAAATATGTGATAAAAAAAAGTAGGCCTCAAGGCACAATGCTTACCTTTTCTAATTCAAAAAATGTATTATTTAGAATATATATCCTACTGAAAGCTATCTGGGGAGAAATAAGAAGCATGTATAAGAAGATAATTGAGACTTTTCAAAGGTTTATGGAAGTTATAAATGATTTGTGAACTATACATATTTGTGAAATAGTCTGGGGAGACATGGACAAAGGAGACAGGATTCTGGTCCTGAATGAGTCCAATTTGTTAGAAGGTGACAGTCAGTTAAAAGAAAAACAAAGCAGATTTAAGTGACAAGATATAATGACAATTATGAGAGAGGTAAATGCCTTCTGCAGTAGGATAAAGAAAGGCTGTGTGGACACAAGAAGACCTATGAAAGCAAAGCATCAAAAAGATTATGAGGTAGGATTTAATTGCTGGTACTTTCTTGTGTTTAATTTACATATGTATAACATACTACTTAAGAATTTTTACAAGCTGCATGATTATGAGAGAAAAAGAGAACAATAAGAATGTCTAATTGATGGTGTTTTTAATAAGCATTTAAGATGGTGCTTAATTTCCACCTATATTTGCTTGTATCCCAGTTAAGGCGATGTTGTAGAAATTCAATATATTATGCAACAGACTACTAAGCTATAAATAACATTATAAATAAAACCCATCTAATTATATCACAAGAGAGGCTAAGAATCAATTCGTGAACTACCAAAAGATCTAACTGAAGAGACATATGTTTTCCTTAAAATAATGAAATATAGAATGTGTGAAATTTACTTTGTAGTCAAGCCTGAGATTTGGGGTATGTCAAACTTGGACGAGGCTTTATGTTTTCTATGAAAGATATAGAGGATTACTTTTAGTAAAATTAGAAGCAGAAAAGGTTCAAGCTATTTCAGTCATGAGTATGCCATAGCTAAATTAAAATCCAGAGTTTTATATCTGGAATTCAAAAAGATTGTTTCAAGTTGGAGGACTTTCAGTTATTTGTTTATAAGTCACTCAGAGATTTCCTCTGATAAAAAAAACATAATGGACTATACAGATGTTAGTCTGAGAATTAGTAACTGTATTACTATTAACAGTGGAAATACCTAACGACCTGGATTCCGCTCACATGGAAAAATAAAAGACAATGAAAACTACATTCATCTTGCCTACACTTTATGTAAATATGAGTCCCATCACTCAGAGCTTCAAACTCTGTTACAAAGGGAAGCTAGGATCTGACACTTCCTTGTAAGCAGTGACACAGAGCAAGGTTAAATCTGGAAGGATTAACATATATTTCCAGTGTATTTCTCTTCATATCTGCCAGCATTTCATTCAAACCCTAAGCCCTTTGCATCCTCTCTTTCACCATATATAGAAATGACAACTGAATACTTAGAGAAAGCATTGTCCTAAGTGATAAATTGAAAGATTCTAATGCGCATTTGGAGAGCAAGTATTTTCTGCACCCAAAGATCATTTTAGATCTCTGTTAAATGGAATGGTCTGACCAGTCCATCAAAAGAAATCAGTCCTGAATATTCTTTGGAAGGACTGATGTTGAAGCTGAAACTCCAATACTTTGGTCACCTGATGTGAAGAACTGACTCATTGGAAAAGCCCCTGATGCTGGGAAAGATTAAAGGTGGGAGGAGAAGGGGACAACAGAGGATGAGATGGTTGGATGGCATCACGGACTCAATGGTCATGAGTCTGGGTAAACTCCAGGAGTTGGTGATGGACAAGGAGGCCTGGTGTGCTGCAGTCCGTGGGGTCACAAAGAGCTGGACACGACTGAGTGACTGAACTGAACTGAACTGAAATGAAATAGGAAAGTTGCGGATTGAAAGGACGGAGTAGAAAAGCAAGAGCCACTGACATGAAAAAGGACAAATTCCAAAAAGTTACTGTTTCTGGATTCTCATCTATTCACAACCTCTGGACCACTTGTCATCTAACAGTCTGAGGCATTAAGTTCATCTGAACATGAGTAGTTAGTCTTGGCCATTCTGTGTTGCAGTAGAACAGGAGTGAAACGTTTTCTCAATCCCATTCTATGGCAGAATTAAATAAAATTAGTTTTCCTATAATCTAGGTCAGTGTTGGATCCCTTGCCATTTAATATATAACATTCAAATGACTTGTTCGTTCCAAATATGTGTGGTCTTTCATTTAGCAAAGTGTTCATGTATATTTTTTTAAATAGTTTACTTTTCTGATAGCCTGACATAGTACAGTCCTCTAGATGTTCTCTTCTATCTAAAAAAGGGGGATAATCGCTTTAAAAATAAAACATTTCTTCTGTGAATAAAAATCAGCAAGAAATTCTTGTGTAATATTTTTATGACATTTGCTGTTGGTTTGTGACTTTCAGAATGGGAAATATCAGCCTGCAAAAAATCACATGAGACTACTACTTCAAAAGATGAGCTGCTCATTTTTCAGTACTGTCATTGATATTCAAAATGGCAGTGTATTTATGTATGTTCACTTCTCCAGAGTAATGAGGCTTATGCTATCCTTTAAGGAAGCTAAGTAGGAGTCTTATAATGTCTCTAAATATAATGTCTCTAGAGTCTTATAATGACTCCAAATTTCACTTTTAGAAGAATTTTACATGCAGGCATATTTTACTTAACGTCTCAGAAAGGCAAGTGGATGGCTATACCTGTACCACTAAGGTCAATGAAACATTAATTTTATAGCAACACACAGAGAGGTGAGAAAAAAAGACCTTGGACAGGCTTTAGGTGGTAGGAAATGATGAATAAATTTTAACAGAAATTTAAATATCACACAGTGTTTAGTTTGTAGGTATTATCCCAAGACAACTTAAGTATAGGCAAATACCTCTTCGATTTTATATATAAGAAATATGGTGTTTTATATTGGTAAGATCCTCTGGGAATAATACAGTGCATGGCCTCAAATCAAAATAAGTAATCATAGTCTCTGATTGGGTAATCTCACCTATGGAAATTTGATTTAAGGAAATTATCCAAAAATATAATGCTATACACTCAGCAACATTTGTTAAAATTTCAATTTATAAAATAATAAAACTAATTAAGTGACAATCTTTTGTCTAAAGAGGTTTTAAAGGTTATATAAGCTGAAGGGAATGTTATATAGATATTAAAAATTACAAATATGAAGAAGAAAGGAAATTTTTCATGAAATAAAGCATATAATAGACTTTTAAAATTGGTATTTATAACATATTACACAAGGTCAAAGTGATAGAAAGAAAAAATATAGCTATTTTACTAGAACCAGCAGAATTGTATTGAACGTGAGTTATATTGAATATATTTCACTGTGTTGAATACACATGATTGAGGCTGAAACAAGTTCATATCAATTTTACCCATAGTAGTGTTACAATCACATCATTTTTCATCTCACGTTTTTTCAAAATTATTTTAAAGTTTTTGTGTTATTGGAAATGTTATTTTTTAAATAAATAGGAATTCTAAGTTAAATGTAATATCTGACCATTACACAAATTAAATATTACAATATTTAACCATTACCTCTTCCCTCTATCTCTAAGAAAGAAAAATCACAATTCCATATTTCTGGCTCAGTTCTTTTTTTTCTTAATGAGGTTAGGCATACAGTAGGAAGCTGATAAAGATCTTGTTGACAAATGAAAATTGCTAGGAATTAAAATTAGCCTGCTTATACTAATCAATACTTGGAAGACACTGCGGCACACACTTTCATTAGAAAATCATTACTGCACATAAAAGATGTATGTGAAGCCGCACTAGTGTAAAACTTTAAAAGGTATGTCTGTTGCATGGCTTAGTAGGTGAAGAGTGGTCAGGAAGGAGTCGTCAGTGCAGTGTTTGTGAAGTGTGCTAAATGGGCCATCGCAGCTCCCTGCGGTCTGATGCGGTTTTCTGCAGATACAGCTGCTGCTGTTTGTGGTGGGATGAAGGAAGGGAGAGAGAAAAAACTGTCTTCATCTATGTTTCCCAAACTGGAAAAGTGAAATTTGTACTCCATTGAAATTTTTAATTCAAGCTTGTTGTATTCTTAACAATGTCTCCATTCTTGAGATTTTCCCGTGAACTACAGAAGCACATTGCTGAGTTTGTCTCTGTTACCAGTCTCTGACCAGGGCTTAGTGATTTTGGTCCAAGTGTTTCACATCATTTACTTTTTATGGATTATATTTAATAATTTAAAATATATCACATTTTACTGCTATTACCCTAATTTAAGATATGAATCAATGACTAAAGAATGGTTCATTTAAAGTTGTGGGGATAAACAGAACATTGTGAAAAACATATTTCGAATGATACATGTAGGAACTGAATGCACACAGAATGTGCAGACCATGTGCTGGGAAAACTCTAATTTCACAGAAGTGACTATCGAAGATACTTTTAAAAAATAGGAAGCTTAAGGCTGAATATTTTAAAACTGAATGTCACAAGACAGTTTCATTGTGTCTTAAAAGATCGCATATAATACACTCAGAAAGAAACAGAATAGCTATTGGAAAATATTTTTAAAAACAATGTTGACAGTGTTATTAAATCAATGACATATAATGGGGGAAAAAAACATTTACTTTTATATTAACCAATCATCTATTTATTTTAGATGATTGATACCAGTACACAGTATGTTTATATGTGTGTGCACACAAAGCATATCTACATATCATATATATATATATATATACACACACACACACACACACACGTGCAAGTATCTGTGTGTATATCTATATTTGAAGAAGTGCTCCATTTATTAATGAAATTATGTGCATTATAAAGAAAAGCCTCCTCATTTTATAACCTATGAAGTAAATTTAAAGAGGATAAAAAATGACAAAGTTGTATGAGTAGTAAAGAAGTGTATAAATGTATCGGCAGGACTTTTGAGTATTCTCAGTGATTTTGCCGCAGTAAAGTAAACCCCACCACCCCCATGTCTTCGGATAGTTATTACCCTATCTGTTAATTACCTGCCAATACATGCTACATTTCTCCAAAAGTGGTGATATTTACTTTCCTCATTTCCTCACCTGATATCCATTTCTCCACCACTCCAATTTGACCTCAGGCGCAGTATTGCCTCTGTAGTAATTCTTGATAGGGACCATGGTGGGTATATTTATCAAGTGAAAAAACAAGCTGTATTGGAATCTGATTAAATTAGTGATGGGTCTAGAAAGCAGAATGACTAGGAACCCTTCAACTTATGCTTGACTGACTTAATGTTTCTACCCAAAATGCTTCCCAAGGTCAGAATCTTATACTTTCATTTGATGCCTTCCTAACTCTGCCAGACCTGCTTTTGATTAGGTATTTAAAGATAAAAGTGTATTAGGTTAACTGTCGGACACAAATGAAGAATGAAAGCAAGGATTCCATTTCTTGTAATGTCCTTCCTAGAAGGTCCAGACAGCTGCTAGTCATTATGTTTTAAGTATAAAGAGAGAGAGAGGGAGAGGTGGGGAGGAAGGAAGGAAAAGAGAAAGAAGGAGAGAAGAAGGAAGGAAGGGAGGGGAGCAGATGGGAGGGAAGAATGCGGAAAAAGGAAAAAGGGAAGAAATAGGGCTAGTGTTGTCTGCCTTATTATAGCTATCTCTTGATTTGTATCTCATTGTTAATATAGGTGTTGGGTAAATCCTATTGAGTTTCACATATTTGTTATTAACTATCCTTCCTTTATTGGCTAATTTACCACTGCACTGAAACGAGGCTATATATCTCAGTGATAATAGTTCTAAACTGCATTAGGCACCTAATCTGCTTACTATCACTTCTTGGTGTAATAGTAATTTTAAAAAGTGACTTTAATTTTAGAAGTGTTCTGTGGATTCTAAAATTTTAAAATAAATGTCTACCACCAGCAAAATGGCTTTTGGATAAGTGGATAATTATAATCTTTCTACAAACTAAACTAATTAGCTGCCCCCACTTTCCTAAGGAGAAATCTTGGTACTTTGCACATTTCTTAGTAACTATTTATTTGACAGAAGGGCCATGACTAAGCAAGTGAGGCTACTTGGGATCGTTTAACACGGTGTAATAAAATAGAACCATGGAGTGATGGATTGAATTCCTTATATTAAAATTAGGATTCTGAGACTACAAAATGAACGGAATTCTAAAGAACATAGTGCTTAAAACTTCTGTTGAAGTTTATTTTACTTTATTTGGTGGAGAAAGCAATTTCAAAGTTTATTAAAAATACTATCACAATTCAGTTACTAATAGGTAAAGATGAAGCAACACTAACATTTTGAAGAACAAAGATGCTAATTCAACTGAATCACTGTGGCAGCCCTATTTCTCAGGATTTCAAAACCTTTACTATAGTACATACAGACTGGGTTGAGGAACTTTATGATGCTTTGTAAGAATACTTCCAGTACACATGTGACATGCTTTCAGCAAACACACATATTTCTTTCAAATAATTTCACTTAGAATTTCAAGATGAAATCATTCTCTTAAAATGTAATGATGTGAATGTATAGCTGCTTTATTTCAGGACAGTGATTATAGGCCCAGGAAGCTGAGAGAAAAATGGCCTACAGGCTATAAGACACATAAAATTATTTGACTCCATACTGAGAAAAAAATGTATGCAGGTCAAGAAGCAACAGTTAGAACTGGATATGGGACAGCAGACTGCTTCCAAATTGGGAAAGGAGTATGTCACGGCTGTATACTGTCACCCTTATTATTTAATTTATATGTAGAGTACATCATGAGAAATGCCAGGCTGGATGAAGCACAGGCTGAAATCAAGATTGCCAGGAGAAATATTGATAACCTCAGGTATGCAGATGACACCACACTTAAGGCAGAAAGTGAAGAAGAATTAAAGAGCCTCTTGTTGAAAGTGAAAGAAGAGAGTGAAAAAGTTGGCTTAAAAGTCAACATTCAGAAAACTAAGATCATGGCATCCCATCCCATCATTCATGGCAATAGATGGGGAAACAATGGAAACAGGTACAGACTTTATTTTGGGGGCTCCAAAATCACTGCAGATGGTGACTGCAGCCATGAAATTAAAAGATGCTTGCTCCTCATAGAAAAGCTATGGCCAACCTAGACAGCATATTAAAAAGCAGAGACGTTACCTTGCCAACAAAGGTGCATCTAGTGAAAGCTATGGTTTTTCCAGTGGTCATGTATGGA
Organism: Cervus canadensis; assembly: GCF_019320065.1. Lineage (NCBI taxonomy): Eukaryota > Metazoa > Chordata > Mammalia > Artiodactyla > Cervidae > Cervus > Cervus canadensis. The sequence continues at coordinate 5,836,808 of NC_057389.1, forward strand.
GATGAGAGCTGGAATAGCTGAGAATTGATGCTTTTGAACTGTGGTGTTGGAGAAGACTCTGGAGAGTCCCTTGGACTGCAAGGAGATCCAACAAGTCCATCCTAAAGGAGATCAGTCCTGGGTGTTCATTGGAAGGACTGATGCTGAAGCTGGAACTCCAATGCTTTGGCCACCTGATGGGAAGAAATGACTCATTGAAAAAGACCCTGATGCTGGGAAAGTTGAAGGTGGGAGGAGAAGGGGACAACAGAGGATGAGATGGCTGGATGGCATCACCGACTCGATGGACATGGATTTGAGTAAACTCCGGGAGTTGGTGATGGACAGGGAGGCCTGGCGTGCTGCGGGGTTGCAAAGAGTCAGACATGACTGAGCAACTGAACTGAACTGACCTGAATATATATGTATGTATACAAAAGCTTTTCTACTACCCTTGATAAAGGCTTGAAGAAAACATAAAAAAAAAAGGAGAAGATGGAGAAATTGGAAAACATAAACTAAATGAAATGGGAGCGCTGAATATAAAATAGAAAAAGTGAAACATCCTAGATAAAAGTAAAAGATCATCATATAGTCCAGTTGTTTTTAAACATGACTGCTCATTAGAAACATATTTAGAGCTCTGGAGAAAAATGTCAATACCTGAGCATTTGCTTTTTATTTTTTTTCAAAAACCTTCAAGATAATCCTTCTGATATGCATCTGGATTTTAAAAAATGATTACACAAATTTCTATTAGATCCTAGGTGATAAAGAGTTCTATTATTTTTCTCTTGACCAATCATTATACATTGGTATTAAGTGAGTAATAGTTACATAATCACAAGAGTGAAGGGTGTTTATCAGTTTTCACAGTCAATAGCCAGAGGGGGGGAAGAAAAGATAAATATAATTGCAGGCCATAATGGGAACATGATTAACTTAAAAAATATAAAATAATCACAAACAATTTGGGTGGATCAGAGTCATGTAGTAAGTGGAAGTGCATACCTGCACATATTTTCATCCACCCAGCCAGTATATGTCTTTGGTTGCTGTATTTAATCCATGTACGTTTAAGTTAATTATCGATATGTATGATCCTATTACCATTTTTTTATTTGTTTTCAGTTTACTTTCTGTAGATCTTTTCCTTCTCTTGTGTTTCCTTCCTAGAGAAGTTCCTTTAGCATTTGTTGTAAAGCTAGTTTGATGGTGATTAATTCTCTTAACTTTTGCTTTTCTGCAAAGCTTTTGATTTCTCCAGCAAATCTGAAGGAGAGTCTTGCTGGGTATTCATGGTTGTAGGTTCTTCCCTTTCATCACTTTAATATGTTGTGGCATTCCTTTCCAGCTTGTAGTTTCTGTTGAGAAATCAGCTGATAGCCTGAGGAGAGTTCCCGTGTATGTTATTTGTTATTTTTCCCCTGTTGCTTTTAATACTTTGCCTGTGTCTTTAATTGTTTTGTCAGTTTGATTGCTATGTGTCTCGGTGTGTTCCTCCTTAGGTTTATCCTGCCTGGGACTATCTGTGTTTCCTGGACTTGGTTGACTGTTTCCTTTCCCATGTTCAGGAAGTTTTCAGCTATTATCTCTTCCAATATTTTCTCAGGCCCTTTTTCTCTCTCTTCTCCTTCTGGGACTCCTATAATGCGGATGTTGGTGTGTTTAATGTTGTCCTGGAGGTCTTTTAGATTGTCTTCATTTCTTTTCATTCTTCTTTCTAGATTCTGTTCTGTGGCAATTATTTCCACCATTCCGTTCTCCAGGTCATTTATCTGTTCTTCTGCCTCAGTTATTCCACTGTTGATTCCTTCTGGTGTATTATTCATCTCTGTTTGTCTATTCTTCAGTTCTTGTAGGTCTTTGGTTAACATTTCTTGCATCTTCTCAATCTTTGCCTCTGTTCTTTCCCCAAGATCCTGGATCATCTTCATGATCTTTACTCTGAATTCTTTTTCCTAAAGTTTGCCTATCTCCATTTCATCTAGTTGTTTTCCTGGGGTTTTATCTTGTTCCTTCATCTGGGACATAACTTGCTGCTTTTTCATCATGATTAGCTTTCTGTAATATGGTTTTCATTTTAGCCTCTGTGAGACTGCGTTTCCTATTGCTTTCTGTCCACTCTCTGATGGATGGGGCTGAGAGTTTTCTGTAAGCTTCTTGATGGGAGGGACTGGGTCCTGCTTGATGGGAGGGGAAAACTGGGTCTTGCTCTCATGGGCAGAGTTTTGCTCAGTAAAGCTTTAACCCAGGTATCTGCTGATGAGTATGGCTGCATTGTCTCCATGGCTGCTGTTTGGCCTGAGGTGACCCAGCCCTGGAGTCAGTGGGCTCTGTGGTAGGGTCAGTGGCAAACTCCAAGAGGGTTAACACCAAAGGGACCTTCCAGTGGGGGGGACCTTCCAGCGGGGGGACCTTCCAGCAGGGGGGACCTTCCAGTGGGGGGACCTTCCAGTGGGGGGGACCTTCCAGTGGGGGGACCTTCCAGTGGGGGGGACCTTCCCAGTGGGGGGACCTTCCAGTGAGGAGGACCTTCCAGTGGGGGAACCTTCCAGTGGGGGGACCTTCCGTGCCCCCAGCCCCGTGGTGAGCCCCTGCTGACCCACGCCTCCACAAGAGACTCTCCAACACTAGCAGCTAGCTGTGGTTCAGTCTCCCGTGGGGTTGTTGCTCCTTTCCTCCGGGCCTTGGTGTGCTCAGCATTTTGTCTGTGCCCTCCAAGATGGGAGTCTCTGTTTCCCCTAGTCCTCTGGAAGTCCTATAATCAAGGCCAGATTCCCTGGGGCTTCCCAGTCCCTTTGAGTTCCCCAGGCTGGAAAGCCTGATGTGGGTGGGGTTCAGAACCTTCACAACAGTGTGAGAACCTCTTTGGTATTATTGGTTTCCAGTCTGTGGGCCACCTACATGGTAGGTATGGCTTTTGATTTTATCATGATTGTGCCTCTCCCACCAACTTCCTGAGGCTTCTTCTTTGTCTCTGGACATAGGGTATCTATTTTTGGTGGCTTCCAGCATCATCCTGTTGATGACTGTTCAAGAGCTAGTGGCAATTTTGGTGCTCTTTCAGGAAGAGATGAGCATATGCCCTTCTAATCCACCATCTTGAACCAGAAAGTGAAATCGTATTATTTTGATTTTATCAAGAACTGATTTTTTTATACCATATTATGGAGCTAGGGTCTGTTCAATCTACTGTCTGTTTCATATTATTTGTTCAATTCAGTTCAGTTCAGTTCAGTCATTCAGTCGTGTCCGACTCTGCAACCCCATGGACCGCAGCATGCCAGGCCTCCCTGTCCATCACCAACCCCCGGAATTTACTCAAACTCATGTCCATTGAGCCGGTGATGCCATCCAACCATCTCATCCTCTGTCGTCTCCTTCTCCTCCTGCCTTCAATCTTTCCCAGCATCAGGGTCTTTTCAAATGAGTCAGCTCTTTGCATCAGGTGGCCGAAGAATTTACTTCAGCTTCAGCATCAGTCCTTCCAGTGAACATTCAGGACTGATCTCCTTTAGGATGGACTGGTTGGATCGCTTGCAGTCCAAGGGACTCTCAAGAGTCTTCTCTAACACCACAGCTCAAAAGCATCAATTCTTTGGTGCTTTATATTCATAGTCCAAGTCTCATGTCCATACGTGACTACTGTCAAAGCTATAGCCTTGACTAGAGAGACCTTTGTTGGCAAAGTAATGTCTCTGCTTTTTGATATGCTGTCTAGGTTGCTCATAGCTTTTCTTCTAAGGAGCAAGCATCTTTTAATTTCATGGATGCAGTCATCATATGCAGTGATTTTGGAACCCCCAAAAATAGAGTCTGTAAGTGTTTCCACTGTTTCCCCATCTGTTTGCCATGAAGTGATGGGACTGGATGCCATGATCCTAGTTTTCTGAATATTGAGCTTTAAGCCAACTTTTTCACTCTCCTCTTTCACTTTCATCAAGAGTCTCTTTAGATCTTCTTCACTTTCTGCCCTAAGGGTGGTGTTATCTGCATATCTGAGGTTATTGATATTTCTCCCAGCAATCTTGATTCCAGCTTGTGCTTCTTCCAGCCCAGCGTTTCTCATGATGTACTCTGCATATAAGTTAAATAAGCAGAGTGACAATATGCAGCCTTGACGTACTCCTTTTCCTATTTGGACCAGTCCATTGCTCCATGTCCTTTTCTAACTGTTGCTTCTTGACCTGCATACAGATTTTTCAGGAGGCAGGTACGAAGTTCTGTTATTCCCATCTCTTCATATTGCTAGAAGCCTCCAAAGTGATTTTTGTATGCAAATCTCTAAATCTCTCATTTACTTGAATAATGCTTTTAAATATTTTAGTGATTATATTTGACTATTGTACATAATAGTCTACTAAAGAATTTTGAGAGCAAAAGTTAAGGCTAATTTAAATTTTTACCCTAATTATGTTTTAAACATATGTATTGCTGAAAAATATTTCTATAATTAAAATTTATATAAAATACATATAGATTTTTTTCTGTAATAGTGTTCTGAAGAACTGTAGATGAAGAAATTTCCTAACATTCTTATAAAAAAATTGTTCATATCTATCATAAGTTCCTACTTAATTAAGAGGACCTGAGATACTTTAAAATAAAAACATACCACAAGTGATTATTTGAAAATGTTGAATGTACTTTTCTTCACTCTAGGTAATTGAATAAAATCTTTAAGATATTTAAGTTGGCAGTGCCTCAAGTAAAAGAGTGACTTTCAGTATACCAGTAAAATAGTTCTGGCTACTAGAGAAATATGTTTCCATTTATTAGAAAGACAAATTCTAACTTACCAATTTTAAATCAACAGTCTTTTGAAAGAAAATACTTCATTCCTTCAGTGTGATAGATTCTGTTGAATATATATTTTCAGGAAAGATTAAGGGAAATATTGTCAATTGAAATGTTTTTCATTTATTCCTTACATATCCTATCAGGTAAACTTTCCTTGACTGAATTGCAATCAAGTAATAATTCATCAGATAACAGCAGTTTCCTTGGAGCAAGTAACGATGGAGAAAAAGAAATAGATTATCATTTTGAAAGAGCTTGACCTTTTATTAAATCTGTAAAGGCAAAGGGAGTTAAACAGTCTTTGGCATATTTCACAGGTCCCAATTACAAAAGGCTGTAATTATTATTACAGAACAAACTGAGTCAATTAGGCTGCTAGAACTTATGCTGTGCTATCCTCAGCAACCCTCTCAGCCTACTGTTAAAAGTCCTGAGCTGTGGCTTTCTGTAACACTCTCAGCATTTGATTTAGTTTACAAAGAGAAATGAATTATAACCATCTCCTAGAGAGTGGAATTACATTGCCAACATGCTGAAGTAGTCTTTTGACTAGAAGTTAAATGAGGAAACATCCTCAGATCTCTTAATATTGTCCACCATCTTCATAAATGTACCGATGGGAAGAAACTAAGGAGACAAAGATAGCATTATAAAAATGTAGCTCTATTATTGTATCTGTGCTGGAAACCAAATCTTGAAAAATTTCTTCCATGTATTTTATATAATTTGTACCACATACTACTCCATACGCTAAACACATATATTTTTTAAAAGAATAAAACGTTTAAGAAACCATGATTTATATATGTGAGTAAGCAGTATAAATTTTTAGCACTTGTTAAAATGTGATTGTAACATAATGTGGTTGTTTTTATAGGCTTTACATGAAATCCATTCCAACTTCTCTCTTCTCAACTAGTGTAACTTAGTAGGTTATGATCAATTATTTATATCACGTTTTAGTGTTTAAGCTAGTGGAGAAAATATTGATAGTTTTTATTACCATTAGGAGCTAGGTAGCAACACCTGCCTTCATTCAAAGACCAGCTATTCGTTAAAGACATGGTCCTCAGAAATTTGCATCACCTAGTGGGCTTGTTAAACCACAGATTGCTGGGCCTCAGTCCCAGAGTTTCTGATTCAGTAGATCTGGGTTGGGGCAATAGAATTTTCATTTCTAACAAGTTCCCTGGTGATGTTCTCGCTGCCTGGGGTGACAGTTTGAGAACCACTACTGTAAGAATAATTGTTCTCATACTTACAATCTGAAAAGTAACCTTGGGAAGCCATGGAATATATAGATCCCTGTGTCGGCTGTCTAGACATTCAGATTCAATAGAATTCTGAATAGTTAGAGCTACAGTTTACTCCTCAGCATCCTGAGGGGACAACTAGCAGGTATATCCACTTAGTTATTTATTCATCTAATACTCATCTAGTTTCAGCTGTATGCCAAGTACCATTCCAGACCCCAGGGATAGCATTGGGAACAGGACAGATTTGATCCCTTACAGGCTGGCATGTTAGAATGGAGTGGACAAGGAGACCATCATGTATTGCTTGTAAGAGCAAAATGTTGTAAACCCTACCTGTTCCTAAAATATCCATCTATATACTAGAATATTATGTAGCAGTTAAGTTATATATCTTCAAACACTAATGTGTTTGAAAGATCAAAGCATCCTTTTCAGTGGAAAAAAAGCAAGTTCCAGATCAGCACATAAAAATTGACACAGTATACATAAAATCAAAGTCAAAATTAGGCATTTCTATTATTACATCTGTAACCATAAAATAGTATGAAAAGCATAGCAAACTATAGCATGGGTAAGTATCAGTATTGAGAATATTGGTTTTTGTTCTTCTATTACAAGTAAAATATTCATATGCTTTTATGAAATTTAAAAACAATTGCAATTTAGTGGGCAAGACAATAGAAAATTGGGCAAAGTTCTCTCCCTCACAGAGGAAAAAATAAAATTGACAGTAAGATAATTGACTCTCAACAACATTAGTTGTCAAGGAAACGAACATTAAGATATCCATAAGATAACTATTTAGACATCATATAAATGCAAGGAGGAAAAAAGTACAAGCTTTGCTTGCCTGGTTCAAAAATGATTGCAAAGGAAGTATCAGACCAAGATTTGTAACCAGATTTAAAGAGTCTGCTCTACTCATTACATAGAAACAGGCTACAAAACAGAAAGAGCCTAGACAAACCCATCAGCTTCAGCCTGCATCTTGCTTCCCAAAGGATATTTCAGGGAATTATGCTGTAGAATTAGTATCAAAAGCCAGTCTTTTGTATTTTCCAGTACCTACTTTCTCCTTTCAATCATACTTGCTCTCCTATATACCCACCATCCAGCTTTCCTAAAACACGGACGCTTGATAAACTTTTCCTAGCTTGTAGCATGGAACTCTCACCAATAATTTCAACCCAGTCCCTCCCCTCAAGTGTGCCGTCTCTGATCATTTGGTAGAGAACTCTTTCTGACATGGCTTATAGGAGGCAACACAGGTAACTTGTCCTGTTATTTTCTTACGTGCTGTGTGTGCTAATTGCTTCAGTCATGTCTGACTCCTTGAGACACCATGGACTGTGGTCCGTCAGGTTCCTCTGTATTGGAATCTATTTATAATAAGGGCTTCCCAGATGGCACTAGTGGTAAAGAATCTGCCTGCCAATGAGGGGTCTCAAGAGATGTGGGTCTCATCCCTGGATTGGGATGATCCCCTGGAATAGGAAATGGCAACCCGCACCAGTATTCTTGCCTGGAAAATTCCATGGACAGAGGAGCCTGGCAGACTACCATCCATGAGGTCACAAAGGGTTGGACACGACTGAGCACGCACACACACACATTGGAACCAGATATCAAACTGCCAACATCTGTCGGATCATAGAAAAAGAAAGAGAATTCCAAAAAACATCTGCTTCTACTTCATTGATTATGCTAAGGCCTTTGACTGTATGGATCATGAAAAACTGTGGAAAATTCTTAAAGAGATGGGAATACCAAACCACCTTACTTGTCTCCTGACAAACTTGCATGTGAGTCAAGAAGCAATAGTTAGAACTGGACATGGAACTGGTTCAAAATTGGGAAAAAGATATGAAAAGTCTGTATATTGTCATCCTGCTTATTTAACATATATACAGAATATATTGTGCAAAATGCAGGGCTGGATGAATCACAAGCTGAAATCAAAATTGCCGGGAGAAATATCATCAATCTCAGATATGCGGACGATACAACTTGAATGGTAGAAAGTGAAGAGGAACTAAAAGAGCCTCTTGATGAACGTAAAAAAGAGAGTGCAAAAGGTGACTTAAAACTCAACATTCAAAACACTAATATCATGGCATCTGGTCCCATCACTTCACGGCAAATAGAAGGAGAAAAAGTGAAAACAGTGAAAGGTTTTATTCTCTTGGGCTCCAAAATCACTGTGGTTGGTGACTGCAGCCAAGAAATTAAAAAGATTCTTGCTCCTTGAAAGGAGAGCTGTGACAAACCTACACAGAGTATTAAGAAGCAGAGACATCGCTTTGATGACAAAGATCTGTACAGTCAAAGCTATGAATTTTCCAGTAGTCACATACGAGGTGAAAGTTGGACAGTAAAGAAGAATGAGAGCTGAAGAATTGATGCTTGTGAACCGTGGTGTTAGAGAAGACTCTTGAGAGTCCCTTGTACAGCAAGGGTATCCACCCAGTCCATCCTAAAGGAGATCAGTCCTGAATATTCATTGGAAGGACTGATGTTGAAGCTGAAGCTCCAATACTTTGGCCACCTGATGTGAAGAGCCGATTGGAAAAGACCCTGATGCTAGGAAGCCTTGGGAGCAGAAGGAGAAGGAGGTGACAGAAGATGAGATGGTTGGATGGCATTCCTGACTCAATGGACATGAGTTTGAGTAAACTCTGGGAGACAGTGAAGGAAAGGGAAGCCTGGTGTGCTGCAGTCCATGGAGTCACAAAGAGTTGGACATGACTTAGCAACTAAACCACAATTTATAATAAAAACACAGAGACAAATACGTAGGGATGAAAGTGTTAGGCGCTCCTCTGTGGATGGGATTCTCCAGTCAACAATTCTGGAGTGGGTTGCCATTCCCTTTTCCAGGGAATCTTCCCCACCCAGGCATTGAACCTGTGTTTCCTGCATTATGGGCAGATTCTTTATCAGCTGAGCCTCCAGGGAAGATAAATCTAATTGAAGATAAGTAGAAAATTTTAGATCCTTGGCCAAAGGTGCCTTGCTAATATTTCACCCAAAGTTAGATTTATGTCCCCAAACACTTTTGAAGCTGGAAAATTGAACTTAAACCAGCAGAACTTGCCATAACGAGTTTATTTCATGGCTAGAGGGAAGACCTTAATGTAAACCCCTGTGGATGGGCCAGCCACCCATCAGATTCCCCGATTAACTGAGCTTGTGTCTCTCAGTTCCTTCCCTCAAACTGTCCAGTCTTTAAAGATAGTCCTCCCATACCGAGTGCATTAGGAACGAAAACCTGCAAGAGATATCTTAGAGCGCAGTGTAGCAGTTCTCTAACTTCAAAGAGCATGAAAGCCACCTGGAGAACTGTTGCAGCACAGACTCCTGGGTCCTATCGCTGGAGCTTCTGGTTCAGTAGGCCTGGGGTGGAGTCTAGGAATGTCTTGGAAGTTCAAAAGTGGTACCACTGTTGCGAGTTGGTGATCAAAGTTGAAGAACCCCAGTAACAGTGCGTTAGAATCACCCGGGTAGTAGTTGAGAAAATACTGCTGCCTCAGTTCTGTCCAGACCAATTACATCTGTCTCTGAAGGTGGGGTCCCATTCACTGGGATTTGATCAATTATTTCCTGGTGATTCTAATATTCAGCTTTATCCATGGCAACGTGAAGTAGTTGTCTGACATAGATGCTTCAAGCCAGGAGAATTTGTTCCATCTTAATTTGTCCCTGAATTTGTTCTTAAATTTTAGATATACATACTTAGCCACTGGAAGTATATGTTTCTGAATACTTAGAAGAGAAAACACGTTTGCAGCCACAGATTTTTTCAAAAGACTTTTGGTATATAAGGATGTATATACTTTTGGGTCATTGCAAAATGCCAGTAATATTTTCCCTTTAAATAAGAATTGTTTGTCAACTTTTTATAGAACATAAATTTACCCTGGGGCTTCCCTAGTGATTCAGATGGTAAAGAATCTGCTTGCAGTGCAGGAGACCCAGGTTTGATACCTATGTCAGGGAGATCCCCTGGAGAAGGGAATGGCTACCCATCCAGCGTTCTTGCCTGGAGAATCCCATAGGCAGAGGGGCCTGGAGGGCGCATGCGGTCACACAGAGCTGGACGGTACTGAGCGACTAACAGCAACAACAACAAACTGATGTTCTGACCCTTCACTTTTTCTTTAAATCTTAACATTTTACCAGAAACCACAATACAGTCCTGCTTTGATGTACCTTTGTGAGGGGCATTTATATAAAATTCCTGTAACCAAATTTAGTTTGAGATGACTACTTTCATTTTAAAAAATAGTCTTCTCTTTTATTTTGAAGTACACAGAGACACACACATGATATTAAGAGTAATAATAAAGAAGCAATCTCCTGTACACCAGTTAATTAATTTAGGAATTAAGATGTGGCTCAAAGTTTCAAGGATGGCCATCACTAGTCACATGGGAGGTAATTAATAGCCTAAATTTTGAATTTGTCATCCCTCTGGTATCTTCACTGTATATAAAAACTGACACTTCCTGCAGTAGTATGTGGCTCTCCTTGCTGGAAGTTCTAACCAAGTTTTAGTATTGTGCAAGGAGTTGTTAAGTCCTTAAACAACCTAATTCTCATAGTGTATACTATAACTTTATAGGGGAATTTAATTTGACTCAGAAATATTGTAAATTCATATACTAAATAAAAGAACAAACAAGTAAATATAAAGAGGATAAGTAACTAAAATGTTGGGGGATGGTTTATCTCAAGGGACTTCAGAATGTCTCTGGTCTATTTGGTCTGCCATAAATGTCCTTCTCTATGACCCCTCCCCCCCCCACCCCCCCACCCCCGCCCCGGCTCTTAGACTGCAATACAGATAGAAGTGGATCACTTGCTTGGCAATGAAATTGCAAAATCCTACTTATTCATTAAAAGTTATATCAGTCAAACTGATTACAAGATGTTAAGAACCTGACGTCTATTAAATACCAATATCTTGCAGCAATTGGTAACTAATATCTCCCTTTTATTGATCTTATCAATGCACACTGAATTATATGGTTTTATATCCATGTATTTAGGGGACATTAGGATGCTGTATGCCACTTGGAATAAAATCCAAATTGTGTAGTATGGTTTAAATATTCCTTTTTTTCCCATTTATTTTTATTAGTTGGAGGCTAATTACTTTACAATATTGTAGTGGGTTTTGTCATACATTGACATGAATCAGCCATGGATTTACGTGTATTCCCCATCCCGATCCCCCCTCCCACCTCCCTCTCTACCTGATCCCTCTGGGTCTTCCCAGTGCACCAGGCCCGAGCACTTGTCTCATGCATCCAGCCTGGTTCTAATGAGATGGATGAAACTGGAGCCCATTATACAGAGTGAAGTAAGCCAGAAAGATAAAGACCATTACAGTATTCTAACACATAAATATTCCTTTATAACTTCATTCTCTGTATTTCAGCCTTGTTTTTCAATTTCTCAAGCACACCATGTTTTTGCCTCTTAAATGTGAAAGTGAAGTCGCTCAGTCATGTCCGACTCTTTGTGATCCCATGAACTGTAGCCTACCAGGCTCCTCTGTCCATGGGATTCTCCAGGCAAGAATACTGGAGTGGGATGCCATTTTCTTCTCCAGGGGATCTTCCCAACCCAGGGATTGAACCTAGGTCTCTCACATTGTAGGCAGACGCTTTACCATCTGAGCCACAAGGGAAGTCCTAGCCACAAGGGAAGTTGCCTCTTAAATAACACATTGTATTTTCACTTTGTAAAGAAACCCACCCTCTGAATTATAAGTGAGCAAATAAGTGGATGATGGTGAATTTTCACTGATACTACCTATTACGTTTGTCGTGTTTTGAACTTTACCCCCTGGGACCTACATGTTCCCTGTTCCTCTTTTCAATGTCAAAGCAGGATCCATGACATCTTCTTGGCATATCTTACATCTGCATGCCACAAAGCCATCTCTTGCAATATCAAAACATTATTTCTCTTGACTTCCTTCTGTTATTAAAGAATCATTGCTTTCCCTTACTCAACTTTTTCCATAGTCTGTGTTTCATGCTGGATTCATATGCACATCATATTTTTAAACCTTCTTGCACCTTAATAATGATATTTAAAATCTTACAGTTTATGCAGTTTGCTAAATTTTATACCAATGCATTCATATTTTATCTTTTTAAACTTGAAAATAACAGTAGGTCTTATCTTGTTATGTGCTTACATTTAATTTCATCTCAGGATTTGCATATTTTGACTATATTATTTTTTTACTTGTGTAAGATTAAATGATGAAATCCTCTTATGATACAGTACTTATTAAGTGTTAGCAGCTAGGATTGGTGTTCCACATATATGATTTCATTCATTGTTCACAACAATACCTATTAAGCCAGAAATAATTATTCCCAATTAACACAGAAGGAAATTGACTTCAGAAAGGTTAAGTAATCTATTTAAGATTGCACTGCTAATAATTAACCCTAAAGGGTCTGTTGATTCCAAACCAAGCTCCTAGCTACTAAATTCTGCATTTCAATCTTTTTTAGGCCACACTACATTAAAAAGATTTTATTGATGCATTTTACTTAACAGTTTTGCTTCTCTCTGATATTTTCTAGAGCTTTTTTTTTTCTTTATCTCTCTCTCTGTCTCTTTCCTTATGATGTATCCAACATAGAAACTAGACCAGTATTGATTTTTAAATTACATTACTAACATGAGAAAAATCCAGAGACAGACAGACAGATAGATAGACAAATGCAAGAGAAGAATTCTGAGTCTGTCTCATCTGTTTGGTTTATGATGCTGTAATTTTCATAATTTTTTGATTGCTCAAGTGAATAGACATAAGTGAAAGTGCACGAGGAGATTTTTGTGGCATCCTAGGGGGCACCTACAATGTGCTATTGACCCAGTGGGTTATTACCCTTACTGTAGGCACAGTGGATTATCAGTTACATATGAAGTACAGACTTTGGCATTTCAAGTGATTGCTAGTAGTCTTTCCACTGGGCTAGTGTTTGGGCCCAGCTTTAATATCCTGCATCATAGAGTTATGATGAGGGTATGTTCAAACTCTTCAGGCAGGGAGAATTTTGTTCTCGCTGTCTCTCTCCAACCTCACTTATTCCTTTCTTGTCTCTGCCCTCGTTTTGTTTTCTATTCTTGCAACTATACACATTGCCAATAGGAGGGGTTATATACCTGGTTATCTAATTAAAAAGCATATCAGTTAATGCAGGAAGGTTTTCTTCCCCCCAACTTTAAAATTTGAGGGAGTGTTGTCTTGGTTAATAACAGAATGCATCTTCACATTTAGTTTTATAGCAAGCACATTAAAAAAAAAAAAGTCTCATATTAAACTCTGGTAAAATGTGACTAGCTTCTAAGCTTGGTCCTTCTATGAGGCTTTGCTCTGTCTAAGAGAGTGGATCTTAAAGGGAAAAGATGATAGAATTCTTGTTTAGACTCTCTTGCATGCAAGAGGGATGTTTAAATTAAATTGTATGATATTGCACTCAAATGCAGAAGGAAATGGTAACCCACTCCAGTATTCTTGCCTGGAGTATTCCATGGACAGAGGAGCCTGGTGGGTACAGTCCATGGGGTCACTCAGGTTAGCCTGAGTGACTAACACACACGTACAAACAAACACACTTGAAACTGATTGGACTTTGTTCACATAAAATCCAGGGTTTTTAAAAGCACTCAGTAGACTGTAAGATGATTACCATGGTCTGACAGTTAGCCAAGTTTTGCCACACCATAAGGCCATTTATATTTATAGTTAGCAATATACGGTTATTTTTGAAGACTCTACCATTATACACTCACCAGTAATGGTAAGTACTAACCGCCTTCACTGATGTCTGTTTCCTTAAAAGCACTGGGTGGATCTGTTTCCTCACTAGAATCTTCAACTTAATACCACTTGAACTTTCAATGTTGTCTTCAGAACTAGTCTCTTTGTTACTAAATGTGTGCGTGCATGCTAAGTTGCTTCCATTATGTCTGCCTCTTTGTCTGCAACCCTATGGTCTGTAGACCACCAGGCTCCTCTGTCCATGGGATTTTCCAGGCAAGAATACTGGAGTGGGCTGTCCTGTCCTCCTCCAGGGGATCTTCCCGACCTAAATATATACGTGCAATTAAGAAAATTAGAGAATAGTATCTGGGGAAGACATCATAATTTGGCTTACTTAGCCCTCATTTCCTATTCTGTTTCTGTTGCCTGGTTTTACTCAAGTAGAAACATAAAGATCCTCATTTTTCTCACTCTCTTAAATCTGGAATGGCCAATGAGTTATAACAAATTCTGATGCCACAGCCTATTCCACCTTCTTCCTGTGTCTCTCTTAATGCCAACAAGGTGGTTGGAGCTATAGAGCTATTGTGGCTAGTGGTAACTGCCACAGGAGGATATAGGGAATCACAGGTATCTTTGCTCCACAGAAAACCAGACCAACCTCTTAACTACTTATCTTCAGAATATGTATTATATAAAAATATTCAAGCATTATTTAATACAACAGACATAATATGAGCTATGAATTAATAATAATGATTACCTAGTTCATTAAAAAATGAGAAAAAAAAACTAGGTCTCTAAGCATGAAAGAAAGTTGAAGCTAACAGAAAATTTTCTGTGTCCAATTTTGAGATGAGGAAGAAAATTTGGACTATCAAAAAAGTTATTAAAGTAATTATTCTTCTTAAAAGGTAACACTTTGTAAGTATTAATAAGTTGGACATGTGTTGGTTGGACACATCCTGTCATTTGTCCCACCTCCTCTTCTTCCTAAGAGTACATGGAATTTCCCACCTGTACTATTTGCAAAGGATGGATTATTCCACTTCCATTTCTGAGGATGTAGTATTATATTGACTAAATCCAATTAACGTGACCCATTTTCTGGACAAGATAATTTTTCCAGATAAGTACGTATGAAAACAGCAGGGCAAGTAGCATTGAGACATCACGATGAATGGCTTTGATTTGCTGTTAGAGATCAGACTCTCTCTTATTGCTGTATATATATATGCTAGCTGCTAGCATCTTCTACCAAAAGCTCCCATGCTCATATACTGCAATAAGAGAGAGTCTGATCTCTAACAGCCAAATCAAAGCCATTTCATCATGATGTCTCAATGCTACTTGCCCTGATGTTTTCATATTTGAATTAGTTCTAATGAGGTGGATGAACTGGAGCCTATTATACAGAATGAAGTAAGTCAGAAAGAAAAACACCAATACAGTATACTAACGCATATATATATGGAATTTAGAAATATGGTAACAATGACCCTATATACGAGACAGCAAAAGAGACACAGATGTAAAGAACAGACTTTTAGACTCTGGAAGAAGGCGAGGGTGGGATGATTTGAGAGAACAGCATCGAATCATGTATATTATCACATGTGAAACAGATCGTCAGTCCAGGTCTGATGCATGAGACAGGGTGCTCGGGGCTGGTGCACTGGGATGACCCTGAGGGATGGGATGGGGAGGGAGGTGGGAGGGGGGTTCTGGATGGGGACACATGTACACCCATGGCTGATTCATGTCAATGTGTGGCAAAAACCACCACAATATTGTAAAGTAATTAGCCTCCAATTAAAATAAATAAATTAATTTACAAAAAATTGTAATAGTTGTTGATATTTTGTCACTATTACAGTATAGTGTCCTCTTTCTCAATCTCACTTTCACCATCTTTCATTACCTGTGGCGAAATGAAAAGTCTATTTTGTTTTCTTGGGTAATTTTACAGTTTTGTATAGAGGAACAAGCAATAAAATGAGAACTACAACATTACTCTATAAATTCACTGTCCTGTACCTGTGTGTTTTAAACTTTCGTGTCAAGAAATGTTAGGGAGAGAAAACTTAAGGCCATTTTATACTTGAAATTTGGAACAAGCTTTGATTCAAATTACCTCAGTCCTTGAACCAGTCAGTAAAGTCATCTAATAAATTCAGTTTATTTTAAAGCTTCAATGAGAGTTGAAAATGATGATTTCCAAGTTTCTGACAGTAAGGCTTTGCCTTCCTCACATCTTGGCACAGGCTTTTCAGAGGATGAGTCCTACATTGTCCCTGAGCTGAAATACAGTGTATTTGAGAACACCCCTCTGCTTTGATGGTAAATGCAAAACTAGTCTTATGTGAAAAATCCAGTATACATTTCATCTAGGAATAGTCCAGGACATATGTTCTCAAAACCAGTCTATTTATCCGATCCCTGAGAATCTTTATTATTCTATGTGGTCACCCTCTCAGAGGCCAAATTTTTAGTTCTTAAAATTTAGTGTGCCTGATTATCACCCAGAAAAGCTTGTTGAAAATGCAGATTGATCCATGCCATCCTCCCAAGAAGTATCAGCTGAGGTGGTTGGAAAATCAGAACTGAGAAATATTAGGGAAGACATCTCCAGTTTCCAGATGCTCGAAATCTGAAGCTGGATAGACTACCACACTTGATTTTAAGTGCTTATAATGCCTGAGAAAGCTCATTTCTACTATAGTCTTTTCTTCAGGTGAGATGTAGTTAGGTGAAGATTCACAAGCAGAACACTTTCAGGATAAAGGAAAGTGGACTACCTTTTCTCTCATACCATGGAAGCAACTCCTAAAGATAAGAAAAACAAATATGCTACTTTACCTTTCTTAAGAACCTTGAAATCTACTGAAGGGAATAAGAAAAATTGCAAGTAACTATAATAGAATGGAGAGAGTTATACATTGAGAGAAGACAGTGCTATGGCAGTTCAAAGATAATGGAAAGCGTGTTCACCTTGAGGTTTTCTTACTAAATCAATGTTTTATGCAGATGCTTCTCTTTTGGTGGTCTTTAGCAGTAGTCATGAATGGATGTGAGACTTGGAAGGTGAAGAAAGCTGAGCGCCGAAGAATTGATGCTTTGGAACTGTGGTGTTGGAGAAGACTCTTGAGAGTCCCTTGGACTGCAAGGAGATCCAACCAGTCCATCCTAAAGGAGATCAGTCCTGGGTGTTCATTGGAAGGACTGATGTTGA
This sequence comes from Cervus canadensis, assembly GCF_019320065.1. NCBI lineage: Eukaryota > Metazoa > Chordata > Mammalia > Artiodactyla > Cervidae > Cervus > Cervus canadensis. Next base: position 5,853,870 of record NC_057389.1, read on the forward strand.
ACCTGAAGCTCCAATACTTTGGCCACCTGATGCTGAGAGCTGACTCATTGGAAAAGACCCTGATGCTGGGAAGGATTGGGGGCAGGAGGAGAAGGGGACGACAGAGGATGAGATGGCTGGATGGCATCACTGACTCGATGGACATGAGTTTGAGTAAACTCTGGCAGTTGGTGATGGACAGGGAGGCCTGGCGTGCTGCAATTCATGGGGTCGCAAAGAGTCGGACACGACTGAGTGACTGAACTGAATTTGTTTATAGGAGCTATGCTCTAGGAGTCAGGTAGTCAGCATGAGGCACCAATGAGGTATCAATTTTCTAACATAAACTTTACAGAGTTTAACATTGAATATATTTCTTGAGATCTGAATATTACAGAAAGTTAACATATACTTCTTGAAAGTTCTACTGTCTGGATTTGCCTTCAAAATTAATGCAACCAAGTGAAAAATAGTGAAGACAGTAACGAATTAGCCAAGGTTTTGTAAACAGTTTGCTTCTTGATAGGAACAGTGATAGAAGAAGGAAACAAATGGAAGCATTTTGGAAAGTAAACTAAGGTGGACAAATCAAGGTGATAAGTACATGCCATATAACCACATAACAGATGGACCATTGGACAATGACTCTAGTAAAGGAGGCGCCATTTAAAAACAAGGTGGTACCACATTCTCAAACATGAACAATCCCAAACTGAAATTAAATGGTCAGTTCAGTTCAGTTCAGTTGCTCAGTCGCGTCTGACTCTTTGCGACCCCATTCAAGGCAGCATGCCAAGCTTCCTTGTTCATCACCAACTCGCGGAGTTTACTCAAACTTGTGTGCATTGAGTCACTGATACTGTCCAACCATCTCATCCTCTGTCGTCTCCTTCTCTTCCTGCCATCAATCTTTCACAGCATCAGGGTCTTTTCAAATGAGTCAGTTCTTCACATCAGGTGGCCAGAGTATTGAAGTTTCAGCTTCAACATCAGTCCTTCTAATGAATATACAGGACTGATTTCCTTTGGGATGGACCTGTTTGATTGCTCTGTTGTCCAAGGGACTATTAAAAGTCTTCTCCAACACCACTGTTCAAAAGCATCAATTCTTTGGCGCTCAGCTTTCTTTATAGTCCAACTCTCACATCCATACATGATTACTGGAAAAACCATAGCTTTGACTAGATGGACCTTTGTTGGCAAAGTAATGTCTCTGCTTTTTATTATGCTGTCTAGGTTGGTCTTTCCTTCCAAGGAGTAAGCGTCTTTTAATTTCATGGCTGCAGTCACCCTCTGCAGTGATTTTGGAACCCCAAAAAATAAAGTCTGACACTATTTCCACTGTTTCCCCATCTATTTCCCATGAAGTGATGGGGCCAGATGCCATGATCTTAGTTTTCTGAATGTTGAGTTTTAAGCCAACTTTTTCACTCTCCTCTTTCACTTTCATCAAGAGGCTCTTTAATTCTTCGCTTTTTGCCATAAGGGTGGTGTCATCTGCATATCTGAGGTTATTGATATTTCTCCCGGCAATCTTGATTCCAGCTCATGCTTCATCCATCCCGGCATTTCTCATGATGTGCTCTGCATAGAAGTTAAATAAGTAGGGTGAGAATATACAGCCTTGACATACTCCTTTCCTGATTTGGAACCAGTCTGCCCTTCCATGTCCAGTTCTAACTGTTGCTTCTTCACCTGAATACAGATTCCTCAGGAGGCAGGTCTGGTGGTCTGGAATCCCCACCTGTTTAAGAATTTTCCACAGTTTGTTGTGATCCACAAAGTCAAAGGCTTTTACATATAGTTATTGACTATATTCCACACACTGTACATTTTATATGCATGATTAATTTATTTTGCAACTGAAAATGTGTACCTCTTACTTTCCCTCACTTCCTTATTTCCTCTCCCACTCCATCTCTTCTGACAGCCATCTGTTTGTTTTCTCTATCTATAACTCTGTTTCTATCTTGTTATTTATCTGCTTTGCTTTTTAGATTCCATGAATAAGTGAAATCATATAATATTTGTCTTTTTTCTGTCTGACTAATTTCACTTAGCATAATGCCTTGTATATCCATACATGTTGTTGCAAAAGGCAAGGCTTTACTCTTTTTATGGCTGAATAATATTACATTGTGCATAAATACCACATCTTTTCTATTCACTCACCTATCAGTGGGCATGTATGTTGCTTCTATATCTTGGCTATTGTAAATAATGCTGCAACAGACATAGGAATGCATACATATTTTCTAATTAGAGGTTTTACGTCCTTTGGGTAAATACTAGGAGTGTAATTGCTGAGTCATATAATAGTTCTGCTTTTAATCTTTTGAAGAATCTCCGTTCTGTTTTTCATAGTGGTTGTATCGCTTTACATGCTCACCGACAGTGTGCAGTGTTCTCTTCTGTCCATATTCTCACCAGAACTTGTAATTTGTAAGTAGTCCTTCTGACAGGTAAGAGATGACATCACATTGTGGTTTTGATTTGCTTTTCCCTGATGATTAGCATCAGGGAAATGTTGAGCATCTTTTTATGTTGAGCATGCTCAATGATGTTGAGCATCTTTTTATGTGCCTGTTGATCTTCTATATGACTTCTTTCAAAAGTGTCTGTTCAGATCCTTTTCACATTTTTCAAACAGGCAGTATTCTTTCTTTCTTTCTCTCTTTCTTCCTTTCTTTTGATGTGAATTGTATGAGTCCTTTTACATTTAGCATATTAAACCCTTATCAGATATGTCACTTGGAAATGTCTTCCATCATTCGGTAGGCAATATTTTCATTTTGTTGATAATTTCCTAAAATACTGTTGTCAGTCAATCATACTTCAAAAACAAGCACACAAACTTACAGAAAAAGAGATTAAATGTATGGTTGCCAGAGGCATGAGAATAGTGGTAATTCAACCAAAACAGTCAGAAGGAGGAAACTTCCAATTATAAAGTAAATAAGTACTTGGAATATAATGTACAATGTGGTAAACATAATTAAAGCTGCTGTATATTGTATATGAACATTGTTACAAGAGTAAATTCCAAGTTCTCATTTCAAGAAAAAATATTTCTACTATTTCTTTCATTTTGTATGTATGTGAGATGATAGATGTTCATGAAATTTATTGTGATAGTCATTTCATGATGTAGCCAATCTTAATGCTGTATACCTTAAAAATGAACAGGATATATGTACTTTTTTCTTCCCTGCTGGCTTACATGGTAAAAAATCTCGGCAATGCAGGAGACCTGGTTTCAATCCCTAGGTAGGGAAGATTCCCTGGAGAAGGGAATGGAAACCCCCCCTCCCCCACAGTATTGTAAAGTAAATATTGCAAAATGCTGGGCTGGATGAATCACAAGCTGGAATCAGGATTGCTGGGAGAAATATCAACAGCCTCAGATATTCAGATGATAACACTGCGATAGCAGAAATCTAAGAGTAACTAAAGAGCCTCCTGATGCGGGTGAAAGAGGAGAGTGAAAAAGCTGGCTTAAAACTCAACATGCAGAAAACTTGGCATCTGGTTCAATCATTTCATAGCATATATATAGGTAAAAAATGGAAACAGTGATAGATTTTATATTCTTAGGCTCCAAAAATCACTGTGGACTGTGACTGCAGCCACAAAATTAAAAGATATTTGCTTGTTGGAAGAAAAGCTATGACAAACCTAGACAGCATATTAAAAAGGAAAGACATCACTTTGCCGACAAAGGTCCATATAGTCAAAGCTATGTTTTTTCCAGTAGTCATGTACAGATGTGAGAATTGGACCACAAAGAAGGCTGAGCACTTAAGAATTGATGCTTTTGAATTTGGTGCTGCAGAAGACTCTTGGGAGTTCCTTGGATAACAAGGAGATCAAACCAGTCAAGCCTAAAGGATATCAACCTTGAATATTCATTGCAAGGATTGATGCTGACGTTCCAATTCTTTGGCCACCTGATGCAAAGAGCCAGCTGTGCAAAAGACTATAATTCTTGTAAAGACTGAGGGCAGTAGGAGATGGGGGTGGCAAAGGATGAGACAGCTGGATGGCATCACTGAATCAGTGGGCATAAATCTGAGCAAACTCCAGGAGTTAGTAAAGGACAGGGAAGCCTGGCATGCTGCAGTCCACAGGGTCACAAAGAGTCAGACACAACTCAGTGACTGAACAACAACAGCATACATTTTTCACACACACACACACACACACACACACACACACACATATGAAGAGAATAAATAAAAGGAAACAATGTATGCAAACATTGTGTCATGAAAGATATGTGGACTCAGTATAATGGATGCAGAAAATCTACAGTTGGATAAAACAGTGTTTGTTCTTGAAGTTCAAATTATTTGAATATAACTGGCTAGGATAATTTTATTCTCAATTGTTGTAGTGATATTGGAGGCTTTGTTATAAATAGGAAATTTAACATATGTTACTTTATAAATATTATATTGTAGGTCAATATTGATTAATTATTCTTTCAAAGAATGCTATTATGGACAGTGGGGTTATTTAAACATTATATCTTAGTTGTTAACATATAGTAAAAAAATTGATATACAGTATTTAATTAAGCCTTAAGCCTTTCAATTGGAGAAATATATGATAGGGGATAGAATAGTCTAAGAAAGGACATACAGTGTCAGCTAAATTATAGTAGGTTTATCCCTTCAAGCTCAACATTCAGAAAACTAAGATCATGGCATCTGGTCCCATCACTTCATGGGAAATAGATGGGGAAACAGTGGAAACAGTGTCAGACTTTATTTTTTGGGCTCCAAAATCACTGCAGATGGTGACTGCAGCCATGAAATTAAAAGACACTTACTCCTTGGAAGGAAAGTTATGACCAACCTAGACAGCATATTAAAAAGCAGAGGCATTGCTTTGCCAACAAAGGTCTGTCTGGTCAAGGCTGTGGTTTTTCAGTGGTCATGCATGGATGTGAGAGTTGAACTGTGAAGAGAGCTGAGCGCCAAAGAATTGATGCTTTTGAACTGTGGTGTTGGAGAAGACTCTTGAGAGTCCCTTGGACTGCAAGGAGATCCAACCAGTCCATCCTAAAGGAAATCAATCCTGGGTGTTTATTGGAAGGACTGATGCTGAAGCTGGAACTCCAATACCTTGGCCACCTCATGCGAAGAGTTGACTCATTGGAAAAGACCCTGCTGCTGGGAGGGATTGGGGGCAGGAGGAGAAGGGGACGACAGAGGATGAGATTACTGGATGGCATCACCAATTGGATGGACATGAGTTTGAGTAAACTCTGGGAGTTGGTGATGGACAGGGAGGCCTGGAGTGCTGCAATTCATGGGGTCGCAAAGAGTCGGACACAACTGAGCGACTGAACTGAACTGAACTATCCCTTGAAGAAATATTTTTCCCATGACTCAGAATATAGTTTGCCACATTTCTTTCAAAATTGTAGAAGTCAGGGACACATTTCCTTGAACAAACAAACTTTATGTAGTTTTTTTAACATTACTGTTATAAGTTTCTCAAAAAATAATGCTAAAATTCTGTGATATTTTAGCTGAATATCAGTTTTGAAAGCAGAACTAAGCAAAGAAACCAAAGGATTACCACATAAATTAACTACTATATGAATTTTTATTTACTTCAAATCATAAGTTCAAGATAAATATGATTTTATCTTTCATTAATCAAATACAGTGGACTAAAATATTATAAAGTGAATCACAGGTCAGCTCATTTTCCTTTCATTTAGTAATAGCCTTCTTAGTGGTTTAACTTTTTCTCCATGTTAGTATTCTTATTCTAAACAGTGTGATTTTTGCAGAGATGGTTTCCCTAGATTCTAATGTGGATTTCATCAAGGGGTTTTCATTGTATGTGAGAATTTCAACAACCATAATGTGACCTCCTTGCTGCTGCTGCTGCTAAGTCGCTTCAGTCGTGTCCGACTCTGTGTGACCCCATAGATAGCAGCCCATCAGGCTCCCCCGTCGCTGGGATTCTCCAGGCAAGAACACTGGAGTGGGGTGCCATTTCCTTCTCCAATGCATTAAAGTGAAAATTGAAAGTGAAGTCACTCAGTCGTGTCCGACTTTTGGTGACACGATGGACCGCAGCCTACCAGGCTCCTCCGTCCATGGGATTCTCCAGGCAAGAGTACTGGAGTGGGGTGCCATTGCCTTCTCCCCTCTTCATTGAGAGTTTAAAAACCTATCTTCCTGAATACCTTTACATTGGGGGAAGAGAAAGATCTCCAATAATAAACCTAACTTTGCACATCACAGAAAGAGAGGAAGAACAAAGTCCGAGCTCGCGGAAGTAAGGCAGTGAGCAATGTCAGAGCGGAAATAAATGTGATGAGACCGAAAGCAATAAAAAAGATGAACAAAACTCAGAAAATTTTTTAAAATGATAAAATTGGTACATGTTTAGCTAGGCTCAAAAAAGAGAGAACTCAAAATCAGAAAACAAAGAAAAGACATTACAATTTATACCACAGAAATACAAAGTGTCATAACAATTACTATGAACAATTATATTTAACAAATGGGATAACCTAGGAGAAATAGGTAAATTCCTACAATCATACAACCTTCTAAGACTGAATCCTGAAGAAAAAGAAAATCTGAAAAGACCCATAGAGAGTACAGAGATTGAATCAGTAATCAAAAACGTTCCATAAACAAATGTTCAGTACCAGATGGCTTAACGGGTAAATAATACAAAATATTTAAGTAAAAAATTAATGCCAATCCTTCTAAAACTTTTCCAAAAAATTAAACAGGAGAGAATACTGCCAAACTAATTTTTTGAGGTCAGCATCTCTTGACACCAAAGCCAGGTAAGGACATTACCAGAAGAAAAAAAAAAACAGCCAGTATCCCTGAATAATTAATAAGGGTTTAAACTTTACTCAACAAACTATTAGCAAACCTAATTCAATAGAACTTTTTAAGGCTCATAGGCAATCATCAAGTGATTTTTATCCCTAGCAGTCAAGGATGACCCAACATATGCAAATTATTGCATATGATAAATCACATTAGTGGAATGTAATATAACATTCATATGATCATTTTATAGGTACAGAAAAAGCACTTGAGGAAATTGAGCATTTTTTATATTTAAAAATCTCAACAGAGAATTACAAAGGGAATATACCTCAGTATAATAAAGACCATGTATGACAAACCCACAGCTAATATTATACTCAAAGATAAAAGGATAAAAGCTTTTCCTCTGAAATAAAAAAAAGAAGAAAATGGTGCCCAGTATCACTCCCCCTATTCAGCATGTTTCTGGAAGTCCTAGCCAGAGGAGTTAAATAAGAAAAGGAATAAAAGACATCCAAAACAGAAAAGAAAAAGTAAAATTGTCTTTTTTGCAGATGATATAATCTTATATATAAAAAATCCTAAAGGCATCACTTAAACTAATAGAGCTAATAAATGAATTCAGTAAAGTTAGAAGATGCAAAAGTATAAATATCAAGATATAAGATGCATTTTTATACACTAAGAGTGAAATATCTGAAAAAGAAAATAATCCCCTTTGCAATAACATCAAAAGTAATGAAATCCTTAGGAGTAAATTTAGCCAAAGAGGTGAAAAATCTGTACATTGAAAAATGTAAGACCCTGAAGACACAAAATATATGGAAAGTGATGTGTTCTTGGATTAGAAGAATTAGTATTCTTTTTATATTTTAGAATGTCTATACTACCCAAAGTAATCATGAATTCAATATAATATGTATGAAAATTTCATTGGCATTTTCCACAGAAATAGAAAAAGCAATCCTAAAATTTATATGGGACTCTGAAAGATTCCAAATAGCCAAAGAAGTCTTCAGAAAGAGGACAAATCTGGAGGCATCATAGTTCCTCATTTCAAATTATATTGCAAAACTCCACTAATAAAAAATTATGATACTGATATAAAACTAGACATATAGACTAATGGAACAGAATCAAGAGCCCCCAGAAATAAATCTCCACATCTACAGTCAACTAATGTTTGAAAAGGGAGCCAAGAATACTCAATGCAGAAAGAGTAGTCTCTTCAATAAATGGTGTTGGGAAAACTGGATAATCATCTGCAGGAGAATGAAACTGGACCCCTATCTTATACCATTCACAAAAACTAACTTGTAATAGATTAAAGTTAGACATAAGGCTTCAGTCTGAAGAACTCTTGGAAGATTGCCAAGGAAAACAAACTTCCTTTTCACTTGTCTTGGAAACAATTTTTTTTTTTAATATTATACCAAAAACATAAGCGCTGGAGGAAAAATAAGTGAGTGGGGCTGAATCAAATGAAAAAAAAAAATTGACAAAATGAAAGAAACAATCAACAAAATGAAAAGGCAACCTATGATATGAAAGTAAATATTTACAAACCATCTATAAGATACTAATATCCAAAATATGTCAGCAACACATGCAACTCAATAGTAAAAACAAGCAAACAGATCTGATTAGAATATGCGTTGAACAGACATTTTTCTAAAGATGATATCAATAGACAACATGTACATGAAAAGATGGTTAATATCACTAACCATTAGACCCACAATGAGACATCATTTCACATCTGATAAAGTGGCTATTTCCAAAAAGATGAGGGATCACGAGTGACGGTGAGTGTGGTGGAGAAAATGGAGCACTTGAGCTCTTCTGGTGGAATTATAAATTGGTGCAGCCACTGTAGAAAATGTGGATGGTCCACAAAAATTAAAAATAGAACTACCACATGATCCAGCAATCTCCTTTCTGGATATATAGTCAAAGAAAATGAAATCTGGGCTTTGAGGAGATATCTATACTAATATTCATTTCAGCATCGTTCACCATAGCAAACATATGGAAATAGTCTAAGTGTTCATCCCTGGATAAATGGATAGAGGTGTGTGTGTGTGTGTGTGTGTGTGTGTGTGTGTGTGTGTGTGTGTGTGTTTTCAGTTGCTCAGTCATGTCCTGCTCTCTGCAACTCCATGGGCTGTAGCCTGCCGGGCTCTGCTGTCCAAGGAGTTTTTCCAGGCAAGAATATTGGAGTGAGTTGCCATTTTCTACTCCAGAGGATCTTCCTGACCCAGGGAGTGAACTCACACCTCTTGTTTCTCCTGCGTGGGCAGGCAGATTCTTTCCCAAGTGCACCACCTGGGAAGCCCAAATATGTGTTGGCAATGGAATATTACTCTGCCATGAGAGAGAAGGAGATTCTGCCATTTGTGATGACATGGATGGACCTTGAGTGATGATGCTAAGTGAAGTAAGTCTGAAAGAACAGGACAGATAGTGTTAATGATCTCATTTGTATGTGAAATCGAAAAAGCTGGATTCACAGAAACAGAGAGTAGGCTGGTGGTTGCTAGGGGCTGGGAGATGGGGAAAAACAAGATGTTACTAAAGAGTAAAACCTGCCAGTCACAAGTTGGATGAGTTCTGAAGATCTAATGTACAGAATGGCAGCTATAGTTTACAAAACACTGTATTAAAACTTCAAAGTTGTTAATAGAACTGACATGTTTTCAGCAGACATACGGACACATAAAAGTCATTATGTGAGGTGATGGAGATATTAAGCAACTGTATTTTGGTAACTTTTGTTGCTATTTATGCTCCTTTATTTTTAACTGATTCTTCCTGCTTTTACACCTGTTATGTGCATGGGGTGGGGAGGATTAAAAGAGATAATGTGCTGTGTCAGTATGGGATTGAGGTCAGCTTAAATATTTCACAATGTTTATGCATAACAATGGAGAGGGAAATGGCAACCCACTCCAGTATTCTTGCCTGGAGAATCCCATGGACAGAGGAGCCTGGCAGACTACCGTCTATGGGGTTGCAAGAGTCAGATACGACTTAGCAACTAAACCACCACTTTGTATAACAAATCATCATTTTGTACACCTTAAACTTACACAATGCTATATGTCGGTAATATCTCAATAAAGGTGGAGGAATATGTATATATGTTAACTTGGCATATAAGCATGTTTCATGTACACATTGTAGAAGATACTTATGAAAATAAATATATTCTTTAAAATTGCTATGATATTAATACTTTTGTATATTCTTTAAACAATTCTTTGCAATTGTTTTTGCTCTGTCACTTTACTTGGTCTTTCATATTCTCTATGTTTGCCACTTTTATTGCATAGAATTCCGTATTGTGATGCAGTGTTTCCTATAGCTCTTTTCTGAAGCAAATATATCATTTGTCCTGTCTTTCTCTACCCACATTGATATTTTCCAAGTATCAATAAAAATACGTTTTACTTTAGAAACTCTGATTTTATTTCGACACTGTGATTTTAATTATGCACAAATGATTTGATGTTTCTGTCAACATCATAAAGTCTCAGGCCATATTTTAATCAATAAATTGGTATTTTCACATTCATTTACTGGAACTGATTATGTATTCATTTTGTATACTCATGCATAACTGTTAAGATGCATGAACACATGCCAGGCTGGTCAGGGTTATTCACTGTGTGCATTTACAAAAGACAGTTTTCTTATCATTGAAAATTATCTTATAGTTAACCCCAGTGCAGTCCCAAATAATTTAATGTCACAATAAAATAAACCTCTCCAGAGACAAAAAGTGGTCCATGGGAAAAGGGAATGGCAAACCATTTCAGTATTCTTGCCTTGAGAACCCCAGGAGCAGGATGAAAAGGCAAAAAGATATGACACCAGAAGATGTGCTCCCCAGGTCGTTAGGTGTCCAATATACTACTGGAGAAGAGCAGAGAAATAGCTGTAGACAGTGAGCCAAAGCAGAAATGATGCTCAGTTGTGGGTGTGTCTGGTGGGTGTGACTGATGCTGTAAAGAACAATATTGCATAGAATCCAGGAATGTTAGGTCCATGAGTCAAGGTAAATTGGACATGGTCAAGCAGGAGATGGCAAGAGTAAACATTGGCATCTTAGGAATCAGTGAACTAAAATAGATGGGCATGGGTGAATTTAACTCAGATGACCATTATATCTACCACTGTGGGCAAGAATACCTTAGAAGAAATGGAATAACCCTGATAATCAACAAAATAATTCAAAATGCAATCCATGGGTGCAATCTCAAAATGACAGAATGATCTTGGTTCATTTCCAAGGCAAATCTTTCAACATTACACTAATCCAAGGCTATGTTCCAACATGAATGCCAAAGAAGCTGAAGTTGAATAGTTCTATGAAACCTACAAGGCCTTCTAAAACTACCTCCCCAAAATATGTGCTTTTCATCATAAGGGATTGGAATGTAAAAGTAGGAAGTGAAGAAACACATAGAATAACAGGCAAGTTTGGCCTTAGAGTACAGACTGTAGCAAGGGAAAGGCTAACAGGATTTTGCTGAGAACACACTGGTCATAGCAAACAACCTTCCAACAACCCAAGGGATGGCTCTACACGTTACATCACCACGTGGTCAATACCTAAATCAGGGTGGTTATGTTCTTGGCAGCTGAAGATGGAGAAGCTCTGTAATGTCAGTCAAAAACAAGGCCGGGAGCTGACTGTGGCTCAGATCATGAGCTCCTTATTGCTAAATTCAGAATAAATTGAAGAAACTAGAGAAAACCAATAGGCAGTTCAGGTATGACCTAAATCAAATCCCTTATGATTATATAGTGGAGGTGATGAATATATTGAAGGGATTACATCTGGTAGACAGAGTATCCAGAGAACTATGGATGAAACTTTGTAACATTGTAATGGAAGCAGTGACCAAAACCATTCCAAAGAAAAAGAAATGCAAGAAGGCAGTGTTTACCTGAGGAGGCCTTATAAATAGCTGACAAAGGAAGAGAAAGAAAATGTAAGAAAGGGAAAGATATATCCAACTAAATGCAGAGTTCCAGAGAATAGTAAGGGGAGATAAGAAAGCCTTCTTAAAATGGGAAAGACTATAGAGACCTCTTCAAGAAAATTGGAGATATCAATGGAACATTTCATGCAAGAATGGGCACAATAAAGGACGAATAGCAAGAATCTAACAGAAACAGAAGAGTTTAAGAAGATGTGGCAAGAATACACAGAAGAACTGTACAAAAAAATCTTAATGACATGGATAACCATGATGATGTGGTCTTTACCTAGAGCTAGACATCCTGGAATGTGACATCAAGTGGGCATTAGCAAGCATCACTATGAACAAAGCTAGTGGAGGTGATGGAATCCCAGGTGATCTATTTCAGATCCTAAAAGATGATGTTAAACTGCTGCACTCAATATGTCATCAAATTTGGAAAACTCAGCAATGGCCACAGGACTGGAAAAGGTCAGTATTCATTTCAATCCCAAAGAAGGGCAATGCCAAAGATGTTTAGTTTCACAATTGAGCTCATTTCATGTGCTACAAGGTTATGCTCAAAATCCTCCAACTTGGCTTCAACAATACATGACCTGAAAACTTCCAGATGTACAAGCTGGATTTAGAAAAGGCAGAAGAACCAAAGATCAAATTGCCAACATTTGTTGGATATAAGAGAGAGCAACGATATTCCAGGGGAAAACAAAAACAAAAACAAAAACCTATTCTGCCTTACTGACTATGCTAAAGCTTTTGTGTAGATCACAACAAAGTGTGGAAAATTCTTAAAGGGATGGGATACCAGACCACCTTACCTATCTCTTGAAAAACCTATATGCAGGTCAAGAAGCAACAGTTAGAACCAGACATGGAACAATTGACTGCTTCAATACTGAGAAAGGAGTACCACAAGGCTGTATGTTGTCACCCTGCTTACTTCACTTATATGCAGAGCACATCATGAGAAATACCAGGCTGGATGAATCATAAACTGGAATCAAGATTGCCAGGAGAAATATCAACAATCTCACATATGCAGATGACACCACTGTAATGGCAGAAATCCAAGAGGAGCTAAAGATCCACTTGATGAAGGTGAAAGAGGGGAGTGAAAAAGTTGGCTTAAAACTCAACATTCAAAAACTAAGATCATGGCATCTGGTCCCATCATTGCACAGTAAATAGAAGGGGAAAAAGTAGAAACAGTGACTGATTTTATTTTCTTTTTTTTTCAAAAATCACTGTGTCTATAGACTCACCTGTGAAATTAAAAGATACTTTCTCCTTTGAAGGAAAGCTATGATAACCTTAGACAGCATATTAAAAAACAGAGACATCACTCTGCCGACAAAGTTCCATAGTCAAAACTTTTTTTTTTTTCCCAGTAGTCATACATAGATGCGTTAATTGGACCATAAAGAAGGCTGAACACTGAAAAATTGATGCTCTAAATTGTGGTGCTGGAGAAGACTCTTGAGACCCTCTGTACAGCAGGAGATCAAACCAGTCAGTACAAAGGAAATAAATTCTGAATCTTCATTGGTGGGATTGATGCTAAATCTGAAGCTCCAATACTTTGACCACCTTATGTGAAGAGTTGACTCATTTGAAAAGTCCCTTATACTAGGAAAGATTGAAGGCAAAAGGAGAAGAGGGTGGCAGAGGATGAGATGTTGGATTGCCACCAACTCAATGGACATGAGTTTGAGCAAACTCCAGGAAATAGTGAAGGAAAGAGGAGCCTGTTGGCTGTAGTGAATGGGATCACAACGAATCAGACATCACTCAGCGACTGAACAACAACAGCAAATTACCTTCTGAAGTATAGTATCTGGAGAAGTATTTTAACCTTTAATTTTTACACTATAAACTATTTTTTTAAATTTTTCTGTTGAGCAGACTATATTTGAAATTCTTCTTAAATGCAAAAATTGAGAAATGTATGAAAAAATGTTAGTTGTTGGAAAACTTATAGTTGAATAAATGCTATCACTGAGGTAAAAATCTCAAACAATAATCACATACCTAGTTATTTGGAGGAATGTGATTTAAATTATGATATAATACAACTGCAAACAATATCATTTTTGTATTTCCTTTCTGATTTTTAAAATTATATATAAAATATTTCTTTGAATACAAACATTTCTAAATTATGTGACAAAGTATTTGAAAATTTGTGTAGAGCAATCGGAAGTTTAAGGTTTTACACTATTTGCAAACTAATCAGTTAGCCCACCGTGGTTTTTTCAAGCATGCTCCACAGAAGGCTCCTGTCTTCTAGATGATAGCAAAGGAATTCACATCACTGTAAACAGTGTGAACGTCACAGTTTTGCACTGGTTCCCCTTGTACTTCAAGTCCCATGAGATGATACAGAGGGATCCTGATATATGCCTTCACTCAGAGTGCATTACAGGATAGAGCTCAGAAAATCTGAATCCTATAATAAGCAAAAAGCATGTCCGTGGTGCATTTCCCTTACTGCTAGTAGGTTTTCAAATCCCCAATTCAGTATGGCTAATTGAATTTACCCTTCGTTCTCAAGGGAGTACCTAAACGAGGTCGGCCCAATCTGTTGTTTGTCCCAATAGTCAGGTGGTATTTTCCATGGGATGGGGCGACATCCAATAGGATGCTTAGCTGCAGTGTACTACTTTTCTATTGCAGTCTAACAAATCAGTTACAAACTTAACATCTTAATGCAATACATGCTTATTACACAATATACATGTGAGAAGTCTGGGCACAGCTTATCTGAGTTCGCTGACTCAGGCTCTTGATAGGCTGCAATTCAGGTGCTCCCTGGGTCTGTGGTCACTTCCAAGGCTTGACTGGGGAAATGCCCACTATCAGGCCTGTTTCTGTTGTTAGCAGAACTCATTTATTTCTGGCTGTACAACTGAGATCCTCATTTTTTGATGACATATGGCTAGTTCCTTGCCATATTAATTTTTGTATGCACCCTCTCATGCATAGTAACTTTCTTCTTTAAGCCAACAAAGTGATTTTCTCTCACCACGATAGCAAACCAGTCTTTGTATTGGGTTGGCCAAAAAGTTCATTTGGGTTTTTCCATACGGATTTTTTTGGCAACCCAATATGTCAAGTAATGTAATCACTTGATGAGTTCTAGCCCATCAACACTGCTATAAAATATAACTTAAAGGAGAGAAATCCCATTCTTTGCCATTTATAATACTGCTGTTTAGAAGCTAGCCTTAGAACCCGTTACATTCAAGGAAGAAGAAATTCAGTGACATCACTGAGAAGGATCCGTTATGCAAGAAGCCAGTTTAAGTTCTGCCTAACTCATGAGCTGCAGGAACGAGGGTGGAAAAAGAAAATATAGAGTGTATTTTTATTCAAGAGGAACATGGGATTGGCTCCGAAAGCAAAAAGGTCATTTATGGTATTCTGTCACCCATACTTTCAAGGGCCTAATGTGTTCCCTGTAAAAGTAATAGGGTGATTCCCACCCCCCCCATCTTTGCAAAATTCTTTCACTTTCCAGGAATTATGCTATAACTTTTATTCTGATCATGTCCTCCTTGTAACCAGAGCTTTCACCTAGAAGAGTCAGGAGCAAGGGAGAGAGAACTTTCATAAAACTCAGAGAGACCTATCATGTCCTTTGCAGATGTCTCTGTGGGAGACATGCCAAGCTACATACTCAACTCATGACCTCCACTTTTTGCCACAAATGAGAGGAGATGCATCCTTTCTCAGGACATCTACATTCTCATGACCAAAGAGAATTACTTAGGTGTGTAAACCAGGGAGACATGATAGATGTAGAGGTAGAAATCTTTTGAGCAATATTTGAGAAGGTAGTCTGGTTACTGGACAATACCAGATGCCTATGTATCTTGGGTGGACTTCCCTGGTAACTGAGCAGTAAAGAAACTGCCTGCCAATGCAGGAGACCCAGGAGATGGGGGTTCCATCCCTGGCTCAGGAGGAAGATCCCTTGGAGAAGGAAATAGAAACCCACTCCAGTGTGCTTGCTTGGGACATCCCCTGGACAGAGGAGCCTGGTGGGCTTCAGTCCACGAGGTCGCAAGGAGTCAGGCACAACTGAGCCATCAAGCACAGCCAGATGATGATTAAATGAGAAGCTATGATTTATTACTACAGTTTGTGACCTCCAAGAGATGTGCTTTAACCTGCCAGTTTAGTCTTCAGCTGGGGTTAGGTTAGAGGGAGAAGACGGAAACAGATGGTACAGAAGGACAGAATGACTATGACTTAATAAGCTGATTCATTAAGCAGGGCTTGACATTTGCTTTCATTTTCAAGTCATCATTTTTGTCTCTAAAGCAGAAAATGTTCTAGTTTTCTTTCGACTCAGAACTCTTGAACTGCAAGTTGCTCATTGCAGACAATGTTTGTTTCAGCTTTGGAGCACCTTGGTTTTGTTGTCATAGAGCCATGGCCTTTTGGGAAGAAGTGTGGGACTTGCTTCCCCATCGTCATTTAATTTCCCCTTCCCATCGCTCCCTCTCCTGTCAGAGGAGAGTGGATTATAAACAAGCACCATTTAGATGGTTTGTTTTAATGCTGTCTTTCACTGCTCGGTTCCTAAATATTAGTTCTTCTCCTGTTAATTAACAGGTCGTCTCTGGGATAGCCTTCCTCCTGGTTTCCCACGACTAGGGCAAAAACACACACGACCACATCCCAGGGAGGCATCGTACATTTCCTACCCCAGCCAGAGCGCTCATCCTTCCTCTTTCAGAAAGTCCCTCTGTCAGCGCCACACTCTCATTCCCAAACTGTCAAAGAACTGTGAAAGTTCAGAGACCATAGCCGACTTATGAGCTAACCAGTGAGCCCACCCCTGCTTCCGAGATGCTGGCTGAGACGGCTAGACCAAGATCCTTCCTTTTCACGTCACGGCATTACTGCACTTTCAGCCAGCTCTGCTTGCCTCAGTTCCATCAGGTGACGCAGATGGGCTCAGACTGAGGCTGCAAGGGCAGGATTGTCTAAATCTGGGGACTATAACGACGGCTTCCGAACAGATGCCTGTCTTTTCTAGAGTGAAAAGAACTGACTTTATTGAGACCACTCATGCATTATTTAGTCACAGGGGGAAATAATTTTGATTTTAAATAAGTTAATGTTTATGAGATACAATAATAAATATTAAGTAAAATACTACAATTTTTAAGTTTGTGGTTGCTATGAATTTTCCTACACAAAGCTTAAAGTTTATAAATTAAAAATAATCTAATTAGAACTGAAAAATCAAACAAAACTTAAAGCACACATTTGATGTTGTACCAAAAGGCAAACTCAATGCTTCTTTCCCAAATAATGGTATTTTTAGCCTCAATAAAAATGTAAAATTGACTGAAACTTGACTATGATGCTATCTCTTTGGCAGGTACTTATTTTAGTAGAAGAGCATGTATTTCTTACAAATAAATTCCTCAATGAAAGTGGATAAGTAGGAAAGTTGCATTTAATGTTTACTCGTTGGAGGTATATAAGGAGAGGCTGTTGAACACTTGGACTCTTAAGAGAGAATGTTAAAGTTTGGACTAAATGATCTCTTATTTTCTATCTGTGCATGCAGTCAACTTTTAAAGGTTTATTTATTACAGTTTTTGGCTGTGTTGGCTCTTCACCGCTTTGCATGGTCTTTCTCTGGTTGTGGCAAACAGGGGCTCCCCTTGCTGTCATGCGCAGACTTCTCATTGCGGTGGCTTCTGTTGTTGGAACACAGGCTCTGGGTGCTTAGGTCTCAGTAGCTGCAGTTCGCCTTCTCTAGGGAGGTCGTTTAGTAGCAGTTGTGGCACACAGGCTTAGCTGCTCCACGGGATGTGGGGTCGTCCCAAAGCAAGGAGCAACTGGTGTCCCCTGGACTACAAAGCAGATTCTTAACCACTGGACCACCAGCGAAGCCCCAGCTTTTCTTGATTTTAGGATTCTAGCAGAAATCTCTTATGTTTAATGTATTGATAAAGTCTCAGCTAAAAATACAATAGTATCCACTTTGAAAACCACTTCACATAACCTAGAATACATGGGACTCCAGTAATACGGGGGATATCCTCCCTAATGTTTAAGTTTTAATAAATTTAAAGAAAATAATACAGTTTAATATACAATCAGTGTTGTTGTTTAGCTACTAAGTTGTGTCTGACTTTTTCTGGGACTCCATGGACCATAACCTGTCAGGCTCTTCTGTCCATGTGATTTCGCAGGCAAGAATACTGGAGTGGGTTGCCATTTTCTTCTCCAAAAATATAATCAGAGGAAACATTAATATACTGGTAATTATTTTTTTAGAAATTTAATAGGTTAACATGAAGCTCAGAGAAATCACATTAAAATATTTAAAATCACATTAATATGTTACTACAGAGAATTTTTCTTAGTGTTCTCCCTCAAATTTCTCTTCAGTTTTGCATTTATTCCCTCAACTTCCCAACAATGGATATATGTGAATCTCAGATTTTATGTCATAACTTTTATTGTCAATATGTAGACTACTCTATCATTTCAAATAAGTGTATGCATATTTTCAGTAATGACCTAAAGTTAGCATGCTTAGAGAGGGCATTTGAGAAGTGTATATACCTGTATGTACATATTCACACTCTTGTATTTATTTTGGCAGCATTGTGACTACCTAGATGTACTAGAAAGAATTTAGGTTAATAGCAACAACAGTATTGTTATAAGCACTCCCTGTCCTTCAGTTTTCAGAAAGTTTATTTCTACCAACATTCATTCATTCTTTTAGTCTTAGAATATTTTGTTTTTACTTAATCAAAAAACTACATCTTGCTTTAGTACAATACCATTTTCTAAGATAATAGATGTGTGGGTCTTCAGTTTTTTTTGTTTTCACTCTTTCTGCTAAATGATAAAGCATAACTTTGTGGATCTCATGTGGATTTCTTCATTATATGAGTTAATGTAATTTTTTGAGGTGTCAAACAAATTTCATGACATGTGAGCACATAAATCATTTAGAAAGCAATAGATCTCCTAGAAATACTGAGGCTGGTTCCGATTTTTTATCTTGGGGAACTTTTTCCCCATTACTATGTGAACACTTGGTTACATGAACAACTGTTCTTACAGGTTTCTTCCTCCAATGGTATAAAGTAGTCAGTGCATTAAAATGTAGGTCACAGTGTGAATGCTTATATATTTTGACATTTAGGAAGAATATGCCTTTCTATACTATAACCCCTAGCAGTGTTTTAGTTGATATATTTCTAAAAATGGAGCAATTCATTCATACTATGTCACTTCATACTTAAGGGACACATAACATACCTTTCACAGGCATAAAATTCAGTTGTCTTATTTCTACTGCATGAATTATGTTTAGAAGCTGTGGAGTCACAAAATGCTTTAATGCTTTCTTTTTCTACCTTTATTTATCCCTAGGTGGCCACATTCACAGAACTGACAAGGATATTGAGAAATTGCAGAATCTACATGTAGAATGGCATCTTAAATATATGAAGTAGTTCTTTCTTTGTTAGGATTTCCAGAAACAGAGACTCTCCAGATTATTTTGGAAATTTGCTTAAGTTTCACCAAATATAGTGTCAAAAAGTTTTGATCTCACTTAAATCTCCTGCCTGTAGTTTTTTTCCCCCCATGTCATTTGAGAAAAATGGGTTCTAGTCACGTTTTTATAATTAAACCAAGAAAGAACAACAGCAATAATATTACCCACAGTTCTCCTCTTCATGTTTGATGATTGAAGCTTTCCAAGTCCTTTTGCTATTTTCTTCTGTCATAAAATTTGAAATTTGATAACAGTCAGGAATACTCCAAGGAGACTACGTGGGTTGCACAATAATCCTAAAGCCTTGCAGACATTACTATAAAGTTTGTGGTTTGTGGATCTTGAATTTAACTAGTGTATATTCATGCTTTCTAGTTCTATAAAGAACAGAGCTGTTTGGCCAGGTTTAAAAAAAAACAGGTAAAAATTATAAAATGTTAAATGCATCCATTTATGCATTTATGCATAAATGCACATGTAATGAATTTTGATAGATTAATATATTTATATAATCAACATTCAATCAAGATAGCAAATATTACCATTACTGCAGAAGTCCCCTCATACCTATATTCTGTCAACCCTTACCCATTAGGCAACCACTTTTCTGATTTTGAGTGCCATAGATTAGGTTTTGTTGTTCAGTCGCTAAGTTGTGTCTGACTCTTGGCAACACCATGGACTGCAGCATGCCAGCCTTCTATCTCCTTCAGTATTTCCTGGAGTTTGCTTAAATTCATGTCCATTGAGTCAATGATGCTAGCTAACCATCACATCCTCTGCCACCCCGTTCTCCTTTTGTCTTCAGTCTTTCCCAGAATTAGGGTCTTTTCATCTCTTCACATCAGGTGACCAAAGTATTAGAGCTTCAGCTAAAATTCAGCCTCAGTTCCTCCAAAGAGTATTCAGGGTTGATTTCCTTTAAGACTGACTGGTTTGATCTCCCTGCAATCTAAGGGACTCTCAAGAGTCTTCTTCAGCACCACAATTCAAAAGCATCAATTCTTTGGCACTCAACCTTCTTTATGGTCCAACTCTCATATCCATACATGACTACTAGAAAAACCATAGCTTTGACTATATGGATTTTTGTTGACAAAATTATGTCTTGCTTTTTTAATATGCTGTCTAGGTTTGTCAGAGCTTTCCCTCCAAGGAGCAAGCATCTTTTAATTTCATGGTTGCAGTTACCATCTGCAGAGATTTTGGAGGCCAAGAAAACACAGTCTGTTGCTGTTTCCACTTTTTCCCCTTTTATCCATGAAGTGATGGAACAAGATGCCATGATTTGTTTTTGGAATGTTGACTTTTAAGCTGCTTTTTCGTTCTCCTCTTTCACCTTCATCAAGAGGCTCTTTGATTCCTCTTGGATTTCTGCCATTAGAATGGTATCATCTGCGTATCTGAGGGGCTTGATATTTCTCCCAGCAATCTTGATTCCAGCTTGTGATTCATCCAGCCCACCCGTTTACATGATGTACTCTGCATAGAAATTAAATAAACAGTGACAATATACAGCCTTTCCCAATTTGGAACCAGCCCATTGTTCCATGCCCAGTTCTAACTGTTGCTTCTTGACCTGCATATAGGTTTCACAGAGGAGGTATATCTTACACATAATAAAGAAATACCTATATCTACCTAAAGAAACAAAAGAACTATACATAGAAAACTATAAAACACTGATGAAAGAAATCAAAGAGGACACAAACAGATGGAGAAACATACCATGTTCATGGATTGGAAGAATCAATATTGTCAAAATGGCTATTCTATCCAAAGCAATCTATAGATTCAATGCAATCCCTATCAAGCTACCAACGGTATTTTTCACAGAACTAGACCAAAGAATTTCACAATTTGTATGGAAAAAGAAAAAACCTCAAATAGCCAAAGTAATCTTGAGAAAGAAGAATGGAACTGGAGGAATCAACCTGCCTGACTTCAGACTCTACTACAAAGCCACAGTCATCAAGACAGTATGGTACTGGCACAAAGACAGAAATATAGATCAATGGAACAGAATAGAAAGCCCAGAGATAAATCCATGAACCTATGGACACCTTATCTTTGACAAAGGAGGCAAGGATATACAATGGAAAAAAGACAACCTCTTTAACAAGTGGTGCTGGGAAAGCTGGTCAACCACTTGTAAAAGAATGAAACTAGAACACTTTCTAACACCATACACAAAAATAAACTCAAAATGGATTAAAGATCTAAATGTAAGACCAGAAACTATAAAACTCCTAGAGGAGAACATAGGCAAAACACTCTCCGACATAAATCACAGCAAGATCCTCTATGACCCACCTCCCAGAATATTGGAAATAAAAGCAAAACTAAACAAATGGGACCTAATGAAACTTAAAAGCTTTTGCACTACAAAGGAAACTATAAGTAAGGTGAAAAGACAGCCCTCAGATTGGGAGAAAATAATAGCAAATGAAGAAACAGACAAAGGATTAACCTCAAAAATATACAAGCAACTCCTGCAGCTCAATTCCAGAAAATAAATGACCCAATCAAAAAATGGGCCAAAGAACTAAACAGACATTTCTCCAAAGAAGACATACAGATGGCTAACAAACACATGAAAAGATGCTCAACATCACTCATTATCAGAGAAATGCAAATCAAAACCACAATGAGGTACCATTACACGCCAGTCAGGATGGCTGCTATCCAAAAGTCTACAAGCAATAAATGCTGGAGAGGGTGTGGAGAAAAGGGAACCCTCTTACACTGTTGGTGGGAATGCAAACTAGTACAGCCACTATGGAGAACAGTGTGGAGATTCCTAAAAAACTGGAAACAGAACTGCCATATGACCCAGCAATCCCACTCCTGGGCATACACACTGAGGAAACCAGATCTGAAAGAGACACATGCACCCCAATGTTCATCGCAGCACTGTTTATAATAGCCAGGACATGGAAGCAACCTAGATGCCCATCAGCAGATGAATGGATAAGGAAGCTGTGGTACATATACACCATGGAATATTACTCAGCCATTAAAAAGAATTCATTTGAATCAGTTCTAATGAGATGGATGAAACTGGAGCCCATTATACAGAGTGAAGTAAGCCAGAAAGATAAAGAACATTACAGCATACTAACACATATATATGGAATTTAGAAAGATGGTAACGACAACCCTATATGCAAAACAGAAAAAGAGACACAGATGTACAGAACAGACTTTTGAACTCTGTGGGAGAAGGTGAGGGTGGGATGTTTCAAAAGAACAGCATGTATACTATCTAGGGTGAAACAGATCACCAGCCCAGGTGGGATGCATGAGACAAGTGCTCGGGCCTGGTGCACTGGGAAGACCCATAGGAATCAGGTAGAGAGGAAGGTGGGAGGGGGGATCGGGATGGGGAATACGTGTAAATCTATGGCTGATTCATATCAATGTATGACAAAACCCACTGAAATGTTGTGAAGTAATTAGCTTCCAACTAATTAAAAAAAAAAAAAAAAAAAGAAATACCTAACATTTCTCCCATGGTGATTATATTGTTTTACATTCTCATCAACTGTGAATTGAAGTTCTAACTGCTCCAGATCCCTATTGATATTTGGTTGCTGTCAATTTGTGATCTTAAACATTCTAGTGGGTAAGAAGTGGTATATATTTTAGTTTCAATTTTCATTAATCTGGTGAGTGATTTTGAATATATTTTACATGTATTGTCTGTTCAGATCCTTTGCCCATTATTTTAACGTGTTCTTTCTCTTATTTTTACCATTGAATTACAGTATTTACTTGTGAACTGATGTCTCCTGCATTGCAGTTGGATTCTTTACCAACTGAGCTATCAGGGAAGCCTGATAATCTGGATATGCATTATCAAATTTATTACTGATAATATTTTCTTCTGATATGACTTGCCTATTTATTCACTTAATGTTGTTTCTGAGGAGCAAAATGTTGTAATACTGTTAAATTAATTTATCAATTTTTTTAAGTTAATTTTTTGTTGTTGTACAGTAAATCCCCTACATATTAGCAAGTTTCCTGCTGAGAGTGAGTTTGCAAGTCCAGTTTTTTCATAAGATCAACAAAGTTAGCCTAGGTACCCAACTAATGTAATTGGATATGTACTGTGTTTGTTATGTACTGTGTTACTGGCTCTGTTGTGACTGACTCTTCATGACCCCAAGGACTGTAGCCCACCACCAGGTTTCTCTGTTCATGAAATTCTCCAGGCAAGAATCCTGGAGTGATTCGCTCCAGTGACTATACACAACTGTGGTGTAATAATGCTTTTTATAGAAATAATACAGAGAAAGCAAACACAAACATAGAGAAAACATTTTCAATCTCACAGCACAGTACCTTGTAAAGTACAATAGTACAGTTCAACAGCTGACATACAAGGGCTGGCAGTGCGTGAACAGGCAAGAAGTGACTGACTGCGGGAGAGAGAGACAGTGGGAGATGGGAGAGCTGAAAGGCCATCAGGATTAGGACACAGAGGGCAAGCCGCAGTCTCACTTATATCTGATGTCGGTGGCACAGGTTCTCACTCCCGGCTAGATGCAGTTCTATCTGTAGCAGATGGAACTTGATCAAACCATCCGGTGATGTCTGGGTAGTAGGTCTTCTTTCCTCTCATCCTAGATGGCATGGTAACTCTGGGTTGCATTCCAAACGGCTGCTACAACCTTCCTGTACCATTCTACATCCGGGCCCTGTGCCTCAAAAACTAACAGTGCCTCCTCAAGGAGCATCCGGGGGCCGATTCCTGGGCTGCGGATCTCTGTGATTCGTCAGTGACTTCTCCCTCTTGTCCCTCTTCCTCCTTTCTCCGGGCCTCCGATTCGGTCAGGTCTTGCTCAGTCAGCCCCTCTCGTTGCAGAGCAAGCACTTCAGTGTTGTGAGGAAGAGTGACGCCTACCACCTTTTCGCCTCAGTCTGTTCTTCCAATTATTGTCACTTTTGCGTCCATCTTTAACACTTGGCGCTTCTTAGGAATACCACCATCACCGCTGCTTTTATGCTTGCTTCTGGACGTCTGGGGCTTGAAATAAAGACACTGTACTACTGTGCTCTGTAGAATGCTGTATGGTGCGGTATACAAGAGCATAAGCGCTTGTAGAGGACACACACATGTGACAACGTACACCAGGCATGCGTGCTAACTTACGCGATTTGACACGTGAATTCACATTTCCATCTTTGAAAGTTTACAACTTGCAGATGTGTATGTAGGGGACTTACCATATATAAAATATATATTTGCTCACCCTGAGATGATAAATTTCTCTTCAATTTCAAATTCTTTCTGTTTATTTAATTATCTCTTTACTCCATATAAATTTTAGAATCAGTTTGCTAATTTCAACCAAATCATGCTAGACTTTTAATTAACACTGAGGCAAATTTTGTGGACTTTTGACATATTATACTATTGAGTACTACATACTTCTACTTAAAAATCATTAGTCTTCCTAAATAAGATTTTGTTTTGTTTTCCAAAAGTTTTGTAATTGTTCATTAGATTTATTTCTAATAATTTTCCATAGTAGTGTAAAGCAGTTTTTATTACTTTTTAAAAAATATTTGCTATTTTTTAAAATACAGTAGATTTTTTTCTGATCTTGTATCCTGAACATTTCTAAATTCTCATTTTTAAAAGATTTGCATATTTCATAAAATTTTGAGGCTAAGCAGTAATGTCAACCTTCTAACAATGACAATCATACTCTGCCCTTTCTGATATTTTTTTAAATTTTCTTGGTTTATTAAATGAACTGGAATTCTGATACTAAAAAGAAGTACTAAAAGTGAACATCCTTGCCTTTTTGTGATCTAAGGGGAAAAGTGCAATATTTTACCACTAAGAATAACATCAGCTATAGATTTTTCTTAATGAGCTTTGACAGCTTGAGGAAATTCTATTCTTAGATTTCTGAGAGTTTTTTAAAATCATGAGTATTGATTTTGGTAAAATGCTATTTATACTCTTTATAAATCTATTGAATTTCTAATTTATTATGTGATTGATTGCATAGACTGCCCAATATTACAAAAAGGGGACCTACATAATCATTTTAAGCCTCAAACTCAATTTCCTTGGATATAATTATTAACCATGACTAATATTCTGGCAAACTTCTTATAACCACCTTTTAATCTATTTTCTGTTCAAATGCTAAAGATCTCTTTAATTGCTAATAGGAGAGTGAATAGTTGGAGGCCTAAAGAATAATAATGGTTCAGTTCAGTTGCTCAGTCATGTCCGACTCTTTGCGACCCCATGAATCGCAGCACACCAGGCCTCCCTGTCCATCACCAACTCCCGGAGTTTACTCAAACTCATGCCCATCGAGTCGGTGATGCCATCCAGCCGTCTCATCCTCTGTAGTCCCCTTCTCCTCCTGCCCACCATCCCTCCCAGAATCAGGGTCTTTTCCAATGAGTCAACTCTTCGCATGAGGTGGCCAAAGTATTGGAGTTTCAGCTTTCAACATCAGTCCTTCCAATGAACACCCAGGACTGATCTCCTTTAGGATGGACTGGTTGGATCTCCTTGCAGTCCAAGGGACTCTCAAGAGTCTTCTCCAACACCACAGTTCAAAAGCATCAATTCTTCAGCACTCAGCTTTCTTCACAGTCCAACTCTCACATCCATACATGACCACTGGAAAAACCATAGCCTTCACCAGATGGACCTTTGTTGGCAAAGTAATGCTATCTAGGTCGGTCATAACTTTTCTTCCAAGGAGTAAGCGTCTTTTAATTTCATGGCTGCAGTCACCATCTGCAGTGATTTTGGAGCCCCCAAAAATAAAGTCTGACACTGTTTCCACTGTCTCCCCATCTATTTGCCATGAGGTGATAGGACCAGATGCCATGATCTTAGTTTTCTGAATGTTGAGCTTTAAGCCAACTTTTTCACTCTCTTCTTTCACTTTCATCAAGAGGCTTTTTAGTTCCTCTTCACTTTCTGCCATAAGGGTGGTGTCATCTGCATATCTGAGGTTATTGATTTTATTTCTGCCAATCTTAATTCCAGCTTGTGCTTCTTCCAGCCCAGGGTTTCTCATGATGTACTCTGCATATAAGAATGGTACTTAAGGATAAATAGGAGAAGGCAATGGCAACCCACTCCAGTACTCTTGCCTGGAGAATCCCATGGACGGAAGAGCCTGGTAGACTGCAGTCCATGGGGTCGCGAAGAGTCGGACATGACTGAGAGACTTCCCTTTCACTTTTCCCTTTCATGCATTGGAGAAGGAAATGGCAGCCCACTCCAGTGTTCTTGCCTGGAGAATCCCAGGGACGGGGGAGCCTGGTGGGCTGCGTCTATGGGGTCGCACAGAGCTGGACACGACTGAAGCGACTTAGCAGTAGCAGCAGCAGAAAGGATAAATATCATCAATATTCCAAAAAACTTATTTTTTAGGTGAGGGGATTGCTTTATATCTGACTTTCAGTTCCTAAGACAATATTTGCATATATTTTTCCAATTAAAGTATTAGTTACATTCTACATAAAAACTGTATATTTTTCCTTCAGAAAATAGCACCTTGGTTTTTTCTTTGTTTGCCATGTCACAATTACCATTCCCTCATAGAATAGTTTTGCTCTCAAGTACCACACTTTACAATATAATCATGGGAAATGGTAAAGAGTATTCTTCTTTTAAAAGGATACTCTGGCCCATTTACTATGTAATGAAAACAATCTGTGAGCATTCATAAAATTAATAAAACATTTGTAGGAGAAAAAATTAGCAAATTATATATCTGATAGGGGTGTATATCAAAATACATAAAGAAATCATACAACTCAGTAGAAGAAGACCAAGCAATTTGATTAAAATTGGATAGAGGAGCTGAATAGACATTTTTCTGAAGAAGACATACAAATAACCAAAAGGTATGTGAGTAGATTTTTAACGTCACTAATGGTTAGGAATGAATATATATATTCATTCCATGTATATATATGGAATATATATATATTCAGTTCAGTTGCTCAGTCATGTCTGGCTCTCTGCGACCCCATGGACTGCAGCACACCAGGCCTCCCTGTCCATCATCAACTCCAGGAGCTCACTCAAACTCACGTCCATTGAGTCGGTGATGCCATCCGGCCTTCTCATCCTCTGTCATCCCCTTCTCCTTCCACCTTCAGTACCACCTTCAAAGTTGGTGATGGACAGGGAGGCCTGGTGTGCTGCAGTCCATGAGGTCACAAAGAGTCAGACACGACTGAGCCACTGAACTGAAGAGGCTTATGGAAGCTTCCTGATGGGAGAAACTGACTGAGGGGAAACTGGGTCTTGTTCTGATGGGCAGGGCCATGCTCCATAAATCTTTAATCCAATTTTCTGTTGATGGGCTGTGTTCCTTCCCTGTTGTTTGACCTGAGGCCAAACTATGGTGGAGGTAATAAAGATAATGGTGACCTCCTTCAAAAGGTTGGCCAGTGCCCCCGACCCTTTGGCAGGCCACCGCCGACCCAGCCTCTGCCTGAGACTCCTGGCCACTCACAGGCAAGTCTGGCTCAGTCTCCTGTGGGGCCTCTGCTCCTTTCTCTTGGGTTCTGGTGCTCACAAGGTTCTATTTGTGCTTTCTCAGTGTCTGTTTCCCCAGTCCTGAGTAAGTCCAAGCAGCTCTGTGGGGGGGTTCATGGCGACCTCCTCCAAGAGGGCTTATGCCAGACCCCGGTCTGCTGCACCCAGAGCCCCTGCCCCTGCGGCAGGCCACAGCTGACTTGTATCTCCACAGGAGACTCTCACGCACTCCCAGGCAGGTCTGGCTCAGTCTCTGTGGGGCGCACAAGGTTTTGTTCGAGCCCTCCAAGTGTCTACAGTGGGGATGGCATTTGATTCTAAACACAATTTCACGTCTCTTACCATCTTGCTGGGGCTTCTCCTTTGTCCTTGGACATGGGCTATCTTTTTCTGGTGGGATCCAACGTTCTGCTGTTGATGGTTGTTCACCAACGAGCTATGATTTTGGAGGTCTTGCGGGAGAAGATGAGCACACGTCCTTCTAATGAAATGTTTTCATCCATAAAAAGAAGGTGGTGGTGGTGGTTTAGTTGCTCAGTCGTGTCCGACTCTGTGACCCCATGGACTGTAACCCACCAGGCTCCTCTGTCCATGGGATTCTCCAGGCAAGAAGACTGGAGTGGGTTGCCATTTCCTTCTCCAGGAATCCTGCCATTTGTGCAAGATGGATGGACCTGGAGGGCATTATGCTAAATGAAATAAATCAGATATATTACTATATGATCTCATTTGTTTGCAGAATCTAAAAACCAAAACCAAAACCAAAAAAAAAAAAAAAAAACCCTAGGCAACAAAATGCCACAAATTCTTAGACAAAATCGATTGTTCATTGCCAGAAATGGGAGTTGAGGGAGGAGGAAATGGTTGAAGATCAAAAGGTAGAGACTTCCTGTTATAAGATGAAAGAGGTTGTGGGATCCAATGCACAGAATGTTGACTCTAGTTAACAACGATTTTTTGAATATCTGCATATTGCTAAGAGAGTAGATCTTCAAAGAGTTCTCATCACCAGAAATAATTATAACTAGATGAATTGATGATGTTAGCTAAACTGGTAGTAATCATTTCACAATATATGCATATATTAAAATGTGTTGTAGACCTTAAGTGAGTACAATAGTGGTGGGTTAGTCACTGTGTCTGACTCTTGTGACCTCATGACTGTAGCTCACCAGGCTCCTCTGTCCATGGGCTTTTCCAAGCAAGAATACTGGAGTGGGTTGCTACTTCCTTCTTCAGGGGATCTTCCCAACGCAGGAATTGAAGCCAGATCTCCTTCACTGCAGGCAGATTCTTTACCAACTGAGCTACAAGGGAATCCCAGATGACTACTATATTACATATCAATTATATCTCAATAAAACTGGAAACTATTGAAAATCCTTACAACACTTGAGGAGTATTTTCAAAAAAGAAACATTTTATAATGTGTGCTTTTGAGTAATCTCTTGACTTGCCATAATTTTAATTAGAATAGTGAATTTTTTTTAAGAATTTTATTTTAAAAATATGTATATGCATATCTGTATACTTTCAGATGGTGATGTGCGCTGATAACATTCTTACAAGATGATTAGCCTTTGAACAAAGCAGTTAGCTAAAATTTAAAGCTGTCATGCTTACTATAAAGTTGATCTACCACACTTTCATTTAAAAAAAAAAAAAATCACATATACAACTCTCACAGGTGTTTGGCAAAAGGCAAACAACCAGATCTTGAGATGAAGTACTTTGAATCATAGTTATATATGTTCCTTTTTTTTTTTTCCTTTTTTATACTTTAGGTCTGAAACTGTGTTCCCTTGCCAATAAGTTCAGATTTGTTGTGATGTGGGTATAAGATGCTGCACTGCCTTCCTGCGTTCTATCTGAATTGAAATAAGTGATACTCTAGGTATCTAGTGGCTCATCAAGCCCCATATATCTTGGTTGTCAGTTTTAAATGCAAAATGACAATCATTTTAGAGGGAGACAGCACTTGTCTGATCCAGTGACTGCAATGCAGTCATAAACTAACTAAAATAACCTATTATGTTGCCATGCACTTAAGCAGTTTAATGTTTGTTATTCATAGATGCCAGCCTACTCCAGGCAACCACAAAAAATGGTTTCATGATACTTAGTAGTTCTTTGCAAATAAAGTGTTTGTTAAACTCTTTCTGGTTAGTTCACTAATAATCTTACATATTTGAAATGTTTCTGTACTGGTTTGATTTTATTATAAAGAAGAAAATCTACTTCTTAGTAATGTACGAGGCCAGTGAGGTTGGAAGGCAAAAGAATAAAACTTTATTTTATTTTTCAAGTTTTTTCTTACAATTTTTTTTTTCTGCAATGAGATTAGATTGTTAATATTGTTGGAAATTTCATTTGATATCCTAGGATTGTCTTTCCTA
The DNA here is from genome assembly GCF_019320065.1 of Cervus canadensis. Taxonomy (NCBI): domain Eukaryota; kingdom Metazoa; phylum Chordata; class Mammalia; order Artiodactyla; family Cervidae; genus Cervus; species Cervus canadensis. The sequence goes on from NC_057389.1 coordinate 5,884,121, forward strand.
AAGTATACCCCAAAATGTCCAGATATCATCTGAGAAGTACATGAAATTTGAAAATTCAAACAGACCATTTAAACATTCTGAATAATTTTTTGACATTTTGTTTAATTTGTAAGATGACTGTCTTCTAATGCCCCACTAGTAGCAAATCCCTACCTCCTTTCTTAAGTAATTATTTTCCTCTCCAAAAAGGATCATGTCATAAAAGTCAGAGTGATATTGAGTTTGCATTCCTCATTATCTACAATTTCACTCTGAGATGCTGAATAGAAAGCTATAAAAATTAGTTGAACTGAGAAAATATAAGAATCACTACATGCAACTAAATCCCAAATCTTCGAGGTAAGTATCTGAGTATAAAAACAGTATTTGGGAAGACTCTGCAAAGGATATACAAAATATGTCCATACACAATTTTTCCTCATCTTATGTATATATGGAAATACCTTACACAAGTGGCAACTACCAATATAGCATAGGGGAAGTGATCAAAATATGTATTAAACCATGCTTATAATTAATTATTGTAAGATATGAGTAATCATTGTTAAGAAACTAGTCATATTGTTTATGGAATTTGTTAACTAGTTTATATTTAAAATATAAGCATTTTTTATTGGACATACTACTAAAATCAGTTTGAATGTACCAAATGGTTATGTCTTAACAATGGAGAAGAAGAGACTATTAATTTAGGCATGGGAAAAATTCCTTTAGGAGAATTAAAGTTAAAATTCGAGTGAAATTTTTTAAACTTGTAAATAACAAATTGGGAAATTTGAATGAATTTCCTTGGAGTCACGGAGACAACTCTTCCCCCAAAGAAAAATAGGAAGCTCTCCATGCCCAGTGGACTCCTTTGCAAATGCTTTTTTGTTTCCTGCTAATTGATCTTTTTCCCATGAGTTCTTATTTGCATTCCAAAAGGCATGTATGATGTGACTTCTTTTACTATTACATCGTGATTGTTCACTTCTCAGAGTTCTGATGGTGATGGTTATTTCTTTTGAGGTTTGAAAGAATATCAATTCTAATTATGCATTTAGAAGGTGAAAAAAATTTAAAAGCAATTTTAACATGCAATTTTGCAATCTTAACTTTTGTAATGTCAAACTAGCAATTTGACTACTATCACATTTGTCCCTCTAGTCATCTATACCATTTTTTTTCCATGAGAATACAACTGCTTTGCCTCTCAGAATATCCAAATTTATGTTTCCTTCATTTATTTATTTTTAGGTCTAAGATAGTGAAATACACAACTCCACATGTTAACAATTGGGCATGTGAGTTCACTGCATGTGTGTGTGTATACTAAGTCATTTCAGTCATGTTAGATTTGGTGTTTTCTTGCAAGCACGTCTAAAGCAATTTGTCAACATAGAAGTATTCATTTATGAATCTAAATACAATTAAACACCTAAATAAAGCCAAATTCTGAAGATATAATTTAGCATATGCCCATCTTAATAAAGAAGAATGGCTGGAGATGAAAATTTTTTGTTCCAATTTGTTTTCACTAAATTATTGCTATTTTCCATCTTTGAAGTCAGTGTTCACTTTAACTTTATACCAAAAGTTTACATTATTGTGAACATTTGACAATTTGTAATTGAATGCTTACAGGCTAAAGAGGCTCTGCTCTTTCATTTGATGGATTGTGTCATGCCAGACTCTGGCAGTGCATTTTATTTGACCTTTCTCCTTAGCTCCATTCATCTTAAATCCCTTGTCACATGAGTGACAGGCCATCATGATGTGATGGAACACAAAACTTCAAAAAGATGCATCACCTTGTCAGATAAATGTAGATCAAAATATTAAAAAAATGTTTAGTGAGTTGGAGGGAAACAGGCTAAATTCAATTATAATGTTGAAAAGTAGTGTAAACTTTGGAAATCAAAGATCACTGTTGGAATAACTCTAATAATACTTACAAATGAAAAATCAGAAATATTTGTATGATCTTTCTGATAAATTAGAAGTGTGAAAGGTACAGAATTTTCTTTTTTTTCCATTTATTTTTATTAGTTGGAGGCTAATTACTTTACAATATTGTAGTGGTTTTTGTCATACATTGACATGAATTAGCCATGGATTTACATTAAGAAGGTTATTAGGGAAAATAATTTAACTAGATGTGTGTGCATAGACACATACACACAAACACACACATATGCCCATAGTTTAACTTTGAGCATTTATTTTTAAAAAAGCAAAAAACTTCTCTTTGTAGGGAGATACACAAAGCTTCATTCATTCTGGGATGTGATACTGTCAGGGATTTGATGCAGCTGAGGATGGGCAGCTTTATGTTACTTGAAGAGAAATCATCTATCTACTCACAGAACAGACATCGTCGAGGTGAAAAAAGGAGTAGATGGTCTCATGGTTTGTAGGTCATTCATCTCACACCCAAGACTTTTTATTACAAAGTCCTGAAAGATTCTCTGCTTTGTGTGTTTATACCAATAGACAGAGGCCATTCATATTGTAAATCAATGAACCAGTTTCTTATTTTGACAGGATCTGTTGTGATTTAGTAGTGGAATATAAGCACAGAGTAGACACTGACCTGACACATTTTTATCCCTTCTCCTGTGAGTAAATTTTTTCTACCATGGAAGAAAAGAAAAAATACATGAGAAACAAAATAATCAAGTTAGAGATACTATAGCCCTGGAAAAGAAACTGAGAGAAGTAGAGACCTGAGTCCTCTATAACAAGATACTGGACTTTGATAATATTGTTTATCTGTTGTAAGAGCATACAAATACAGACACACACACACAGATACATGTAGAAACATACATACATTGGAATTAATATTTTGTTCTTTCATGTATTGATATTTAGTCATTCTAAGTCATATGTTGTATATTTTTGAATAATGAAGCCATCAAAGACAACATGAAATGACTCAACATCTCCAAAGTTTAACATATATGAAGTATATATGAGCATATATGCAAATATATGTATGTATGGGTGGTAAGTCACTTTAGTTGTGTCCGACTCTTTGTGACCCAGTGGACTATATATCTCCAGGCTCCTCTGTCCATGGGTTTCTCTAGGTAAGAATACTGGAGTGGGTTGCCATGCCCTCTTCCAGGGGACCTTCCCAAGGCAGGAATTGAACCTATGTCTCTTATATCTCCAGTACTAAAAGGTGGGTTCTTTATCACTAGAACTACCTGGGAAGCCCTCAGCCACCCCCCCCTCAAAAAAAAATAATACCTGACTATTAATACTGAATATTGTATCAGATTAAAATGTAAAATGAAACTTGTAAACTATTTTGCAAGGTTAGGGTAGTGTGACCTGGTTGGATAGGGACAAGGTAGAATTAGGGGGAAAGGAATAACCAAAAAAGTAATGCAGATTTTTAATAAAATAATGATGTATTACAGAAGCAGTAATGCAACTATACAACTTTTCTTTTAAGTGGCCCAAATAGTTCCATTACCACTGTGAACAAACCATTCACATTGTGGTTAGGAAAGTTTGTTTTAGCAATTTCCATGCTTAAGGGCTTTCACTAAACAATAATTCTATGGTGGGGACTTTTTGGTGTGTCTAATTGTCCATAAAGTAAGCTTGAAACTGGCATTTCATGTCATTTAGAATTAAGAATTCAAAATATAATAATAATATAATAAAATAAAAGATTTACAAGGCTGGTCATTCAAGAAAAATAGGGACTTTAAAATGTCAAAGAGCTTTATATATATGTATATATACACACCTATTAAAATAACATGACTAAAAATTCAAAAAATTAAATAAAAATACTATAAAACATACTGATTTGAAATTACCTTTGCTGTTGTAGATTTCTTTTTTAGCAATCAGTATTCATCAACTTTATTATTTTAGCATTCCTAATGCAAATGGCACTAGCAAATGTTTGAAAAGTGAAAGTGAAGTCGCTCAGTCGTGTCCGACTCTTTGTGACCCCATGGACTATAGCCCACCAGGCTCCTCCATCTGCGGGATCTTCAAGGCAAGAATGCTGGAGTGGGTTTCCATTTCCTTATCCAAGGGATCTTCCTGACCCAGGGATCGAAGCCAGGTCTCCCGCATTGTAGGCAGACGCTTTACTTTACCGTTTGAGCCACCAGCAATTGTTTAGAATTTGTCTAATATTTTCTAAAGTATTTACATATTTGTTCTCATTGCCAAGAAGTAATTGCCCTTTGTACATATGTTATAGATGTGCAACATTACCAAAGAACTCTGGCTTTTAAAACCTATTTATATGTTTGTGAGGCAGAAAGGAAAGATTCTCATTGTAAGCCCATCTGGAAACTAGTGCAACCCTCAGGATAGTCTGAGTTTTAGCTGGCCTCTGAGAATATTTACAAAAACTGATGAAATTTCATCATTACAGCTCTCAGTGATTGAAGCCAACATATCCAATAAACCTCTATTGAACTCTGTGCTGAGGTTATGAGCACGATGCAGAGATAATTTGGAATAGAGTAGGCGTATGTTGTTTTGGTCATAATGAGTTTTTGGTCAAAAGAATGTGTGCTTTTAAAATAATGGGACTGATTTTTCTTTCTAGTCTCATAAAACTTATAAAGCTTCTTATAAAATTAAGAAAAAGAAGTTTCCAATATTTTAAAGATAGTCAACCTGTTGAGGTAAGCATGCATCTATTGTTGACGACTTTGAAGAGGGCAATATGTAATTGTTTTTGATATACTAATTGGAAAATTAGCTTTAATAATGTATAACCACATTTTGTACAGAAAGATGTGTTAAAATTTCCTGTCAGTACTATCTTAAATCTTTATATCAATTCTTTATACCAACATATTTAATAATTATATGATTTCTTAAGGGAAAGAGTTACTAATCATTTTCTATTGAAATGAGAAGGTAACTCGGTCTAGATACATGTCCCTATGATCACTGGGACATGACAGAAAACGTAATTTTCTATTTTCAGCTAAATGCTTCTGCAAAAAAGGATTTTTTAAATCAGGAACTATATTATGTTTAATCAGTCCTTTTATTTTAAGAATAATGAGGTTTGTTATTAGTCTTCTCTGGGGAAATAGGCTTACTCTGTAAGATTTCAAGCAAATAAGATTATCTGTAAAAGTGTCATTGACAAAAAGCCTATATCTTTGCACATAAGTAATGAATAAATAAAAATAAAATTGATAAAGATCTCATATAAGATTCTTTTAAAAGTATGTGCTTGGTCATTGATTATTCTGACAGCCTTATAATGCAATCACAAATACTAAAATTGTTTGGCATTTAATTAATATTTTCACATTTATTTGATGATGTTGTTAGCTCTGTCCATTCCACTAAACAATGACTTTTTTCTGCAAAACAGCTGCAGGACACCTGAACCTTCTTCAACCTTCAGTACCAACTAATCTACATTTTCTGGATGAAATGTATATATATATATATGTGTGTGTGTGTGTGTGTATTATATATATATATGTGTATGTATATATATATATATATATATACATGTGTATATATATATAAATGTGCATATATATTTTTTTATTGGCATTCATAATATTTGTTAGAGAAAATCATTTCCATGTCCAACTTTCTAAGTCAGATCCATCTTTCTTATTCTAAATTTCAAGCATATTTCATGCTGCTCATTCTAACATTTTGTCCTCTCTTCCTGACACAGGCCTAGCCCTTAGTAATCTAGCTAATCAGTTTTGTTTATGATCCCAATCCCAATTGTCCCCAATCTTATCAGGGTCCATAATATTTTAATAAATTTCTCATTTATATGTGATAAACTACTTGTTCAGTGTTTTCAAATAATTTTATCAGCACCTGACTAGAGAAGCATATTGGTGAAAGAAAGCAAATCATCCCTTTGGCAACAGAAAGCGAAGAAAAAAACCCTTTGAAATGCCTCAAACTCAATGGCATAAGAGAATTCTAAAGAACATATTTAAAGAAACATAAAGAGTCAATGGAAGTGAGTTAATATTTTCTGTTTACTTGGAAATGTTAACAGAGAGAAAAGTAAAAGTACTGTTTAAGATTCAGAAATTGGGAGTGGAATATAATAGGATATAAACAGGTAACAAAGTTCTTGATGGGTAAGATTAAAACAAGAATAAAAAGCCTAAAAGAAAAATTCCACACAAATGTTATGGTAGAAAAAGAATAAGGTTTCAATGACTTGTAATGATGGTGACATAAGGGTAATGTATTCTAACATGGACAGCTCTCTACCGCAAGACAGAAAAAAATAACAAAAAACCACTAATGTTTATTGAACTTATTTAAGGCATAGTTCTGAGGGCTTTTTTTTTTTTTTTTTTTTCACTAATTCACGTAATAGTCATAAAAGATCTGTGAGGTAAGAGATAATAGTTTTCTATTTTATAGATAATAAAACTTATGACATTTCCAAGGTCAACAAATCAGTTAATGACAGACCCAGAACCAAAACATGACATGCATCATTATGCAGCCATGCTTCCTTTCAATTGAGAAAGAAAGACAAGTGTATTACCTGGGAATATCAATCAGTTCAGTTCAGTTCAGTTCAGTCACTCAGTCATTTCCAACTCTTTAGGGTCCCATGGACTGCAGCACACCAGACTTCCCTGTACAACGCCAACTCCCAGAGCTTTCTCAAACTTATGCCCATTGACTCAGTGATGCGTTCCAACCATCTTATCCTCTGTCATCCCCTTCTCCTCCTGTCTTCAATTCTCCCCAGCATCAGGGGCTTTCTAATGACTCAGCTCTTTGCATCAGGTGGCCAAATTATTGGAGTTTTAGCTTCAGCATCAGTCCTTCTAGTGAACATTCAGGACTAGTTTCCTTTAGGATGGACTGGTTGGATCTCCTTGCAGTCCAAGGGACTCTTAAGAGTCTTCTCCAACACCACAGTTCAAAAGCATCAATTCTTCGGCACTCAGCTTTCTTTATGGTCCAGCTCTCACATCCATACATGACTACTGGAAAAACCATAGTTTGACTAGATGGACCTTTGTTGGCAAAGTAATGTCTCTGGTTTTTAATATGCTGTCTAGGTTTTTAGTAGCTTTTCTTCCAAGGAGTAAGCGTCTTTTAATTCCATGGCTGCAGTCACCATCTGCAGTGATTTGGGGGATAGCAATAAGAACAGCAAAGTGAAGTTGCTCAGTCGTGTCTTCCTCTTTGCAACCCCATGGACTGTAGTCCACCAGGCTCCTCCATCCATGGAATTTTTCGGTCATTAGTATGAGTGAGTTACTATTCCTTCTCCAGCAGATCTTCCTGACCCAGGGGTAGAACCCTGGTCTCCCACATTGCAGGCAGACGTTTTACCATCTGAGCCACCAAGGAATGGCAAAGCTATAGTTATATGGTGCAGAGTATTCCATGGCAACTAGAAAAAGGGTAGCCATCTCCATGATCTCAGAACTTACTTTTGAAATTAAGTAAATTTAAAATAGGGCTTCCCTGATGGCATTAGTGGTAAAGAACCTGCCTGCCAATGCAGGAGGTTCTGTCCTGGGAGATGTGGGTTGGATCCCTGGGTTGGGAAGATCTCCTGGAGGAGGGATGGCAACCCACTCCAGTGTTCTTGCCTGGAGAATCCCATGGACAGAGGAACCTGACGGGCTACAGTCCATGGGGTCGCAAAGAGTTGACATGACTGAACTGACTTAGCACACACACAGAATTAAAATAAGTGAAAAATTAGGGCAAAGATAGAAGGGAGTGGTTGGACTTGAAGTGTTCTAAGGTTCTAAAATTATAGAGTGAGAAAGAATAACTTCATATTAATAACACATTTTTAATACATCTTAGAATATAATGCCATTGTCTCCACAGTAATCTCTTGAGAATCCATTAAAAGAATAATAAAAAAAAAACAAAATAATTATAGTCACTTTAAACATATGGATACCAAATGGCAAATAAACATCTGAAAATCTATTCAATAGTCACCAAGAAAATATAATTCTATTCCTAGATACATACTCAAAAGAAAATATTTCTGTGTATGTGTCTGTGTGTTTCATCAAAAGCACACTTACAAGGATAGCAAAACTCTTCCAATAGCCTGAATTGGAAGACAAATAGTCATCTACATTGAGATAAATAGATACATTGTAGTATAATCATACAAAACTTTATATACAAACATGAGAGTGAACAGTTTAAAACTACCTGAGTCTCACAAATATAATGATGAGTGAAAGAAGGCAGGAACAATGTATGCTGCACAAATTCATTTACATACAGCTCCAATAAAGTAAAGATTAGCCTATGGTGTTGGAAGTCAGTGGTTTTTCTGTGAGTGGAAACAGTAATGAGAAAGGGTTTGCACATAGACTGTAAGGCATGGTTAAGACTTTGTCTCTTGATCTGTGTGCTAGTTAAGCAACTGTTCCATCTGTGGAAAACCATTAAGCTGTGTATTTGTGAACGGTTATTTATATGAATGTATTTTGTGAATGTTTTATTTCTATTAAAGATTTCCATGAAATTAAATTTGCCAGATGGAGTTAGATGTAGTGAAATATATTTCTATTTTTTTTCCCAATGGCAAAACATGAACTGATACCTAAAAGGACATTGTTTACTTTTAGTAATACAATCAACAAGAGATAGTCAATTATCTGTACCAGTTTTATTATTCAGTTTTTTAATTTATATAATAGAATTTAGGATTCACATTTTAGCATTATGATTATAGGTTGAGAAAGAAAATGAACCTTATTCACAAGTATGGTCATTGGTGCTAAAACTTTTCAAAAGCTGTGTACAAATTTTTTAAATGTTTCATTGTAAAAGTTGCATTCATCTAATTGATTGTGAGAAGAGAAAACACATTTTTTAGCCTTAAATGTTCAAAGCAAATAGCACATGCTGCTATTAAAATTAAAGAAATTTTCCATCTCATCTTCAGGGTAATGAGTCTCATAAAAAGGCCATTTTCCCTCTGAATCTGAAGAAAAATTCAGATTTCTTTCTTTTGGAAAAATGTAATTTGATTCTTAATGTTTTAGTTGATTCTCAAGCAGTAATAATGAGCATGAAACAAAAAAGTTACCTTTAGTATATATTTATTGCTACATAGGATTAAGTCTTTGTAAGTAGAAAAAAATAAAAATGAATGAATAATAAGAAAGTTTCCTGGAATTGGGTATAGTTTCTAAATTCTTTACCTGTATGTAGCACATTTTAATTCTACGCTATTTTGAAAATCAGCACAGTTTTAGTTTTCTAAGAAACTTTGCTGTCACTGGAAATTCCATGACAATTATTGGCAATTAAGATGTATGAATTTAAAAGTTCCATTATGCTGCCTGAGAATTCAAAGGTACAGATGTTGGTTAAAGGAAGGAATTGTACCATAATTTTATAAACTCTTCACTGTTTTCCCCTTCTCCTCCTTCCCATGAGCCATTCTAGCCAAAATAAAACTGTGGACCATTTTTTGCTAGTCCTGTCACCTAGAAATATGAAATAAATGATACATAATTTTATCATATAATTATTTTGTAAAAAATGCAAATTAAAATCATTTCAAAGCAGCTGTTATGGATGGGGGGAAATGTATCGATAACTATGGCTGAGGGAGGCAGAATAAGGATCTTCCAAAGATGAGCTTGTGAATATGTTGCAAAACATGCAAACAGAAGGTGACCTTCTGGATGCCATTAAAGTTGCAAAATTGCCAGATAGGTTAATTATCCTGGACTATTTGGGTGGGCAGAATGTAATTGCCAGAGTACTTAAAACTGCCCAAAAGAGGTAGAAGAGAATCAGAAGAAGAGATATGAGGACAGAAGGAACGTCATCGACGTGGTCTGAGAAGAACTGGACCTTTGTAGATGGAGAAAGAGGGCTGAAGGCCAGGAGCCAAGGAGTGCGGGCAGCATCTATCAGCTGGAAATGTCAAGAAAAGAAATTCTCCTTTTGGCCCTCCAGAAGGGAACCCAGCCCTGCCAACCCCTTAGTTTTAGCTCGGTGAGAAATGTGCTGAACTTCTAACCTACAGAAATATAAGTTAATACATTTGTGTTGCTTTATGTTACTAAATTTGTAATACTTTATTATATCAGCAGTAAAAAATAATAATAATAAAACTAAGACAGTCTAATGAGCTGTATTTTCCAAGCAACAAAACAGGGATGCTGTTACAATCAGCTCCTCAGATTTCATGGGCAGGGACTAAGCACCAAAACAAGTGTTCAGCAGATTTTATAAAGCTGGGTGAGGAATCTCAAACTTATTCCAGTTTATAAAATATAAAACGTGCTTCCACCAGCATATTTCTGTTGGAAAGCAAAAGAATATGCTTCACTGTGCACTGTGGGGAACTGGCAGAACCAAGATCGGTTCCAACCAGAGTTCCTAATGCTGTCACTGAGGCCTGAAAGGCACCTGCTTGCACATCATCTGCTTTAGTACCTCTGTCTCTGGTTATTGGGCAATGTTTCAAATAGTACATTTTGTGCCAATCCAAAGCAATTCTATACACATTCCCTGCAGATCAAGCTCTAAGAGCCGAAGGTCACTGTGAACTAGCAGTAACTTAGAGGTGTTTTACTGAAAGATCGAAGGAAAAAGATTAAGCTATGGAATATGATTTGAAATGCAATTAGTCCCTGCTATTGCAAATGTAAATGAAGACTCAAGTAACAGAAAATATTGAATTCCCCTTTTGCTGATGCCTATGATTGTATTCTCTCAGTATACAAATAAAAACAGAGAAAAAGAATCTATCAGAGTCAAGTATGTTGGAAAACAGCTTAAGCTCACTCCTGCCAAAGTTGGCATCAGAATTGAGCTGTCTCTGGTACTCAATTGCTAACAGCTGAAATGTAAACCACAGAGAGAATAACTTCACACAGAGATACTGAATCTGTAAAAATTGTTCATTCATGAATTGGCAAGAAATAGATGTAGGAGATAAAGTATATAGACTGAAATTCCAATGTGGGAGTAAATAATTACTGAAATATAATTTTAATTAGATTAGTTCCCAATGTCTACATACAAAATATAAAAAAGAAGAAAGAGATTAGGTTCATTCACATGCAGTGTATGAGTCACTTTCAAACAAGGAGTATTAATTTTGCTACTAGAAGCCAGAGTATGATAGGGTCACTGGATTAATTGGATCCTTACGAAATAGATCAGGTTGTGTAGGCTGCCTTAGAGATTTTTTTTTTTTTTCCCTACGCTTTTACAGTCAAACTAGCAAGGCAGAGGTTGACTGACTGTTTTGGATAAAATATCAAAATGGAGTCTTCGCAAATCTGAACTTTTCCAGGTTCAAAACACTAGGGAAGTGAAAGTGACACTTACGTATTTTATAACTTATTTTCACTGTCTCTGATTATTTCAGATTGAATGGAACTATGGAAATATGGGACCTTCTGACATCTCATGACTGATGAACTATAGCTCTGATTTTTATGATGATTGATTTTATTTTTCAATTGTTTTGATTTCTGAAAATTTAAACACCCACTTAGCATGAGATTGATAATGGTTATTTGTCATGTAGAAATTCTGACTTAGATTTATGGAATTGCTTGACATATTTCAGACCTGCTTGTACGTGAGAATCCCTATTATTTTGTTCATATACGATTTGAAATGAAGCAAGAATATATGCTATTAGATTAGCATGAGAAGGGCAAGTTTTTATTATTGGCATTTTGATATGATTTTGGTGACAAAAAAAAATACTGCAGTTTATCACGTTACTCCCAGAAGAATGTATGTGTAAATATACACATATGTATATATTTACTTCTTCCTCTCAAAATAAGCCCTTCTAGCAATATCACATGAATTTAAGAATGACTGTTCTTTGGGGATGAGCCACTATCAAATGACCAAATAAGTTTTTAAATAGGAATTGCACATAATAAAAAGAAAGAAGAGTTTATTCTTGGACCCAGCTGGCTAGCAGACATTTATTATCTGTGATACTTATATATGTCAGTGTGAGTTCATCAAATCTAAAAGATTTTTCGCTTTCACCTGAAATAATCATAGAAATTTTGAGTTGGAGCTGACCTAAGACATAACCGTGCTTAACCATCTACCTAAAGTAGAAATTATCAATGTCATTATCTCTGACAAGTGGTCATTCATTATATGCTTCAACTACTACAAGTGGTAAGTCACTCAGTGCTCTTTGATTCAGATTTATTGTTGAATAGACCAGTTTTCTAACAATATTGTCCTCTACGGTGAGGCATATGCATCTTCTTAATACATATCCATTGACTCTTTATCTGTTCAGTCTTATAGCTCTAAGACTGTTGTAGCTGTTACCCTCTTCCTCCCCCTTTTGTCTCAACTTCTGTTACTCTTAATCCTATCTTTGCTCTTTAGACATGTCCTCCAAAGCTGTTGTATACCTTGCTCGCCATGTTTTGGATACACACTGATTTTTCAATAGACTTTTAAAACTTTGGTTTGAGAACATTATTGGATTTTTTCAGTGTAGACAGACTTCAGAGTTAGATACTGGCTTTCAGTCTTTCAAATACCATTTTTCCATGGAAGACCATTCTTTGTATTATTATTTAAATCTTCTTCTTTTCTTGGGCCTCAAGTTAGACTTTGGGTTTATTTCATTTTATTCTATCTGAATTAGTATTCAGCCAGACTGCCCTCTGATTCCAGAATCACCCGCATCCCAGCCCCATATTATTTGCAGTTGATTTTTTTTTTTAACATGAATGCAACACTTCACAGTTTCCAATGTCAGGGAATATTATTGCACTAATTTTAAAATTGTCTTATGCAATGCAGAAGTAGTTATTCCTCTAGCATAATATAATCTTTTCAAGGCTGGATTCTGAGTCTTCATCCATGTCATCTATTAAAAAAAAAAAAAAAAGTTTTACAAGAATGAGCCCAATGACTGATTTCTATGGCCTATTTTAAGGAGCCTCTTTCCATTAATCATCATATATAATGTAATATTTCCTTGACTTGATATGAAGTCCTTTTGTTACTTGAATAAATGTTTCCTGAAACAACACATAATATCATTCAAATGTCTAGGCATTTTCTCATTATACCTGTTCTAACTCAAGCATATTCATACATGTTCAGTTTCTTTTAATACACCCATTTTAGTTTGAAGGACATGCTATACCCTAGCAGGACACTGGAGTGGGTCACCATTCCCTTCTCCAGGGGACCTTCCCAAACCCGGGATTGAACCCAGGTCTCCTGCATTGCAGACGGATTCTTTACCAGCAGAGCCACCGGGGAAGTTAAATAATCATTATTCTCTATTCTAGATTTCCTAAAGCTATTATTTGTGATTAGCACCATTTTATAAAATGTTATCTTTAGAGATGGACACTTCTTCCATCTTTTGCACACAATATTTTCAAATATTGGCTTTCTGCCAAATTTAAAGAGCTTTAGAAGCAAGGAAGTTATAATAAGTAACTAGTTGCTATTATAACTCATTGCCAATTCTGTAGCCTATAACAGAAGTTCACAAATATACCTACCATCTTAAATATAGCCAGTGGTATTGCCATAATGTTGGTGCTGTGTAATTTAATTTGGAAACTCATTCATAAATATATAGTCTTAAGTTTTCTGGATATTTATGTGACTATATATGTTTCTCATGTCCAATTTTTCTATATAGTCTTTTTGTAATTAAAAATATATACCTTTTCTTGGAAATAATACAATCAAAAGACCAATTTTATTATGTGGGAGAACCAATAAAGTCAATTAAAATCGGGTGGAGAGGGAGGTGGGAGGGGGGATCGGGATGGGGAATACATGTAACTCCATGGCTGATTCATGTCAATGTATGACAAAATCTACTGCAATGTTGTGAAGTAATTAGCCTCCAACTAATAAAAATAAATGAAAAAAGAAAAACGTCTAAATGAATAGACATGAAGACAAGGCACAATAGATAAATCAATGGATTTTACAAAGATTCTTATGTTTAACATTTTCAGATAACAGTGTATTCTGAGTCTATAGTAATTTTTTTCCCTCAGTGACATTTCTGTTTCATTATTAAAAGTACAACTTCTTAAAATAGAGCTTGTCAGGAAAAGACTGTACATACTAGTATTTGATGGGGCTTCCCTGGCGGCTCAGTTGGTAAAGAATCTGCCCGCTGTGCGGGAGACGCGGGTTCGATCCCTGGGTCAGGAAGATCCGCTGGAGAAGGGAACGGAAGCCCGCCCCAGTACTCCGGTGCCTGGAGAGTTCCGTGAACAGAGGAGTTGGGCAGGTTACAGTCCACGGGATCGCAAAGAGTCAGACACGACTGTGTGGGGAACTTTCACCCTCACTTCATTAGTATTTGACTCTTGTTAAACTCGGGACAATACAGAGAGTCAAAAATGACTAATACTTTCTTCATGAGTCCTAAAATATGCCTGGATATCTATACAGACAATATAGCAAAGCAGTATAACTGCAGTTGAATATACATGTAGTGATAGCAATGCTGTGAGTGTTCAGAAGAATACAATATTTGAATATTATAAACAAGGAATTATTTGTGTAAGGGTTATGGACTAGTGTCCTTTCAAAGTTCACATTTGAAGCCCTAGTCCCCAATATGATTGTGCTGGGAGATGGTACCTTTAGGGAAAAAATTAAGGTTAAATAAGGCCACAAGAATGGGAACCTAATCCATTGGGACTGGTTCCTTATGGAGAAAAGAAAAAAAAAAGTCACTATCAGTTCTCTCTCTCTGCATATACAGAGAAAATTACATATGAAGATGTTGTGAGACGGCTCCCTTATAAGTACAAGGGAGCGACCTCACCAGTAACAGACCTTGTTGGCCCCTTGATCTTGGACTTCTGATAAACTCCAGAGTTGTGAGAAAATAAGTTTCTGTTGTTTGAGTAACGTAGTTTTTGGTATTTTGTTACAACAGTCTGATACAGCAGGTGGCTATTAGTCTGCTTTACTAGCAGACTAATAAAGTAGGTGATGGCAGTCAGCTCTACCATACAAGTCAAGTGGGGTTCCTGGTCTTCATTCAAATGAAGCGATTCATGATTATTTTGCTTACAAATAACTTATGATTATTGTTCTTGTGACGTAACATGTATGTGAAATTGATAGTTTTATTATAATATATACAAATCAGAATTGAACTGGTTAAAAATGGCATCTAAGAACTGAGATTACATTCATATGCTCAAAGTCTCTGAAAACCATTTTACTTGTATTATTTCCTGTAATCCTCAGTAACTAGGTATTTCTCCAGTTTACAGAAAAAAAAAGAAAAAAAAAAAAAAAACACTGAGGAAGACAATGATTTTAGTTACTAGGCAAGCCTCACGTTTAGGTATACCTTAAGCCCTAGAGCTTAGCTATCACACTAGACAGCTTTGGGGAGAGAGCAGCTGTTATGATGAATATATAAGACATATTTAATTAAAATTAACCAGGTCTTCTATAGAAATTGTCTGTTTTTGCAGTGTAACAAACCCTAGCTTCTAGTAGCTTGTGTTACTGAGTAGGCTGTGTGTGTGAGTCCGTCACAGAATGTGATATGAGAATAAATACCATAAGGAGTAATAATCATGATGAGATATTTTGAGAACTTTGGGGAAAAGTGACCTGAGTTATGAATTCAACCAGTTGGATAAATATATGGCATATGCTAAAGTTTTACAGTATGGCTTTAGCTTCTCTGTGATACTTAAAGAACGTCCTAGTTCATGTACACCCTTTCGAAATATATTCCAAGAACCTAAATATAAAGCACATACTAAAAACAAAACCAAATAAATAAATAAATAAACCAAAATAGAACCCTGGGATATGAAAGAAAATTGGCTAAAAGCATTATTGTTACTATAATTGATGTTATTTATATCAGTTTTCTTTTTAGTGGCTATTTTTTTTAAAGATAATATACTGTAATATGGAAAAACGTCAGCATATATTTAATTTGAACCTTATTTTAGTCCATGGGAGCTTCCCTTATGGCTCAGCTGGTAAAGAATCTACCTGCAGTGTGGAAGACCTGTGCTCAATCCCTGAGTTGGGGAGATCTCCTGGAGAAGGGAAAGGCTACCCACTCCAGTATTCTGGCCTGGAGAATTCCATGGACTGTAGAGTCCATGGGGTGGCAAAGAGTCAGACATGACTGAGCAATTTTCAGTTTCACTAATCCAGCATATATCAAATAGTGAAGACAGGATTTCACCTCTACTGATTTTTCTCTAGAAAATAATTACAAAACTAATAAAACAAAAGTTTGTTGGGTCGTTGGAAGGAAGAAACAGTATAAACTCACTGCACTCCAAACTAACATTGTACAGCAGTGTTACACTGGGCAAGATAAGTGGAAAAAACTGTCATAACAAAATAAAAGAACCAGAACCTAAATCTAGACAATAGATGGAGTAGAAAACAGTTATATGGATGGCATCTCAATTTTGGCTTCATGAGGTATAAGCTGTCTGGGTCAGAGGACAGAGACTTCCTCCCCAAACCTCAAATATCTGAGAAAACATGATTTAAAAGCAAGAGTTAGAAATTACTGCCGCAAGGCTGAACAACAGAAGAGGACGCCTCTTGCCCTCTGTGTCAGTGACAGCAGGCCTCCGGCAGGAGGGAGGAGCGTGGACTTTGACGCACAGGAGTCCTTTTCTTCACTTGTGAACTCGGGCTACTCTTGAACTTCCTGCTGTGGTTCAAGCTGTAACCCTTGTGGTTCTCGCCCTCTTTGGTTCTTCCTGTCTTTCTACCTCAGTTAATCCTTTTCTCTTCCCGTCTTCATCAATATTATCCTAAGTCTCTGCTTGGGATTTTCCAAATCTTGAAAGTATGTAAATGAATCCGATTCCCAGGGAATTCTGAATCTGGTGGAAATGAAAGAAAAGGTGATAGGAGGGGATCACTCATTTATGGAGAATCTACCTTACGTGCCTCTTTTTGTTCCAGTATCACAACAGTGAGATTGGTCCTTTATAACATTTGCAGAAACTGAGGCGCATAGTTTTTAGAAAGCTGTCAAAGGATTGGAGATAAGTAAGCAAGTTATCTTTCAAGTCGGAAGATAAATGCATCAGCAACTTTAAGACTGTGCAGGTGTTATTAATGAGGTGTAGAAGAAAGACCCTCAGTGAATTAAGGTATGTCTGTTGGGGATACGGGAGAACTGAGTGGCCACAAAAGTCTTGGTGGAGAAGAAGATAGGAACCTAAATTTAAAGAAGAGTAGATTTAAACTGAATGATAATATGGGAAATGGTGATCGGGGCACACCAAGCTGTATTTGCAGTCAAGGTACTATGGGAAAATATGGGATCCACATATCCCATGATTTGTGAGATATAAGTATCCCAGGATCCATGATAGGAATGGAAGTCACAGCGTTTGAGTGGAATGCAGGAACAAGATGAAGAAAGATCTAGTAAGATATGGTACAAAATTTAAACTTTGTCTTGAAGGCAGTGGTAATTCACACAGAGATTTTTAGCAGAAGAATTGCACAATGAGACTGTCTAAATTTACTCAGAAATGAGGAGAAGTGGAGAAAAACGGTGGAGGGGAGAAATGATGATGAGTCCTCAAGCAGCGGTAGTGTGGATGTAGCAGCGCTTAGAGAGAAATCCGAAGTGACTGATTCTGTGCCCCGCACAGCCCCTTTCACAGAGATAGAAAAATGGCACTTACAAAGCCATGCTTCACGATTGGCCTATACGTTTACATATCTCTTAGACATATGGGTGTATTTAATGAGGAAGAGGGAATAGCTGGCATTTGTGTGTCACAGGAGCACGTTGCTTTTAGAATAAGGCGCACGTGGGTCGCAAAGAGTCAGACAGGACGAGTGACTTCACTTTCACTTTGAAAGGCTCTGCTGGTAGTCAAAGCGTGTTAATGCTTTACCTAAACGTATTGCTGTTTGCATGTGCACTGCACTTCCACTTACATTCTGCATACTTCCCACAGGAATCATGGTCTTCATACTGTGCAGGCAAAAAGTTCTATAAAGTAGATTTCTATGACAGTAATTGAATTTTCTTTACATAGTAACTCTCTGTTACAAATCAAATTCTTAATGAGTAATCCTACCTAGTTGAAACAAATCTAAAGTAAAAATGGTTATAAATCATTTACTGGGATATGTTTTTGCTATCGTTTAAGAGAAAATTAATCTAACACTCCCTATTTATATTTTGGTTACATGGAAATTCTCAGTTATTTAAAGAAATTGATATGTGCATTAATTACAAGTTTTATCAGTAGTTGTACGAAGTTTTTCAGCCCCAGAAAGGAATTCTGGCTAAAATCTAGTTGTTATGTTAACATTATATTAATATGCTTCTTCATGTTGCAAAGTGAGGGAGAGACTTATAGGTGCTTTTGTTTAAGAATAAATTTCATCCTACTCTTTTTTTTTTTCCTCTTGATATTCACTTCTTAATTGCAAGCTATCATCACATCATTGCATTTTTAAATATTATTGTATTAATTTCCCCATATTTTATTCAATGTCCTTCAAATGTGATTTTTAAAGCAAAAGTTTGTGCTCTCCTAAGACTTTTATTCTTTGACTTGCCTTCTAAAATGTATTATATCATTGTGTTTCTCTATGATCTATTTTTCTTCTAGTATTTGAATCATTGCCCTTTTGTGACATGCACGTTTAATTTAGAGTCCTTTGTTATCTGTCAATCTCATTGCATCACTTGCCTTTTGCCATTCCGGAACTCAAAATACAAAAGTTCCTCTTCATTCTGTTTTCATCTATAGTTCAGGCCAAGTATGTTCATAGCACAGTACATCTCGCTGCCTTTAAAACAAACAGTCAAACCTATAAAACAGGTCTTAGTCTTGTCTTCCAAAACTGAGTTATTGCAGTTTTCTATTCTACATTTTTGAAAAAATCCTAAGAAATACTGAGCCCAGATATGAAGGTCAGGTAGCACCGTGTACACAGATCCTCAATAACAACGTGTTTCCCGGGTCACACAGCACAGAGGGTCCGGGACTGTGAGAAACTTTGACTGAAATCTGTAAAGCATGAGCAGTGTGGGTAGGCAAAAACGCAGGCTTTCTCTTTCCTCTTCTGCCAGTGCATACGCTTAGTGAGACAGAAAAATAGCCATGTACTTCATCACGGTAATCAATACAAATTTTTGTTGAAAATCTTTTGTGTGCAGTGCACTGTTCCAAATCCTTGGGGATGTAAAGAATTATAAAACAAACAGATTCTGCTTTTAAATACCTTTAATTTAGATGTTGAGTCATTATGTCTATAATATATAACACATACTTTTTGAATCCATAAAGCATGAAAGCAATATTTCACTTACCATAAAAAAAAAATGATTGGAAGTTAAACTTTCTGATGAGTTCCAATGATGTGTTCACTTTTCTTTGTTATGTCCTGATTCCTACTCCTTTTTTTAGGGAAAATCTTGAGGTTTAGCCATTCTCAGACTGGGCTATAATGTTGTAGGGAAGGAAATTGCCCTAAACATGCACATATGTTAAGTACAGCTACATCATCTTTCAATAAACTCACAGTAACATCCTCTCTGATCAGCAGGAGCAGTGCCATGCAGATAAATTATAAACAATTCTATGAAACAATAAATAACATTAAAGCACTTCTGTTTATATGAGCATAGCACAAGTTGGCATCATCTGTCTTTACAGCTTGGGCTTCCCTGGCGGCTCAGTGGTAGGATCCACCTCCAGTGCAGGAGATGCCGGTTTGATCCCTGGGTCAGGAAGATCCCCTGGAGAAGGAAATGGCAACCCACTCCAGTACTCTTGCCTGGAGAATCCCAGGGACAGAGGAGCCTGGAGGGTTACAGGCCCGTGGGATTGCAAAGGAGTCTGACACGATTTAGCAATTAAGCAACAACAATCTTTACATAGATATACTAGATTAAATGTAAGATGAATCATAAGCAAAATAAAATTATACCTCCATAATGCATTAAAAATATTTTTAAAGAGGGTTTAATGTAAAAGTAAAACTATAAAGTGGATTGAAATGTTGGTAACTATTCCAAGTATTGATAAATATTTAGAATGCTTAACTTGAAAAATATATGTACTAATTCATGCTCTTCATGTATAAGAGTATTTACAAATCAATAAAGAGAATGAGCATCTTATAGCATTAAATGAAAGAATGAGGAGCTCAATTTGGTAGGAAGATCCAAAGATTGTGTATTTCTTTCTCTCTGTCTGATTATATGTATCTACCATTTAGCTATCTATTCATCCATACATATGCATGGCTCTAAAGTAATTTTTGAAGATGTATATAGTTTGTATTTTCTTTATTTTCTCCTATATTTTGTAACTTTCTACAAAAATAATATTAAAATTATTAAAACAATCAGAAATAGTGTGGTAAATTTGTATATAAGTTTCTATAGCCTTCTCGAAAGCTATTTGTGCTAAAATATTTCAAAAGACATATTAAGGAGTAATGCTCTATGAACCCTTTATTTCTATAACCCCTTCCTAAGGAATCAGTCAAAGACGTATCAAAAGTTATTCACACAAGTAAATTAATATCATTATAATCAGCATTGATTATAAACATTTGGAAAGAATCTGTTCATCAACACTTGGAAAATACTTAAAAAATATTGTTTGAAATAATTATGAGGTAGAATATTATGCAACCAAGTACATCATATGTGGAGGTAGAATATTATGCAACCAAATACATCATATGTGGAGGTAGAATATTATGCAACCAAATACATCATATTTGGAATTAACATTTAATGTCTTGAGAGGAAGTTTATAGTATAAGGATAAATAAATACAAACACTGTATAACATATACTGACTCATACAAAGATGTACATTTAGGCACTCATAGGCTTTATATTGGAGAAGGAAATGGCAACCCACTCCCGTACTCTTGCCTGGAGAATCCCATGGAGGGAGGACCTTGGTAGGCTACAGTCAATGAGGTCGCAAAGGGTCGGACATGACTGAGCGACTTCACTAGGCTTTAATATGTTCATAGTATAATACTATAAGTAAATATACTAACATGAAGTTCTCCCAGTAGAATTTAAATTTTATGATTTTTTTATATTTTACAAGATCTCACCATGAAATCATATTGCTATTACAGTCAAATAAAAAGATAAATGGTGCATAAATTGGGGCTAGATGTCAATCTGTTTATCAGGTTGTACAGTAATGGATACAAAAAACTGGTAGGGCATTTTTCACACTGAGCTTTACATAAAAGTATGGAAGTACGAGAGAAAGAAGCAGAAGAATAGAAAATGTAGTTAGTTCTCTGTGGGTGTGTGAATTTCTTACCTACTAAGAAACACACTAAGCAGGCATCTGTGGTTAGAAGATAGATTCATAATTTAGGAATGAGGAAGTTGGAAGCTACTCAGAAGTCATTTGACTTCCAGCAGGACTAGATGAGCACTGATATCCTATTGTCGTGGGGCTGAAAAATAGCCCAGAGGAAGTGATCCTGAGTAGTTTCCATGCGCTGTGTTTATGTTGCTGCCTGCCGGAGAGCTTCTCTGTAAGTGCTGTTAGGAGTCTTTGTTGCCAGCAGGCTCGCTGGCCTGATGCGTGTTCCAGGATGCCAGATTCACAGATTAGACACACTGGGTACATATTGAGCTTTGATGAGGATTTCACTAATTATGCTATCTCAACCTTATGTAACTACCAAGGGGTTCAGGAGGGAAAAAAAAAAAAGCCCGGTTTATTTCCATAAATACCCAAAGAACTTATGCTATCATATTCTTAAATAATTTCCAGGTTTTTAATAGTGCAATTTTGAGATTTAACAAAAGTCAGTGGACAGGAAAAGACATGAAGTAAGGAAGGTATATTTTTTCTAAATTTCCCAAGTAACAAAACATATCCAATCTGGCTATTATTATTATATATTTGAGTGAGAAATCAACATGTAATTTGACTGGCCTCTATGCTTCTATTCAGTCCCTGACTATCCCTTGCCCACAGAGCAACCACAAGTCTCATTTTGAAACCAAACACATTTTATCTTGCCCCTACTGTAAACCTTCAATAGTATATTATACTTCTTAGGACATGCGACACCACAAAGATGCTCTACGAACAGGCCCTCCTCTCTCCATCCTCACCTGGTACCACGGTTCCCTCTCTGACAGGACTGACCCAAAAGCTCTTGCTGACTTCTCAAACACTTCAGCTCAATCCAACCTTAAGATTTTTGTACCAGCTATTCCAGCTGAATTAAATTCTATTTCCTGTGACCTTCTTATGGAGAGTTCATGCTATGGAGAATGTATTCTAACCTCAGCTTATATGTAATTCTCTCACAACATTTTGCTGACCATCCCATCTGAACCTTGCTTCTCAGACACTTCCTGCTTAATCACTCTAGTGTTATGCTGGATCTGTGAAATTACAGTTTGTATATCTCATTTAGTCACTACATTCTCTATGTCTAGTTATTGCTGAGTACATAATAGGGTCTCGGACTCCCCTGGAGCTCAGATGGTAAAGAATCTGCCTGCAATGCTGGAGACCTGGGTTTGATCCCTGGGTTGGGAAGACCCCCTCCTGGGGAAGGGAATGGCAATTCAACCTAGTATTCTTGGCTGGAGAATCCCATGGACAGAGGAGCCTGGCGGGCTATAGTCTGTGGGTTCACAAAGAGTTGGACATGACTGAGCAATAACACTGCTACTAGTAGGTCCCACCCCCGAGTCTCTCTCTCTCTCTCTCTCTCTCTCTCTCTCTCTCTCTCTCTCTCTCTCTCTCTCTCTCTCTCTCTCTCTATATATATATATATATATATATATATGTATCTCCAATTGTGAAGGTTTTTCCAGCCCAAAATAGCAGTGTCAGAAACAACACCTATGGTTTAAGGTTGCTGTTGCAGGTGTAGAGAACACGTGAAATAAACAATAATTATCTAGAATTTTCACCTAAACCAAGTTTCTGTACAATTGTTAACCAAGACTTGGCGAGAGAGTGCTTTTATCTGAGAAACATCAAAGAAAGGACATTTCACATTAGAAAGGCATCTAATACAGAGTTAACAAAAAAGGAACAACATGTAATGCATACTCATATTGGATATAATGTCTTTTAATCATCAAAAGAACTCTGGAATATTTTTAAAGATTTTTATCACTGTCTTCTGCTTATTTGACTTATATGCAGAGTGCATGCATGCATGCTCAGTCACTTCAGTCATGACCGTCCCTTCACGACCCTATGGACTGCAGCCTGCCAGACTCCTCTGTCCAAGGGAGTCTCCAGGCAAGAACACTGGAGTAGGTTGCCATGCCCTCCTCCATGGGATCTTCCCAACCCAGGGATGGAACCAGTGTCTCATGCGTCTCCTGCAATGCAGGCAGATTCTTTACCGCTGAGCCATGGAGGAAGTCATATATGCAAAGTACATCATGCAAAATGCTAGGCTAGATGAATCAGAAGCCGGAATCAAGATTGCCAGGAGAAATATCAATAACCTCAGATATGCAAATGGCACAAACCTAATGGCAGAAGGTGAAGACGAACTAAAGAACCTCTAGAAGGTGAAAGAGAGTGAAAAAGCCGGCTTAAAATTCAACATTCAAAAAACTAAAATCATGGCATCTAGGCCCGATACTTCATGGCAAATAGATAGGGAAACAATGGAAACAGTGACAGACTTTATTTTCTTGGGCTCCAAAATCACTGCAGATGGTGACTGCAGCAATGAATTAGAAGACACTGGCTCCTTGGAAGAAAATCTGTGACAAATGTAGACAGTATATTAAAAAGCAGAGACATCATTTTGCCATCAAGGGTCTATATAGTCATAGCTATGGTTTTTCCAGTAGTCATGTACAGATGTTAAGAGTTGGACTATAAAGAAGTCTGAATGCCAAAGAATTGATGCTTTAGAACTGTGATGATGGAGAAGATTCTTGAGAGTCCCTTGGACTCAAACCAGTCATCCTTAAAGGATATCAGTACTGAATATTCATTGGAGGAACTGTTGCTGAAGCTGAAGCGCCAGCACTTTGGCCACCTATGTGAAGAGCTGACTCTTTGGAAAGAAACCCTGATGGTGGGACACATTGAGGGCAGCTGTAGAAGGGGGCAACAGAATATGAGATGGTTGAATGGTATAACCGATTCAATGGACGTAAGTTTGAGCAAACTCTGGGAGATAGTGAAGGACAGGGAAGACTGTTGTGCTGCAATCCATGGCGTTGCAAAGAGTCAGACACGACTGAACGGCTAAACAACAACAAATCAAATACTGGAACTAAGACCCACAGAAAACAAGGGACAAAACTGATGACATTATAGCTGATGATAGAAATATTATTTAATTCATGTTCCTCTAATTAAAAATTAATTTCCATCAAACCAGGTTAAAAACATCTTCATAAAATAGTTTATCAACAGCAAACCTCTTCCTTAAAATCAAGATCTTAATTAGAACCCCAATATGTAAAGGGGCTTTTTTCTATGGCTTCCATGGAAAACTGAATTTCCCCTTCTGAGCTCACATATTTTCTTTGTACATTTTCATGTATTCATGTAGGTTTAATCAAACCTTAAAGGCTTAGATGTCAGTCTGTCTTCGAAAAGTCACTCTGCCTGCCTTGTTTCTGTGTGTTTCTATGTTGGTTTATTGACTTCTCTCAAATTTAGTTAGAGGGAGAACATGGGGGCAAGGATACTGTTGAGAAGGGGAGATTTGTTTTCTAGCTTTATTTGCTCATGCTCATTTGGAATACTTTTAAGTGGGCTGATGTAAGTGGTACTACATGATTGGTTTTGTAGTTAATTTTCAGTTAACATTATACATGTAATACTATCACAGCCTCCACATGCTGACCGGACACATGCCACATGTGTACATATATGAATACATACATGTGCACATGCAATAGTCCATTCTCCTTCCCCCAATTTATGTTCCCTAATTATTACCATTAATTATACATATACAGTCCATGGAATTATCCTATATATACTGTATATACTATTACATCCATGGAATTCTCCAGGCCAGTATACTGGAGTGGGTAACTGTTACCTTCTCCAGGGGATCTTCCTAACCCAGGGATCAAACTCAGGTATCCTCATTGCAGGTGGATTCTTTACCAGCTGAGCCACCAGGGAAGCCCAATTATTACCATAGTTTTTTTTTTTTTTTTTTTAAATATGCCACTTACTGATTCAAAGAGAAAATTGGAGAATAAGAAATATTTAGCTCCTGTAACAACCAAGAGGGATGCAAGCTGCAGATCGGTGCCTAGCATGGGCAGCTCAAATGTGATGCACAAAGTTAGGATGTAGTTTTATGCCCTGACTTGGGAAATTAGGACAGTGGAATGTAGCGGTAATCTGCAAGGACAGAGAATGATGGTATAAGTATAAGTATAAGGTCAGGTACCAGGCTGGGTTGCATGTCATCACCATCATGACACAAAGATTTGCCTCTTCACAGTTGTTCTCCATGGACACAGACCTTCCAGGCCTCCTAGTTCTACAGCTATTTGCTAGCCACGGAAGACCATATCATGGGCCGGCTCAGGAATTCATGATGTCAAAGATACACATCTCAACAATGCAGTTTTCCTTGCCTCTACCCAGGGTGTATATTTTCCCCAATTAAACCCTCCAAATTATCTGATTGCAACCCTTTTCCGAACAGGCAGCTACTCGTATAACTTTCTCACAACAGCACAAGCATCTCGAAAATGTGTATCTCTGTCTTACATCTTACTTGTTCAAGCACTAAGTCATGAATCCAGTATGAAAGCACACAAATATAGGTAGCGTTTTCTGAAGTTTTTTGACCATGAATGAGTTTTAATATTCTAGTAGTTTAAGAAAATGGCAGAAATCTGTGATATATAACATATACTAGAATTAAAAAGGTGATAGAATATGGTTCTGTAAATAAATTAACTGCTGATATTATAAAAATATGATCATTTGCTATTTATTACACTAGAAAAAGATATATCAGAGAAAAATATCAACTCATCATATTAGATGCTATGTATATCATCACTTTCTAATATTTAACAAATGTATGTTGAAATTGCATAATGAAGCAAATGATATCACCAAATATCAAGTAGAGGTCAGCAAATGCTTTCTGTAAAAGGATAGATAGTAAATATATTAACCTCTGAGAGCTATGCAAATCCCTGTGATAACTATTCAACTCTATCATATAGAGCAAAACTAACCACACAGAATATGGAAGGAAATAGGTGTAGCCAGTTTCATATAAAATTGCATTTTCAAAAGCATAAAACAGGTCTTATTTGGCCCAGGGACCATAGAAAGCCAATCCATGGACTTAGATTGTTAACCAGGTTGTAGATGATGCAATGGCTGAATACTATCTGGTGTCCATACATCGGTGCAAGGAGACAACAAGCAGAGTATTTGCTCAACAAGGAATTAATGGTGCATTCTTTGATATGGAGATATTTTCCTGAAAGCAGATTGAATACATAAAAGTTAGAATAATTTTAAAGGTATATTTGATATTTTACCCGTGGCCTAAGATATATTTTCGCTAAAACTATAATTATATAGCAATTGATTTCTTTTTTCTTTCTTCCTTCCTTCTTTCTTTTTCCTTTACTTGCTTTGATTTTCTTTAGGTCTAGTTACTTTTTTTTTTTCCTTTTTAAAGCCTTTTAACGGCATCTTTCAGAATGAAATTCTTTCCAAATATAGTTTAGGAAGTTCTTTTTGAGAGGCGTCGTGACAGCCGTGCATCGTGTTTTACGTAATATTAGTTGCCGCTGTTCTTCAGTCTCTCTGTGGCATTCGACTGTTCGCAGCTCCACGGACTGCAGCACGCCGGGCTCCTCTGTCCTGCACCACCTCCTAGAGTTCGCGCAGACTCACGTCCGTGGAGTTGATGATGCCATCCAGCCATTTCGTCTATTTTATAATAATAGATGCTTTTTTTTTCCTTTTCAGGGGCTGTATTCTACACATAATTTTCTAAACTACCCACTTGCCATTTGCTGAAATAAATTATTGTTTCGTATATTAGTCCGTGTAGATGCTAGTAGATGCTCAGTCCTGATACAGAAAAGTAAATTTCTTAAAAAAAAAAGATATTAAAATTTTTTGAAGATTCAGTTAGTAAAAGCAGTAAATTCCTTACAACCAGTAAATAACTGTTATCCTGGATCATTTTCTATGTTCTATAATTTCGAAGTTCGGAAAATTTGCTTCTATTCTGTTCTGACACAATATTGAAGTATAATCTTGAGCCGTCCCAAACTGATTCAAATATGTTTGAGATTTAGTGTTATCTGAGGTCCTTTCTTCACCTGGGATTTATCAGTAACAGAACAACAGCAAGTCAAAAACCCTTTAGGTAAGTCTCCTATGTTTACCATTCTGTAAATGAAGCTATTTAGGTTAAGGTGCTGGGAAATAGTCAGGATGCAGGAAACCTTCAGAAACTGGACAGGAAGAAAGAAAACAAAACAAGCAAAGCAGCTCCATAATAGTCCTTTCATCACCCAGGAAACAAGTCTTTCTTCATGATGAAATGCCATGGCCTCAAATTAGACATTTTTTTTCTTATATGCTATCTGTTCTGTTTGGTTTTTAAAAGAACTGATGAAAGAATTATGAGTCATCTACTTCGTTGTGATGTTTTGACAAAGCAGGGAGACAAATAACATGAATCATGGTTGTAGCAAAGCTAGAAATGCAGTCTTTTCTAGTGATTTGTTACTCATAAAACTTTGAAACCACCTAAAGCCAAATTACATCTCCATTAGTCATCAAATAAAACACTAGGTACTTCTGAAGCAAGTAGGTTTATAAAATTAGTAAATAAATGAATAAAATAAATGATTGACCTAAGTGCCAGTTTGGGCCTATATTTTGGCACTTTTTTTTCTTTTACACTTAGTAAATTATTGCTGTATTTTATATATACAGCTTGTGTGCATGTATACATACAAATGTACAAATACATGTGTGTGTGTGTGTGTGTGTGTGTGTGTGTGTGAGCTGAGTTGTTTTAGTCATGTCCGACTCCCTGCAACCCCATGGACTGTAGCCTGCCAGGCTCCTCTGTCAGTGGGAGTCTCTAGACAAGCATACTGGAGTGGGTTGTCATTTCCTCCTCCAGGGGATCTTCCCGACCCAGGGATTGAACTGGCATCTCTTAGTTCTCCTGCATTGTCAGGTGAGTTCTTTACCATATATATCTCAACAGGTTAAACCTTTGCTTTAATACTTTAATGTATCTTCAACTCCTTTAGGCAAAAGTCCACACTGAAGTCGCTAGTGTACACAAAATATGTTATTTTCTGTTGCTAACTTTCAACATCTTTTCCAGGGAAGTTCCTACTTATAAGTTAAGCAGCCCAATAGCTACCTTTTAGCTGAGATTGTACAAGGCACCATGCATTCAGTAATTCCCACCTCTATACATGTACAAACAAAACAGTACAATATAGTGTCTTGCCAAGAATGCTATTATATTAGCTCTTAAAGGAAAATGCTAATACTTAATTCTTGCCTTAGTGTCCAAGACAGTTCACTGACTGCATTAAGGGATTTGGAGTATGGGTGTGCATGGAGAAAATGAACCATCCACCAGAGACAGCTGCAAATGTATTCTTTTATCTCAGTGCTATAGAAACATTTCAGGAGATAAAGCGTAGCAAAGTGGACGCTAACTTTGGAGTCAGACATGGGTCAGGGCTAAGTTGTTTCAGTCATGTCTGACTCTTTGAGACAACGTGAACTGTAGCCCACAAGGCTCCTCTATCCATGGAATTCTTCAGGCAAGGATACTGGAGTGAGTTGCCATTTCCTACTCCAGGGACTCTTCCCAACAGAGAAATCAAACCAGCATCTCTTATGTCTCCTGCATTGGCAGTGGGCACATTACCACTAGTGTCGTCTGGGAAGCCCTAGGAATCAGACAGCCCTAGGTTTTATACCTGGATCTCTTTCTAACTTTGTGATCTTGTTCAAACTACTTAGACTAGGTATCATTTCCTAACTGTGTAAAAGGGGATAACAGCACCCACAGATTATGGTTTCACACATACTTGTTACTGCCTGATGAATAATAGAAGTTATTATTATTGTTATTAATTGGATTTCAGAAATTTCTTATTTATAGCCATATGAGTAACTTGATATAAATCGCTTCCCTGAAATCTCGATTGAAGATCACCCTAGCAGAAGTTCATCAATAACTTAAAAATAGTTGGTGTGCATTTATTATGTTAAGAGGCTCATGTTATATTTAGAAGCTTGTAAATGCCAACTAGATTCAGAAATTAGATCTAAGTTTCTTAACTTTTTTGACTGCTTGGATGTGAAGATATATATTTCTTAAAAAGAATTTAAACTTTTGAAATTCTCTTATATAGAAAAATCATTTAAAAACTCTGCAATTTTGGACTTAGATTATATAGATGCTTTTAACATTAATTTGAATAGTTCTTTATGTGTTTATTACTTGTGTGTCCTAATGACAGAAAACCTAAAAGAAGAATCTAAAATGATCGCCTAATTAATAGGTTGAAAAAAAGAATGACAAATAAAATCCTAATAAAAATTTCCTGGATACATATTTTTCTGGTATATCTTAAAGAAGTTGAATCTATTGTTGTTCAGTTACTAAATTTCATGTTCGACTCTTTATGACACCATGAAGTATGGCACGCTAGGCTTCCTTGTTCTTCTCTATATCCAAGTTTGTTCAAACTCATGTCCATTGAATCAGTGATGCCATCTCATACTCTATCTCCTTTTGGCTTCCTCTCAAACTTTCCCAACATCAGAGTCTTTTCCAATAAACTGTCTCTTGGCATCAGATGACCAAAGTTTTAGAGCTTCAGCATCAGTCCTTTCAATGAACATTCTGGGTTGATTTCCTTTAGGATTGACAAGTTTGATCTCCTTGCAGTCCGAGTGTCTCTCAAGAGTCTTCTCCTTCACCACAATTTGAAAGCATCAATTCTTCAGTGCTCAGCTTTCTTTATGGTCCAACTTTCACATGCATATATGACCACTGGAAAAACCACAGCTTTAACTATACGGACCTTTGTCAGTTTTAATACACTGTCCATATTTGTCATAGCTCTCCTTCCAAGGAGCAAAGCTGTCTTTTAATTTTGTGGCTACAGTCTACCGTCCACAGTGATTTTGAAGCTGAAGAAAATAAAATCTATCAGTGTTCCCACTTTGTTCCCATCTATTTCCCATGGAGTGATGTGACTGTACGCCGTGGTCTTAGTTTTATGAGTGTTAAGTTTTAAGCCATCTCTTTACTCTCCTCTTTCACCCTCATCAAGAGGCTCTTTAGAATCTATTGTTGGCTACCAATATTTTTTCTATTATTCCATACTCATTTTTATTTAAAGGTTCTGCTTGATAGTATTTCCCTTTAAGCATAGTCTTGTGATTGTTCTTATTGATAATTGTTATAATGAGTATTATTCTTCAGAGCTACAAGATTTTTGTGCATTTCACTACTACGTAGAATATTTAGCATAATAGATGTAAAGTAGGAGAGAGTGTCTTGATTCAGTTGTTTAAAGAAGTCACAAAATTTTGTACACAAAACCAATACAATTAATAAAATAATATTTCCCAAGAAATAGACATTTTATTAGTGCTTTGTCAGTTTAATTCCTTACAAAGCATTTTAAATATAAATTGTAAAAAATTCTAAAACAGTATCTGAATATAATAAATATAATTCATACTTAAAATTGATGTTTGTAGGTGATGTTAGTCAAAGGAAACCAAAAACAATTTGTTAATTCCATGCAATTAATATCCATTCCTGGAGTTTAAAAAAAAAGTCTCAATTAATTATTAAGTATCTCTTTCTCAATACAAAAAAAAATTGATATGGCTTTTCTGTATTTGTGGTTTATTTCTTTTCTAAAAAATTTACGGTGACTTCACATGGAAACAGCCTATGATCAGGAAAAGCATAAAGTTTTTATATGAATAAAACTAGTCATCCTCTTTGGCCTATAATTAAAAATTACATGAAATGAGAAAGGACGATATTTCTAGATAATTAGAAAAAGTCATCTTAATAAGCAGCTTAACTCCATTGTATACCTAGTCTCTAGGTAAGACCGCTTCTTTCCTTAAGAGTACCATAAATACTTATTTGATAGAAAAGTATGCATTCAGGGCCCATTACATTTAAATTTATATGATTTGAAAACCCCACGTGCTTTTCAAGGATGACTAATCATAAAGTAAGTCTAAATGCTTCCTTAAAAATACTACGAAGTGTGACTCAATTATTGTACTGTGTCCTTTTGTGAACATACTGTTTGCTAGTAAGCTACTCTAGCATTTAAGCTTTCATCATTAATATTCTACATTTTTCTCAAAATTTAAACCTAGATATGAGTCAGGAAAAAATCCAGCTATTTCACTCTTTAACTAAAGACTTTGCATATGACATTAATGCATAGAAAGGATACTGAAAAGAATGTTGATAGGTTTAAGGTCTAACAGATGCTAAATTTATTTACTCTTTGTTTCATTTCTTTACAGTATAATTGTCTGATAAAAATATATATTTCACATGTCAATCAAAGTTTGCCTTTGAACTGGCAATATGAAATTTATTTTGAATTGCATCCTTATATATTAATGTAATTGTACTATCAGTAAAATGCTTACTTAAATTTGAAAAGTTTATAACAATAGTTCCATAAACTGAGAAAATGGTTCCATAGCATTCTAGCAGGCAATACTATTGACATATTTAAAGGGGTAATAGCTTTAGCTTTACATTCATTTTAAAGAAATTATATTTTCCAACCATTGTTTATAGTAAACAATTTAACAAGCTACAAATATAAAAGATGTCTGCTAAAAAGGGGTTTTATGTATGCAGTCTATTAAAAAATAAATGATCTTTACTTCAATATAGATTAATTGCATTACCAAGGCCAAATGATATTTCCTCTCAAGGACAAGAGCTTAGTTAAGGAGTCCAAGGTTCATTTTGTTAGTTAAATGAAAATAAATTGGTGACAACTTAAGAGTTAGCATCTAAGAACTCACAGAGTATTACTCAAACTTTAAAAGGAGATTAAAAGTACTATAAGGAAAGATACCTCTTTCAAAAATACAATGCTGGTACCATTTCTGCCAATCATATCTGTAAATCATTAGACACAGACACACACATATATTTGATGTTCAGCCAGCTTGCTCCCTTACTGCTTCTGACGTGTTTTGTGTTCATTCCATTTGCTTTATGCTTATAACTTTCTAATCATTAAATAATTTTGACTATTATTTGTGTTTATACACACATGTATATGTGTGTATGGAAATAAATCACATACTGTGAAGAATCTTTCTGAGAATGTGAGTAATCATAAATGAATATTAAAACTCAAATTCTTTCTAAAGTGATAGCTGTGTGCTCAGTCACTCAATCTTGTCTGACTCTTTGCAACCCTGTGGATTGCAGCCTTCCGGGCTACTCTGTGCATGGGATTTTCCAGGCAAGAAACTGGAAAGGGTTGCCATTTCTTCCTCTAGGGGATCTTCCTGACCTGGGGATTGAACCCATGCGTCCTGCATTAGCAGGTGGATTCTTTACTATTGAGCCACCTGGCATATCTAGTAGAATGCAATTCTATATAAAAGGAAATCATATAAATGCAGTAAAATTGCCCTTAAACAAAATAGAAGGACATCTTGAGTAAAGACAGAATGTATGTTGAGTGGGGAGAAACGTCTGGAGAATATGGTATATAAAGAAGACTCACTGAATCATTGACACATGGTGAGTATAAAGAGAAATATTTGGAAGTAAGTCTAGAGATCTCTAAATGTAAGCTAAAGAGAAGAGGTTCTGAGAGGCAGTAAGAATCATCGAAGATGACTGAGCTGAGGATACGCACGATCAGATCTATGCTTTAGGAAGATGTATGCCATCCACACCCATGAGTTTAAGTATATGGAACGTAGAGGTAGAAACCACATTGTTCTCACCCAGTCTTCATGAAGAGAAATGCCAATAAACTGAGTTTGTTTGCTATAATGAAGAAGAAGAAGGATAAGAGGAAAAAGAAGGAGGAGGAGAAGAAGGAGAAGGAAGCTTAAACAAAGAGTGGGAGAAAGGAGCCAGAGTCAAGTAAAGGAAAGGGCACTTGCTTTTTCAGGAGCAGCACCCAGTCCCAACAAAGCCAACCTGTGTTAACATCGTGTGTGTATGTGTGTGTGTTCTGTTGTCCCTGACTCTTTGCGACCCCATGGATGATAGCCTCCAGGCTCCTCTGTCCATGGGATTTCCCAGGCAAGAATACTGGAGTGGAGTGGGTTGCCGTTTCCTCCTCTAGGGGATCTCGTTGAGCCAGGGATCAAACCCGCGTCTCCAGGGTCTCCTACATTGGCAGGGAGATTCTTTACTACTGAGCCACCAGGGGAGACATGTTGACATTACCTGAAGCTAAATAGTTTTTCTTGCCTGGAGATTTTATGTTGTGGAGAATGCTATCATCTTTGAATTCAGTAACATATCAAGATAAAAGTAAATATCTCAAAGTGTGCTAAGGAATCGTAAACTGTTCTCCTCGAAGTTAACAAGTGATGTGAGAATAAGTTCTCATCTGAAGCAAAAGAAAAGTTAAACAAAAAGAAATGTGGGAATCATATTTACCTGGGATTTCATCAAATCGTTGGCATTTGGAGGTTTGTGGCTAACATGTTTCTTTGCTTGTGTCCACTCTGTGCCTGGATTTTCTTCAGTTTTCCTCTAATTATTGCTTAAATAATTATGGTCAGCTAGTTTAATGGTTTTGAACCCAAGGAAGGGAAAAAAAAAAAAAGGTTAATGCCAGTTGTTTAAAAGAGTCAGACACGACTTAGTGACGAAGCACAAGAGCAATGCAAACATTACATAGAGAAGGATCAAAGCAAGCTCAGCTTGAGAAAAATGGACAAAATCCACCTATTTCATGATCAGAAACAGTCAGCCCCCAAACATGGAAAGAAAACTTGTCACTCCTGCGCATCATCGTCCACAGAACCAGGAAATCCATGCTGCAGTTCCATGATCCTGTGGTCTTGTGTCTATGTGCGCTCAGCTGCTCAGTCATATCCGACTCCTTGCAACCCTGTGAACGGCAGGCTGTCGGGCTCCTCTGTCCAAGGCATTTTTCAGGAAAGAGTACTGGAGTGGGTTGCCATTTCCTCCTCCAGAGGATCTTCCAGACCCAGGGATCAAACCCATGTCTCTTGCATTGGCAGGCAGATTCTTTACCACTGGGCCACATGGGAAGCCCTGTAAATGACTTGAGAACAAACGAGAAACTCCTATGGATAAATTGGGGAAAATATCCGAGTCATGGGGAGAAATAAATTTAAAATAACCTCATAAAATGCAAAAATAAAAGATAATATGCTTCTTTTTTGCATGGAATTTGAAGAGATAAATGTAGAACAAAACCATGGCATCAATACGCTCAAAGAAATTACCTCCTTTTCTAGTCATGATACGCAGATTCGTGAAGCGTTCCATATTATTTTAAAAAAGAAAAAAAAAAAAAAGACAACTATATACCCATATGCTCCATTCCATTAGAAAAGTATTGATTAAATCTGACCACACATTAGAAACTCCTAGTTTTCTAAATATCTAAGTCTTTGCTACACCAACAGAGAATATAGTTGTTTTAGAATAGGAATCAGAAATTGGTAATTTATCAATAGCACCCTAGGTGATTCTAATGTGCAGGACTGGGAATCATTATGTTAAATGGAGGGAATGTTGATCATATTAGTTTATTCCATTCTGGACATTGTGGTAAACTCCTAACTGGCATCATCTTATTTAATCCTTCCAGCTATCCTATGCAGCAGAAGTTACTTTCCTCATTTTGCTGATGGAACAAGCAGAAAAATTAAATAATTGCCAAAACAGTATAGTGTACACTTATTGAAACAAAGACTCAAACTAAACCTATATAAATTCAAATTCTGCACTCATAAGCTTCTTTACTATCTAACTTTTGCATCTAGGTTGTAATGATAGAGCAGTCTTTTTTTTTTCCTCTGCCTCTTCTGTCATATGTCAAGGGGATTGCCATGTGTCAGGGGGATTGTTATGTGTCAGGGGGATTGTCACTACATCAGAAATAAGTAAGATGTGAAAAACGTAGAGAAGAATGTAAAACTTTTGCCTCCACCAGAGTCTGATCCATAGATATATTTTGTGAACTGTCAAAAGTATTTACTATTTTATTTAAATAATTAAAAGTACAAATACTGGAAATTTTGTTTTGGAAGTGAGATTATAGATTTTCTTTAGATGTTATAAAATCTATACAATTCTGTATCTAAACAGATGAAAGTCTTAAGCTACATATGGGTTGTGCTTTCTCTTAATAACTGTAGCTTCCTCAGATGTCTGTCGTCTCCTATGCCAGTGTTTCTCCCTGATAAATAATGTTCATACAGTTAACCTGAGGGTCTCATCAAAACGCAGATTTTGACTTAGTATGATTGGAGTAGGGACAGAGGTTCGGCTTTCCCAGCAAGTTTTTAAGGTTACGCTGATGCTTCTGGTAGTCTGCCCACAACTTGAGTACCAAGGTTATATATGACCTGCCGTATTTACTTACATTACTTGACTTTAATGAATCAATTAATTTTGTGTCTCCCATGATGGTTATCCTATGTAGTCTCACATAAACAAATTCACATATGCCTTATTGGATAAAGATAAGAGCATGCAGTTCTAATTTATTTGTCTGCTTTTCCTCAAAATTTATTTTCTTTCTAAACTTGTCATATCGCATATAAGAAAGAACAGAAATCCATCATGAATTTAGAGTTTAGAGTATAATTTAGATTTCCCAGCCCAAATTTCCTCAGGTGAGTTTTAGTGAACACACACACTTGCACACACACACACACACACCCCATATTACATTGCAAAAGAGAAGCTCAGAGTGCAAAGAATTCTTTCCAGCACTGTGTATAAGCTGGCCCACCCAAGAATATAGATGTCAGACTTCAGTTTCACAAGGCCTGGGGGTTATGCATTCAATTTCAACAAGAGGCCTTTTGCAAGATAATAGCTGTTTTCTAAGTGGTGTACTTGGTAGTTTTGCCCAGGAGGCAACAAGTCCTAAACCCCGATGATCACTTCCAGGCAGAAGCTGCCTTCTTTTGCCAGAGATTCCAATCATTAAAATGTTCACACCTGAAGACTTCTAGTTTGAAGGAGTCATTGGAGTCGTGAGGTCCCCCGGTAACCGCACTTTTCTGTGTCAGCTCTTTTGATCAAGAGAATTCCTTCTGCACTTATGAAATGGGGAAATACAAGTACGTAAAACGTCAACCAACTGAATATTCAGTAACAGAAGACCCAAAAAAACAGAACACTGAACTGGCTTAAAGGGCCACGTCCACAGGTAATATTTTCTCAGTATAAAAAGTGCTTAAATGCTGTAAGTTATATTTGGGTGGCCCCTTTGCCCATGAATCTAAGTAGGATGGTTACGTGGGTGCATAAATACAACACTGGCATAAAATTTGAGTCCCTTCTTTTGTCAGGCTTACGTAGCCTGACTGATGAGTAAATATACCCTTTAGGACTTACAGGAGACAGCAGGAAACCAGTCCCACCCTGTTCACCTTTATAGCGCCTGAGTTTGGGACAAAGAGACTGGAAACGGTCAGCTGAAATTTGAAAGCAGTTCTACTATTCCAGTAAGCAATGCACATCTGCCTTTGGTTTTCAGGCAGCAAGTAGCTCTATGGCGTGAAACCTCAGTATTTCCTCTTCACCCCAAATCCTATTCTGGGCAGCACCATCTTTGTTAACGACACCAGGGATTTCAGTTTTAGATACTCCTGGGTTTAATAGCCACAGCGGTATTGCTTTCCAGCTATGTCTATATGGTTTATACTCTTGGCTGATATTACATTTGATGAATAGAGGAGTGCTTCTTCTTTATGAGGTTCACACGAGTCTGAGGAAACTGCTGTTCCCTTAGTAAAATATGATTTAAGTTTCCACCTAATTTCAATGTAATGGCTGAGAAAGTTTCCTAGGTGGGAGGGATCACCCCAAGAATTTATCTAGATTTCCGTGGGCCACATTTCTGTTCTCCATTGCATTAGATCTTATCGGTAATGTAAATCCAATTTACAGCAAAAGTATTCTAAATAACAGTCAATACTTCATGTATTGCTCCCTATGGGAATTAGTATGTCACTGGGAAAATTCCCTAAGAGGGTCAAAACTCTTACACCAACCATAAATTCTTCAAAAATCTCTGAATACTTTTAATGTTATCTACAAATGGAGATGCGTTTGGCATAAGAGACCATAAGGAGTCCGGGTTGGAAGTGTGGGACTCAGCCTTAAGGCAGCATAAGCTTTGCAATTCTTCATTAATAAACAGTAAATGCTGTGTACCCCATCCTCCAAGTGACTCAGCTGTTGTTTCTAAAAAGTTTACTTTATTCTTAGCAGTTGTAAATTTTTCTCCACTGTATCAGTAAATAATACATAAAAGGGAACAAAAAGCACATGTAAAAATAAAGAAATGTCAGGTTGGATAACACGATTAACATCTCAGGCAAATTTTATTTATAAGCTTAATGCCTAAGACCAAAATATGGAGAGATTGGAAATCCTCTTGCGTGATTTTTTTCCTTTTCTGCAGTTGCCCACCGCTTTGAGCGTATACAGTCTTGGAAAAGGGACAGGAAGGAAGTCAGGGTGCTTGTGGGTGGTCCCCAGTCCTGCTTCCTCCTCAGAAGAACTCTGGGCAGCCCTCACGTTATCTGCCCACTCACCCCCCACAGCACTGGGCTCACTCTGCTGGGTTATTGGACCTTGCGATCCATGAACAGCAGCAAAGCAAAGAACATGGCTTCAACTCAAAAATCTGTTGGAAGACAATTCTCTGGGAATGGGATCCCAGCCTCCTACACCCTGCCTGTCCACTCCCGCCCCATGGAGTTCTTGTAGTCTTCATTTTGATTATTCCTATCCATTCAAAATCGTGTTCCTTCCGTGGCATCTCTAATGTTGGACTCAGGCAAGGAGCCAGCCGCCTGACCTTGTGTACCATCTTGACAGCAAGGGCATCTGTTTTACTTTTATCTTTTTACAGTTGTTCATTTTCTTGTCCCTTTTGGCTCAGAACTGATAAACTCATCTTCACTGAGTGATATTGAATGTCTCTCTTTTTACTTACTGTGTAATTGGATTCAAAGCTGATCGCATTAAGCGTTAAACAATCAATATATTATTTTTTCTTCTTGCTTTCGTTGTTGTTGCTTGTTTGTCTCCTTAACCCGAATCTAGTTGTTATCTTGTATTCTATACCATTTTACTCTGATATAAAATATATGCCCGAAACAAGAATAATAGTAAAATACTGTCTGGATTGAATTTCACGATAAAAGGTATTTTTAATGCAAAGAGATTTTTTTTAACATTCAAGAATTTTTTCATCAATAATGTAAGCTGCTTATTTTAAATTGCAGTACTGTTATAGACGTGCATGATAAATTGCTCCTGAATGCATGCTGTCCCACAGATTTGAAACACATGAGTACTATGAATATCATATTGGCTATAAAGTAACACAGCCCTTACAAAAGAGCTTGGCAAAGCATGGAATGTGCTTTATTTACTGGTACGTGCTATCTCACCATTTAACAAGAAGATTGTTATAGAAGTGGAAGGAATCACAGGTCCTGACTTTGTTAAATTGTGAATCCACCATCTTCCTTGCTTTGTTCCGCTGTGGTCTAAGTTGACATCCAAGGCTACTCCTTTGCCACTCAGAATCATTCCATCCAGACTCTGCCTGGTAGTTTGACATGCTTGAATCATTTCTGATTTTATGCTTTTCAATAGAAATCCATTCCTTCATGGTGATCTATCAGCTATTGGTTCAATCATCCTTTTTAACAAAGGTAGTTCTTGAGAAAGTGACTGTTTAAATCAGTGTTTCTTAAAGTGTGGTCCCACTGGAATTAAGTTTTCAAATAAGGTCCAGTAATACTTTTTAAAATCAAACTTCCTGGGTGAGTCTGAAGTCCACAGAGGTTTGGAAAGCACTGCCGTAAACTAAAAGAATGAACAAAACTAAATTATAGGCATCTATTGAAAGTATAAAGGAAAAGCACTTTAGGCAAGTAAGAGTGTGATTTCCTTCAAAAGAAGCCAAGATGCTGATCGGTTATGACACCTAGATATAACGTTTATCAGAAATCTGTTTAAAATATTTTAAATGTTCATTATAGACACTGCTTTCCAGGTGGCTAGGTGGTAAATGATCCGCCTGCCAATGCAGGAGACACAAGGAAACGTGGGTTCAATCCCTAGGTCTGGAAGATTCCCTGCAGAAGGTAATGGCAACCCGCCCCAGTATTCTTGCCTGGAAAATCTCATGGACAGAGGAGCCTAGTGGGCTACAGTCCATGGGGTCTCAAAGAATTGGGCACGACTGAACGACTAAGCTCATAGTGTAGACACCATACACTTAAACAATTATTGCGTAACTTTTATTTATTGAGTTCATAGGCCATGTCACCTTTGTTTTTGGAATCAAACCACACATTCATTAGCCCAGTTACTCCATACACTGTAATAGTGAGGGCTGTGGGATTTGGGACACTTTGGGGAATGTTTCAACATGTGAATCAGGGGGACATAAGCATTCAACATACATCACATCACAACCCCTGCTTTAAGTGAAATTCAGGCCCTTCTCAAAGGAAACTCTTTCCTGCCAGCCTCTGAAGCCAATGCTTGTCCTTCTCTTATGCCCTCAAAATCCAAGCTTCAGGGAGTGGTCCTTTCTACTCTTCTGTTTTAGCCCGTCTGTATTTTAACCATTTGGGGGATTTTATGGCCTTACCGCCCTTTCTCTGAAGCTATGGTATTCAGGCTTTAGAAACTGCCCAGGTAGTTTGGAGCCCTGTCTTCCATTCACTACCATGCTATATAGAATTTTTTTTTTTTCAGAAAATTTTAAAAGGGCCGTCTTGCTTAGTGTGAAATTCCTTTGCTCAGAGAGGGCTGTGCAAGCACTGTGTATGGGTCTCACCTCCCTCACAATCTCTCCACCTTTTTGTTTTGGCCAGGGCAGAGGGTCCCTGTGAAGGGCTCCGTAATTCAAGAGGCACCACATACTGCAAGTGTGAAACTGGATTTACTGTACTTATAAAAATTTAGGAGTACATGAACAGTTTTCCACTCAGTTCTAAAGCTAAAGGGTGGCATAGTTCAGTTCAGTTGTATTAGTGACTACAGCCTTTAGGATCCCAGAGAAACATGTCTCCTCATCTCTTCCCTATATGTTTAAAATAACAGGTAAATGAGGTACACCACTCCTAATATTTTTGGGAATAGGCACTGCTTTGGAGTAAGAGAAGAATTCCAGTAACACAGTGTTTGTGGAACCAAAAAGACATTAATAAGCTTCTTTTTTCTTATGTAGCATAAATGTCAATTGATTATTATATAGAAAACTATTATTTCCAACTTTCTCAGTAATGCTAGGGCATTCATTTTCTATTTTTTTTCATGTACTAATTTATTTTTCAGAATTAATCATTAGCACAATTTTAATAATGTTTACACTAGTTGACTGAGGATACTTTCGCAGTATTCCATAATTCATGTTGAGCTACATTTGTACATAGGTAGGTCCAATTGTTGATGAATGAAATTATGACAGCAGTTATTTTTATTAACAACAGCTTGGGCACTGAATGTTGAGATTAAAATATTATTGCTTTTTTGAAAACAAAAATAAAGTTGAATAAAAATTAAAACAAGGAAAAATGAGTTAAAGGATCTTTATTTAAAATTTCAATATGTATTAATTATAATTTGTGCATGCCTTTTAATTTTAATAGATATATTTAAATTTTGAGAATACACCTGTTTTGAAAATATGAAGAAATTAATTTTACATTACTGTTAGCATATTTTTATATTTATGTAAAATCTTATCCAAATTTGAGTGCTTTGAATGCAAATACAATTGTTAAATCTTTTGTGGTATCACTATCTATCAAATGCCATTATTTGAAAATCCTGGTCATAACATATTTACTCTACTGGTTTATAAATCATGCACACTTTTTTAAAAATTTCTCCTCCCAACATCACTCACCTATAAACTCGTTACCCATACATGTTTTATTATTAATTTATCTTTGATATATTGCTTACTTTTAGGTTAAAAAAATAAAATTACACTTTTTTTTCTATATTGTAATAAATTATGTTTGTCAGGGTATATATTTTATTTAGCCATTAGCATGATTTATTGCTTTTAAATATATGGCTTCACAGTACCTAATGTCTCCGGTGTATTTTTGCCATGAATAGTATATATATGTTATGGGCCTACTCTTCCCCCAAATTTTGTCAAATGGAGACTCAGAAGTGACAGTGAAATTTCCTACTGTACTCTGTATGTGTGTGTATCAATGTGTGTGTGTTTATCAGTTATGAGAGGCTTTACCAAAGATGATAAGAAAGTAATGATAAGAGAAGAGAGGTTCCAAAATAACTTGATTAAAGAGCCTTGTTATAAAATCGAAGCAAACATCGTAAAATTTTATGAAATCACATTGGCAATGTCAGACTGTTCAATAAACTGGGTAAAATATTGATCCCCCCCCCCCCTTTTTTAGGATAGTATTTAGATACAACTTTTTGTGGTTTTACAAAAGTGTCAAGAAAATATAGTTACAATAGCAAAGCAATCTGACATTAATGGGAAAGAGACTATGTTGCAAATGAAATTTGAGTGTTTTGTGAAATAGATTTCCTTTCTTTTCTCAAAGAGTCAACATTTTTTATCAAATGAAATATTGATAGAATGCACTCACATTTCATCTCAACAAGCTGTATGCATTGAAACTTTTAGAAAAAAATGGGGGGACTTGTTGAACATAGTTTGTTTATTAGGATTGAACAGTTATTTACAAAGAAATATTCAAGAGATGCTGGGAATGATCAAGAGCAGGAGAAGAGGGTGTCAGAGGCCGAGAGGGCTGGATGGCACCACTGATGGTCATGAAACTGGGCTCCAAACTCCGGGAGATGATGAGGGCCAGAGAGGCCTGGGGTGCTGCAGTCCGTGGAGGCACAAAGAGTCAGACACGACCGGGACAACAGCAATTTATGACAAAAAAAGATACTTTTCATTCACTACCAGTGAGTTACATCTACCTCCACTGATGGTGAATGTTTTATCTAATGTTTCCTGACATTCATTTCAAACTCTGCCAACCTCTCCCAGACTTTTAATATCTCTATCTTGTTTCTGTATTGATTCCCTGGAAATTTCTGATTTGTATGAGACACATTCTAATGTTTGTTTATTTGTTTGTTTTCATTTTTCATAGAATAATTCAGAAGCTTACCCAAATGCAAATATGAAGGTTAATAGTCAGTGTGAATTTAAATCACGTTAGAAATCCTGAATCAGCTCTATTTTGTTTTTGACAGTGTCCGTCCTGGCTGCTTCTATTCCATCCAGCCCTAAAATAATATTTTGAGGTTTTCTCAAAAGGAGCAGTAAGTAAATGCCCCTCAATAAAATAATTCTTACTTTAATGTGTAGCAAGATTTTGATTATAAGCTCACATACATTAAGGTAGTAATATGGCCAATGGATAGGGTATTCACTACTACTTGTTACTTATTCAAAAATCAATGCCTAAATGATAAAATCAAGATCATATACAAGTGAACTATTTGATATTTTCTCATGTTAAGTACATCACAGGAAAAGATTTACTCTCATGATAACTTGTGTGCTCTTATAATTACCCACCTTTTGGGAAGTCTCCCACAAATAGAGAAAGCTTGAAGGTACTCATATAGGATTTCCAGAAGCAGAAGAAAAATGCTTCAATTTAATCAGAAATATTTTGTCCCCAGTTTCCTGAGCATGTCACTAACCAAACGTACTCCAATAATTATATATTTTAATATCTTTGGGACCTATTCAATAATGAATTAACACTCTT
Source organism: Cervus canadensis (assembly GCF_019320065.1). Lineage (NCBI taxonomy): Eukaryota > Metazoa > Chordata > Mammalia > Artiodactyla > Cervidae > Cervus > Cervus canadensis. Next base: position 5,927,137 of record NC_057389.1, read on the forward strand.
TCTGGGATCATCTCAGCCTTTTGGTTTCTCTGAGGGCAGGGTAGTCATTAAATCTTAGTAAGAAAACTATGTGAATAATGACCGTCTCTGTTCATTTAGCTTATTTATATTGTGGTATCATCAATTTTAACTAATGTTATTAAGTGGAAACTTATTTGCTGGAAACTTGAGGGAAGAAATATTTATTCTCACAAAATACTCCGGACTGAAAATTTAAAAATTAGTCTGGGAATGGACTTGGTGAACTGTTTGCTGCATTTTGTGAGCATTAAACTTTACCTGCCATCTCTGACAAGGCTACATGACTTTCTTAACAGAAAAATACCCAGGAGGTAATATTTTGAAATATATTCTAACCTCCATTCAGTTACAAGAAGTACACTTTGTTTAAATTTTTAAGTGACATATCTCATTTAGGAGAATTTTTCTTCTTGAATCTAGTTCATTGTTGGATGTTATATTACTACTTGAAGTTTTATCATCATGCACAACTAATTTAATCAAAGAAATATTTTATGAAACAAAGAACTTAATAGTTGGCTGTATCACAAAAATTTAAATACTTAAAATCATTCTTACCAGACCAAAGATAAAGACAAGAAAATAAAAACAAGAAGCTTTCAAATAATAAAAAATAACAGAAACAAACAAACAAAAAGAAATATTGGTGGCTCAACATGGGCACCTGTTGTTAAACTGTTGTTCAGCTGGTACAGTTATTATTGTCTTCTTAATATAACCACAGTGTTATGGCCGATCTTATTTAATAAACATTTCAGGAACACCAAGTATTCCTTTGGCATACTCTCAAGGATACTAGAGTTAGATAAGACCTCTGTTTTAATGGAGTTTCAAGCCATCTGAGAAAAAAACATTAAAAAACAAACATTTAAGCCATTTTAATTCATGTTTGAAACAAGAACAGCAAGTAGAAAAATAGAGTATAAAGTCAGCATCCTTCACATTGTACCTTACCTCAGTTCAGTTTAGTTCAGTCGCTCAATCATCTCTGACTCTTTGTGACCCCATGAACTGCAGCATGCCAGGCCTCCCTGTCCATCACCAACTCCTGGAATTCACCCAAACCCATGTTCATTGAGTCAGTGATGCCATCCAGCCATCTCATCCTCTGTCACCCCCTTCTCCTCCTGCCCCTAATCCCTCCCAGCATCAGGGTCTTTTCCAATGAGTCAGTTCTTCGCATGAGGTGGCCAAAGTATTGGAGTTTCAGCTTCAGCATCAGTCTTTCCAATGAACACCCAGGACTGATCTCCTTTAGGGTGGACTGGTTGTATCTCCTTGCAGTCCAAGGGACTCTCAAGAGTCTTCTCCAACACCACAATTCAAAAGCATCAATTCTTCTTCACTCAGCTTTCTTTATAGTCCAACTCTCAGATCTGTACATGACTACTGGAAAAACCATAGCCTTGACTAGTTGGACTCTGTTGGCAAAGTAATGTCTCTGCTTTATAATATGCTGTCTAGGTTGGTCATAGCTTTTCTTCCAAGGAGTAAGCATCTTTTAATTTCATGGCTGCAGTCACCATCCGCAGTGATTTTAGAGGCCAGAAAAGTAAAGTCTGACTCTGTTTCCACTGTCTCCCCATCTATTTGCCATGAAGTGATGGGACCATATGCCATGATCTTAGTTTTCTGAATGTTGAGTTTAAGCCAACTTTTTCACTCTCCTCTTTCACGTTCATCAAGAAGCTCTTTAGTTCTTCTTCACTTTCTGCCATAAGGGTGGTGTTATCACCATGTCTGAGGTTATTGATCTTTCTCCCAGCAATCTTGATTCCAGCTTGTGCTTCCTCCAGCCCAGCGTTTCTCATGATGTACTCGGCATATAAGTTAAATAAGCAGGGTGACAATATACAGCCTTGACATGTACTCCTTTTCCTATTAGGAACCAGTCTGTTGTTCCATGTCCAGTTCTAACTGTTGCTTCTTGAACTGCATGCAGATTTCTCAGGAGGCAGGTCAGGTAGGTAGTCTGGTATTCCCATCTCTTTCAGAATTTTCCACAGCTTATTGTGAGACACACAGTCAAAGGCTTTGGCGTAGTCGATAAAGCAGAAGTGCATGTTTTTCTGAAACTCTCTTGATTTTTTGATGATCTAGTGAAAGTTGACAATTTGATCTCTGGTTCCTTTGCCTTTTCTAAATCCAACTTGAACATCTGGGAGTTCACAGCTTATGTACTTTTGAAGCCTGACTTGGAGAATTGTGAGCATTACTTTGCTAGAGTGAGAGATGAGTGTCTTGTGCGGTAGTTTGAGCAGTCTTTGGCATTGCCTTTCTTAGGGATTGGGATGAAAACTGACCTTTTCCAGTCCTGTGGCCACTGATGAGTTTTCCAAATTTGCTAACATATTGAGTGCAGCATTTTCATAGCATCATCTTTTAGGATTTTAAATAGCTCAACTGGAATTCCATTACCTCCACTAGCTTTGTTTGTAGTGGTGCTTCCGAAGGCCCACATATTATTCCAGGATATCTGGCTCTAGGTGAGTGATCATTGTGATTATCTGGGTCATGAAGATCTTTTTTGTACAGTTCTTCTGTGTATTCTTGCCACCTCTTCTTAATATCTTTTGCTTCTGTTAGGTCCATACCATTTCTGTCCTTTACTGAGCCCATCTTTGCATGAAATATTCCCTTGGTATCTCTGATTTTCTTGAAGAGATCTCTAGTCTTTTCCAGTGTAATGTTTTCCTCTATTTCTTCGCACTGATCACTGAGGAAGGCTTTCTTATCTCTCCTTGCTATTACATGGAACTCTGCATTCAAATGGGTATATTTTCCCTTTTCTCCTTTGCCTTTCGGGGTCTTTTCTTTTATCAGCTATTTGTAGGTCCTCCTCGGACAATCATTTTACCTTTTTGCATTTCTTTTTCTGGGGGATGGTCTTGATCACTGCCTCCTGTACAATGTCACGAACCTCCATCCATAGTTCTTCAGGCCCTCTGTCTATCAGATCTAATACCTTGAATCAATTGTCACTTCCACATCATAAAAATTTGATCCACTGATCTCTAGTAGCATATTGGGCACCTACCAACCTGGGAGTTTATCTTTCAGTTTCCTATCTTTTTGCCTTTTCATACTGTTCATGGTGTTCTTAAGGCAAGAATATTGAAGTGGTTTGACATTTCCTTTGGCCACTTGATGCAAGAACTGCCTCCTTGGAAAAGACCCTGATGCTGGGAAAGATTGAAGGCGGGAAGAGGAGACAACAGAGGATGAGATGGTCGGATGGCATCACCAACTCAGTGGACATGAGTTTGGGTAAACTCCAGGAGCTGGTGATGGACAGGGAAACCTGGCGTGCTGCAGTCCATGGGGTCGCAAAGAGTCGGACATGACTGAGCAGCTGAACTGAACTGAACTGAACTCTCTAGTAATGCCTGGATAGTGAGACTAATACAAGTGAAAGTGTCAGGATGTCTTCCAAGTTATTGTCCTGAGCAACTGCTTCACTGACAGGGAAGTTGATTGCTTCCATGCATTTTTTGATTGTCCCATTTTCATAATTGATTATCCTCCTTTTTCTAAAATTTAAAGTTTTTATTCTTGGCTCTTGATTCTGGGTTCCCTTTCTAACCCTCCTTTCCTCTCCCATTTGTTTCTTTACCACCATTTTCTTCTTTCTTCTCTTCATTTTTTTTCCTCTTTTCTGTCCTGTCTTTTCCTTTCTTCTTACCTCTTACCCTCTCTTCTCATTCCTTTTTCCGTCCTCTCCCTTTCTCATTACTATCCATGTTTTCTCTGTCTATATCATGCATGAACTGTTATGCCATCACAAGTTTGTCTTTCTGTAAATAGACACAGACATAGAACATGTAGGATATTTATTGGGGTGAGCATGGGGTTGGGCAGAGTAAGAATGTCTAACTGCAGTGTGGGCTAATAAAAACCCCTAGGAAACACCTGTGAGTACATGACCAGTGTGCCATGGAGGTGAAACTTTTATATATCCCCTGTGGTTAGTTATTGTATGCCTGCTGCCCTGGGGATGTATGATTTGAGAGAAAGGACTTTGGGCACCCCAGAAAGGCCCTGGAGGATTTGACAGCTGGAGTCTGTCTGTTGAGAGCATGCTCAGCTGCTGGGTCAGCAAGTCCTTCCATGAAGAAGCATCTTGAGAGACTTCCATGGTGTCCAGTGGTTAAGACACTGCACTTCCAATGCAGGGTCCACGTGCTCGATCCCTTGTGGGGGAAATAAGATCCCACATGCTGAGCCGCATGGTCAAAAGATTTTTTTTTTGTTTGTTTTAAAGTATCTTCAAGTTCATCTCTGTACACTACATGTGGCTTTCTGATAATTACACAAATACATATCCAAGTATATATTCTCCTAAGCTTCCATACCAACTATTTAATATCTCTATTTTGATGTTTCATGCATTTCAGTTTTACCATGTTATGCTTCCCCCCATTTGCTGTTTATGACTTATCCAGCTTCATAAAGAACATCATTATCAGTTGCTCAAGCCAGTATGTTAGACTGTTTCATCATTTCTCCCTTTCTTTGACTGGACTAAGTCAACTCATAATCAATTGATATCATTTTCCCTCCAAAATATGCTTACTATTCACAATGAACATTATTTCAATTCACCATTGTCTCTCCCCTAGTTTTTTACAATAACCTACTAATTTGTATTCTAGGATACATACATACATTATTCTAGGATACATACATACATAATTACTCACCTCCAACATAAGATACAACTACAGAGAGATTCATTTTTAAGTAAACTGAGTCATATCTTAACATACTGCTTCATAAACACTTATTTGACTTCCCACTATTCTTAAAATAATATTGTAACTCTTTATTATAACTTCTGCTCCCAACTTGACCTGGTCCCCTCTTATCTCTAAGATACCATCTTTAACTACATTTTTCCTTCTCTTATTATCTTGTAGTCACATTGTCTACCCTTTCTCCAATCAAAATCTGAAACTTATATTGATCTCTATAGATTTGCCTTTAAAGGTTCATTTGTATGGAATTATCTTTCCTTGGCTCCCTGCTTGTATCATTCACATTTCAACTCAAATGCAAGCTCCTTAAAAGTGGTTTATCTATGCTACCTAAGCCACGTCACCATCCTTATTCCCTTGATTGTGTATATCATGATCTATATGATATATATTTATGTCATTTACTTGTTTGTTGACTTTATTTTCCCTTTCTACCCACAGTCCCTTGGCAGTAAGTTTCTAAAGGCAGAAAATCATGTGCCTTTGTTAATTGTTGTACCATGACTACTTAGAAAAAAGATTGTCTATCATATAGTAAACATTGAAAATTTAGTTTTACCTCCATTAATGAATTGTCTGTGATCACATCCACCAAGACTAGATTTTGGACATGTCAAGTAGAGATGTCTGATGCACAGTTGAATATTGAGTATGTAACTCAAAAGAAACACGTGAGCTGAAAATATAAACTAATCATCAGAGAAATGCAAACGATAACCACAACGAAATGTTACCTCACACTTGCCAGACTGGCTATTACCCAAACAGAACAATGACAGCGAATGTTGGAGAGAACGGGGACATTAGGAACATTGCACACTTCTGGTGGGAATGTAAAATATCGTAACCTCGATGAGAAACAGGATGGAAGTGCCTAAAAAAATAGAAACAGAACGGCTGCATGGTCCAGCAGTCCTGCTTTTGGGTATTTATGTAAAAGAACTGATACCAGGTTCTTGAAGATGTATTAGCCGTCTCATGTAACTTACAGGACTTTTTACACAAGCCAAGATATGAAAACAAAGTAAATTTTTATCAAAAGATGGATAAATTTTAGAGAGTGTAGTATACATATGTACAATGGAATATTATTAAGGCTTTAAAAACAGAAGGAAATTCTATAATATGTGATAGCATGGATGAATTTTAAGGGAATTTTGCTAAATGAAATAATCGAGTTGCAAAAAGATAAATACTGCATGATTCTACTTACATGAAGCATCTAAAATAGTCACATTCATAGACTCAGATTTTGGAATGATGGTTTTCTGGTGCTGGGGGAGAGGAAAATTAATGGGAATAAGATTTCATTCAGCATGATAAATAAAAGATACATGTAGAGACCTGCTCTTCTACGCTGTAAATATAGTCCACTGTAAAGTGTTGCACAAATGTGTTAAGTGGGTAGCATCATGCTATGTGTTCTTATCAAGATAAGTGTTATAATGGGAAAACCCTGGGGTACCTTGTAAAGACACAGCTTATGGGTGTCCTGGAAAGATTTTCCTGAAATCTGAAGAATTAATGAGAATAAATTAGGCATTTTGTGGGGAGGGGATTCTTTAAATAACAGGAAGAATACACGCAAATTCACAGAGATAAACAGAATTTTGACATAAGGCAGAGATGATAAAAAGGTCAGGATGATCCTATCCCAGGGGCTGATGAGAATAATGGCAAAAGAATAAGCTATAAATAGAAGCACTGCCTTGATATAAATGCCTGCATGGATCTGCAGGATTTTATTGTTGTTTTTCAGTTACCAAGTCATGTCTGACTCTGCAACCCCATTGACTGCAGCAATACCAGGCTTCCCTATGCCCCACTGTCTCCCAGAGTTTGCTCAGATTCATGTCCATTGAGTTAGAAGGATTTGATATTTATCCAAAAGGCAACGAGGAACTATTAAACTATCTTAAATTAGAGCAATGTGTATCTCTTTTCAAAAGATCCTGTTTGCTTTACTATAGAAAGGGAATTACAAAGATAAATATGGGAAGATGATTGACAGGAAAGAGTAACTCAGAATTGGGAAGATTACATGGAGATGGAAAAGAGAGGTCACATTTGAAAGTATTTGAGGAGATAATTTTGAAAAAAATTAGTGATCAACTGTGTAGTGGGTGGGTATGGAGGAAGTGTCAAGTGATACTTCTATTTTCTGCCTTGTTCAGCTAAAATTCCATTTATTTTCTATATATAATTATACAAAAGTATAGAGCTAGAAGACATGCTTAAATTTGAAAGAAGTAGTGTCTAAATGATACAGACATTAATTGAGTATAAGTGTGAAAGTTGCACAGTCATATCTGACTGTTTGAGACCCCACGGACTATAGAGTCCATGGAATTCTCCAGGCCAGAATACTTGAGTGGCTTACTGTTCCCATCTCAAGGGGTTCTTCCCAACCCAGGGATTGAACCCAGGTTTCATGCATTGCAGGTGATTCTTTACCAACTGAGCTACCAGGGAAGCCCTAATTGAGTAAGGGCATGAATAAATATTATCAGCTACAGTAAAGGGCAGGAAAAAAAAAAAAAAGCTCTGAGTTGTCACAGTTAAAGTTCAGGTAGAGGAGAGCCAAAACAGGACTGAAATTGGCCAGTACGTCAATACATCAGTGCAACACCATAAAGAGACATCAACTGTTTCCGTTTCAGAAAGGAGAGGTGGTAAACAGTCTTAACTTTAGTTGAAGGTCAAGTAAAATGAGGCATTCAAAAATGCCCATTGGAATTAGAGATCCCAGGGAAAGTCATTACCGTAAAGTGATAAAAGTGAAAACTATTTTCATGTGGATTGAGTGGAATTGTAGCCCTCTGATTCCTTCAAAACAGAAAAGAAAATTATGAATCTATCAAAGTATAGGCTAACATTTTACTTTGTATGGGTCAGTATCAGTGATGAAATTAGCAACATTAGTATGCCTAGAAATTTCTAGGCAGATAAAGCTGAATCTAAAGAGGAAATGCAGCACTTTACAAAATAATTCAGATATGTTTGGATCTAGAGAGTTCGCTGGCCAAGAAAAAATGCTGACATTGAAAAATAGAAGGCAGGAGTAAAAGATGTGAGACAAATGGGGATTCTCTTCCAAGTATGTTTGAACTCACTATATCATCTGAACATTCTTTGATTTAATTATATTTTCAACACTTTTTCTCTCTTTATGATTTTTTTGGGGAAAGCTATCAACAGATTTTAAATTAATGGATTTGTACAATAAATCACTTTTGTGTGGGAGAGATAAAAATGTAAGTCTCTGGCTTTGTTATCAAGGGGCTTATATTCCTAGACATGCATGCATGGAGCTTTCAAAAATCCTAGGAAAGAACAAGGAAGATTATAAACAAATCAATGCTTATGTTAATATATTACTTAAGCTACGGGTCAATGCATGCTATAGGAGTTAAAGAAATGATAGATTCCTTCTAGACCTCACTCTGAGCTTTCCCTGTCATTCCAAGAAGTGCACTATCTCTTGAAATCGTCAAGATAAATCACCATTGATTAGAACATGCACAGAAATGAGCAGCATTACCATGTAACATTAAATTAACTTTTGATTAACTCTTTCATTTAGTCCAAGGTATTTCCTAAGTGCCAAAATCTTGTGACACTGGTTTCTCTACTCCAGTAACTTAAGACATCTCTTAAAATCTCATTCAGAACTTCCACTGTATTTTCTCTATTCAAATTTTTTCTTCCACTTGTACGAATATTTATATTTTCTGGCAAATCTTTTTGAATTTCTTACCTCTTGTTCTTTCCCTAGTCCATGGCTTTATGTGTGTGCCTATTCTTGACTACATGTCAATTACATTCTGAGTAAAGATAATACTTTAGTGATAAGCAAATAGAAGTCATGTTTGCTAATGTTCACATATCAAAAACAAAACAAAATGAAGATAGAATGTATATTATGTGCCTTTTTATGTTAAAGCTAGTAAAGTTATTATTTGACCAAAGCATACATGGTAAAACCTTAAAAAAGTTCCAGAATTCCATGTCTGCAAACCCTGAGGTTACATACATTTTGGAATCCAAAACTAATCAAATTTTAGAAAGATAATACATGCATGGAATGCATTATATAATATTTCCAGTAAGTTCTGAAGCAACATTCTATGTGTGTGTGTGTGTGTGCGTGCGTGTGTGTGTATGGGTATGTACTCAGTTGTGTCTGACTCTTCACGACCCCATGGACTGTAGCCCACCAGGCTCCTCTGTCCATGGGATTCTCCAGGCAAGAACACTGGAGTGGGTTGCCATTTCCTTCTCCAGGGGATCTTCCTGACCTAGGGGTCGGAACCCGCGTCTCACGCCATCTTTGGCATTACAGTTTAACTCTTTACCACTGTGCAACCCGGGAAGTCTGCTACACCGTATAGTTACATAAATCAATATTACTGAAGTTAAGCTTAAAGACTCACCCTATTTAGGACAAAATAATAAATTATCAGTGTTTAGCTGGAGTCACAGAGAAGGCAGTGGCAGCCCACTCCAGTGTTCTCGCCTGGAGAATCCCAGGGACGGCGGAGCCTGGCGGGCTGCCGTCTATGGCGTCGCACAGAGTCGGACACGACTGAAGCGACTCAGCAGCAGCAGCTGGAGTCAAGCCGTATAGTAATATACTGATGGATGATGTGGGTAAATACGTCCTGAAAGTGTTCTAATACTTCTCAATTCAGAGACAACGTTCATATTTCAATCCATTCTTCCTCGCTCCTTCCTCTCTCTGCGTTTCCCCATGCAGTAAATATTCCTTATGTCAGGTCGTTTGGAAATCTTAGTGAACAGGTCACTTCAGTGTTAACGGCTTCACTGTCATCAGATTAGAGGCAGATACGTGATGATGGGAGAGAAACAGGATTCTCGAGTCATGAGGCGGAACTTCGATAGGCTGCTTTTAAACGGAGATTTCGGTTTTCCTTCTTCATTAGATAGACTTCTGTCTAAGCAGTATCTAATTGAGTAAAACTGCCCTAACCTTCTGCTGATTGATGATAAATGGATCATGGTCAAGGAATGAAGTTAGCTGATCACAATTTTTTATCATATCTGGGAGATTTTTTTCCCACCTGTGTTCATAAACACTGCTCTCCTACTCATGACTTAAGAAATTTCATCATCCATGGGACTGCACAAGAGGAATATTGCTACAAATGTTCATCATTCTTTTTTTTTGTTTGTTTTCGCCAAGGATTATGATTTTTGTCAATTATTATCAAATTTGTCAGTTACTTCATGACTTATAGAAACCTTTTGCTATAGGTTTTCAGATACTTTACACAATGATGCCTTCTGACTTTCTGAATATTCATACTTTTTAAAATATTTAATTATTTGTGATATATTCTAGCCTAATAAAATATCAGTTGCCATATGAGTTTCCTTCTTTACTATGCAATCTACTTAATCATTACCAGTCATTATCTTTTTTTTTTTAATTTGTTGCTTGTTTCATTATAGTGTTTGCCCATTCTTCATTAGTTTTTATAACTACTACCAGCCTCCAGTGTAAAATCTCCAATAACTTTTGATTCTATTTCTTTAAATTATATGCTAACAACTTAAAGTACTATTGGGTTTTCTTTATCACATTCCTCATTAGGATACCCCACAAACACACCCTGATGAAGATTATACAATAACAGCATTTGCCTGAGATATTGATAGTAAAATCTGTTGTACTTTTCATTTCTTGATGTTACCCATGGAGTTGTATTAACATTTTTTGGCAATTTCATTGTTTAATTTAACATAGTGTTACAAGATACAAAACAAAAAGCTAAATAATGATGAACAGAAGTGTGTAACTACTAGAATATACAATTTCAAAAGGTGTCTCCTATCAGTTCAAATAAGATTGTTGCACAAAATAAATTTTATTGCCAAATTTACACAAAAAAGTAAAGAAAAAGAAAATTTAGGTATTTGAACTTTACAGGCTTTGAAATTTCCCTGAAAGATTTCAGATCTATATTGATTTAAGATAGATATTTTAATATATCTTTAATATATCAGTTAAGGGGAAATATCTCTTGATAAATGAATACTCATGATTAATCTAAAAGTAGCTATTAATAAAAGACATGTTAATTGTTTAACTCACTCCGTTATGAAAAATGAAACATTACACATTTATATTACAACTTACATTGTAAGATTTTCATTGACAATCAACATCTCCCTGTGTGTCAAAAATGCTAAGAAATGTGTTAAAAAATTCATCATTGTTTACCTGTATTAAATAATTCGTCTAGACTTATAGCCAGCAAGACCTCCAGAACTGTTCAGAAAATGGTTCATCTCATAGTCACTGACTTTTTTCAATAAGGAAACATGCATTTTTATATTCAAAGTACACAAATAATAAATTGTAGCAAGAGCTACATTAATTTGAATTTTTTTAAATTTTTTTCTGTTTTGAGTACTTTATATACAATTCTCTTACTTTCAACACTTTCTTACTTTATTTTTATTTTATATTATCTTTGTTGAAATGATTTTCATTCACATTCCTTGGAAAACAGTAATTTAGGGCATTACTCATAATGCTAATTTGTTTATGAAACAATTTTTTATTCTGTTTTTACACTGTGCCAGTCACCATTCTAGGCATTCTGGAACTTGCAGTAAAGGAATCAAATCTCCTGAACTATTAAGAGTTAAATGTGATAATACAATAAGATTTTTAGAAGACTACCTGGCATACAGTAAGTACTTAATAAATTATAGTCAGTAATAATTTAGTGGTGACTGTATTTTATTATTAAACAACTCTTCTACTGGCAAATACATGCTCTAAATACATCCAACAATTATAATAGTATCATTTTATATGAGATTGATGCTTTGAAGTAAACACAGCAGGTTAAATAGGTGGAGTGTTCTTTAGTTAAGACAGAAGAAAATGCCTGTCAGGAACTGAAGTTTGGACTTAAGCCTGAATGAAGGGAAATAACAGCAGAACCTCCTGCAGAGTTCTGGGGAAAGAGTATTTCGGGTAGAGTGATATTTAGTGCAGTGCCCACACGGAAGGAAAGAGACGGGTATGTTCAGAGACTTGGAAAGATATAGCTGGAACAAACTACACCAGGAAGAAGCAGGTAGGGATTGAGGTCAGAGATGTGTAGGTTATCACATGCCACAGATCCCACTAAGGGCAGAATGTGAAGAGAAACTGAAGAGCCTCCTGATGAGGTGAAAGAGGAGACTGGAAAAGCTGGCGTAAAGCTCAACATTCAGAAAACTGAGAGCACGGCCTCCAGTCCCATCACTTCAAGGCAGATAGAAGGGGAAAGTGAAAGCAGTGGCAGAGTTTATTTTCTTGGGCTCCAAAATCACTGCAGATGGTGACTGCAGCCGTGAGATTAAGAGACACTTGCTCCTTGGAAGAAAAGCTCTGACAAACCGATACAACATTTTAAAAAACAGAGACATCACTTTGCCAACAAAGGTCTGTATAGTCAAAACTACGGTTTTGCTAGTACGCATTTGTGAGTGTTGGGCCATAAAGAAGGCTGAGTGCTGAAGAACTGATGCTTTTGAATGCAGTGGTGGAGGAGACTCTTGAGAGTCCTTTGAACAGCAAAGAGATCAAACCATTCCATCCTAAAGGAAATCAGCTCTGAACACTCATTGGAAGAACTGAAGCTGAAATTGAAGCTCTAATACTTTGGGCACCTGATGCAGAGTGGACTCATTTGAAAACACCCTGATGCTGGGACAGATTGAAGGCAGGAAGAGAAGGGGACGACAGAGGATGAGATGGTGGGATGGCATCATTGACTCAATGGACATGAGTGTGAGCCTGGTGTGCTGCAGTCCATGAGGTTGCAAAGAGTTGGACACAACTTAGCAAATGAACAACAACAACAACATGCTATAAAAGAAGACTGAGTTTTACAAAAGTTGCTGTGGGATGTGGAGGGTCTTAAGAGGAATGATGTTACCTGATTTGAAGTTAAAACTTTATTCTTGCTGCCTTTTGCTCATGTGTAGGGGGAAGAATTGATGCTTTTGAACTGTGGTGTTGGAGGAGACTCTTGAGAGTCCCTTGGACTGCAAGGAGATCCAACCAGTCCTTCCTAAAGGAGATCAGTCCTGGGTGTTCATTGGAAGGACTGATGCTGAAGCTGAAACTCCAGTACTTTGGGCACCTGATGCAAAGAGTTGACTCATTGGAAAAGGCCCTGATGCTGGGAGGGATTGGGGGCAGGAGGAGAAGGGGACGACAGAAGATGAGATGGTTGGATAGCATCACCGACTCAATGGACATGGGTTTGGGTGGACTCCGGGAGTTGGTGATGGACAGGGAGGCCTGATGAGCTGCGGTTCATGGGGTCGCAAAGAGTCGGACACGACTGAGCAACTAACTGAACTGAGGGGGGAAGAAAATCATTTAGGAATCTAAAATATCAATCCTAGTTAGATATAATTTTGATTTGGGCTTTTATGCAGTGGAGATGATGGAATCAAATAAATTATAGATATAACACTAATGGGATATGTTCATGAACTAATATACGAGATCGCAGAAGGAGAGGGATCAAGAATGGGATTTTTAATTGATCTTTTGAATAGATAGGGCTCACTATTCTAGAGAGTACCATAGGAGAAACAGATTTGATGAATGAATGAGCTAATGTGGTGGTGTGTGTGTAAATACACCTCCTTTGCTAACTATTCAAGTGAGACAATGCGTTTCAAGTATAAATCTACGTCATAAATTCCCTAGATTATATTGCCTGCAACAGCCTGTTTGCTTTCTTTAATCAGTCACTAATTTTATTAGCATACAAAATATTTCCTCTTTTAAGTTGACTACCTGGAAATGGAGAGGTAAATTTCATGCTCTGTTACAATAAAGAATTCCTTCCAATTTTATGGTACATTACTAACCTTCTTTTTCTAATTGGATTTTGAGCAAACTTTGTATTTTAGTTGAATTTCTTCATATATGTTTTAAGATTTTGTGTTATTTCAAACTAGTTTGAGGACTCTAAATCATAGATGAATAAATAAGTAAATGAGGGCATTAATTAGCAAATATCTATTGTTTTAAATTCAGTCCATCAACAAGTTCAGATAAATACCAATACCACATACAAAGTTCAGTAATTAAAATGTTTATCAGTTTAGTTCAGTCACTTAGTCGTGTCCGACTCTTTGCGACCCAGCAAATCGCAGCACACCAGGCCTCCCTGTCCATCACCAACTCCCGGAGTCCACCCAAACCCATGTCCCTTGAGTCGGTGATGCCATCCAGCCATCTCATCCTCTGTTGTCCCCATCTCCTCCTGCCCCCAATCCCTCCCAGCATCAAGGTCTTCTCCAATGAGTCAACTCTTCACATGAGGTCACCAAAGTATTGGAGTTTCAGCTTCAGCATCAGTCCTTTTATAAAATGTTTATAGTATTTAGCGTTTGATGAAATTAAGCCATGAGCCAAATCTGGCCTGTTTACCGTAAATTCCTTACCTTCTGTTTCCTGGATAATTAACATTTGAGTAACTGAGCACATTTTTTTCTTACCAAATTGACAAAAATAGTTGGTAAAATGCAAAAACAGCGACAGTTTGCCTCAGAGCTTGCTCACATTTAACATAAATACAGTGGCAAAAAAGTATGCTAATTGATATACAGACCAAGAAAAGTCTTATACACATGGTTTAAGAAGTACTCTTTGAGGATGTTAATTTGCACATTCCTTTTCAGCTGCTGAGTTAATGGAGAAACAGTGCATGCATTTAGTTTTAGCCTTAAGAAAGATGCATGAGACTTATTTTACTCTCTTATGCTTTCAGAGCAGCTTATAATCTGGCCCTTAAATGCTTTACAAACACTGAACTCACTTGTTATCTGTCTGCTTCTGAATCATAGCACAGCCCCACACCTATTTCAAGGAAAACATGGATTGCTTCTGGCCCATCTCCTCTTTGCAGCAGGAGAGGACTCTGCAGCCAGTCTGCCTAGTGCAAGGCTCTCTCCACTGCACACAGGCTGTGTGCTCTTGGACAAGCTGCTTGTCTTCTGAAGCTTCCTTTCTCATTTACAATCTGGACGTGATATAATACTCTTTCATATGCTCATTGATACTAAGTCATTTAATATAATTCTTCAAAAAGAAGAAGTGCTAAATTAAAATTAGCACCATCACGGTACCATTTTTCCTCCTTCTGCACCAATAACACGATGGCTCACAGGAAAAGCAAATGATGGTAATTAATTTAAAGCAATTTTAGTAATTTCTTTTGGAAACTCTGCTTCCAGCAGAGCAGCAGCAAAAAAGCCTCGATTCACACAATAAAGTGAGAAAGTCAAGAGTTTAGAGACCATATAGATGTATCAGGCACAGTAGTGAGTCAGCATTAGTTGTGTCTTTTTAATTTAGTTTTACATTAAGGAAGATAGAGCAAATGTAAAGTATTCTCATTAGCCTTGACACTAAGATGGAGAATGTTGAGTGACATGCAACAATCACCGGTGGCTGGAATAAACCACGTTAGCTGTGGTTCCAGATGGATAAATATAAGTGAAGTAAATGACGAGAGAGGGAAGAAAGGAGTTCAGAACAGAAAGAAGACCAAAGGTGATGTATAAATAATCAACACACATGAAAAGATGTTCAACATCACTAATCACTAGGAAAATGCAAATCAAAACCACAATGAGCAGCCCCCCGCCAAAAAATAATCCACAGTGAGCCATCAATGACTAAGATGGCTGCTACAAAATACACACATATATATACACATACACCAAACAAAAATGATAAATAGTCTTGAGGATGTGGAGAAATTGTCACCTCTGTGTTCTGTTGGTCAGGTTGTAAAATAATGCAACCACTATGGAAATAAGTATGTAAATTTCTCAGAAAGTGAAAGTAGAGGTACCATATAATCCAGCAATCCCATTTCTGGGTATATATCCAAAAGAAGTTAAAGCAAGGAAGAGATATTTACACACTCATGTGCATAATAACACTTTTCACAACAGCTAAGAGATGAAAGCCAATCAAATGTCCATTTATGGGCGAATGGATAAAGAAAATGCAGCATACACATAATGTGGAATGTTATTCATCCTTATGAAAGAAGAAAAGTCACATATGCTGCAACATGGAAGAATCTCGATGATACTATGCTAAGTAAAATAAGCCAGTCATAAAATCACAAATGTTGTGTGATTCCACTTAGATGAAATATACGTAAACTATTTGAATTTCTAGAAATGGAAAGTAAAATGCTGTTTATCAGGGCTTCAGAAAAAGAGGATTTGCTGTTTAATTTGTATAGAGTAACAGATTTGAAGGTGGAAAACTTCCGGAACTATTTTGCAATGAAGTAAACATGCTTCAGTTCGGTTCAGTTCAGTCACTCAGTCATGTCTGACTCTTTGTGACCCCATGGATTGCTGAACGCCAGGCTTCCCTGTCTATCACTAACTCCCGTAGTTTACTCAAACTCATGTCCATTGAGTCAGTGATGCCATCCAACCATCTCGTTCTCTGCCGCCCCCTTCTCCTTCTTCCTTCAATCTTTCCCAGCATCAGGGTCTTTTCCAATGATTCAGCTCTTCTCATCAGGTGGCCAAAGTATTGGAGTTTCAGCTTCAGCATCAGTCCTTCCAGTGAACACCCAGGACTGATCTCCTTTAGGATGGACTGGTTGGGTCTCCTTGCAGTCCAAGGGACTCTCAAGCGTCTTCTCCAATACCACAGTTGAAAAGCATCAGTTCTTTGGCGCTCAGCTTTCTTTATAGTACACTATCACATCAATACATGACTACTGGAAAAATAATAGCCTTAGCTAGATGGACCTTTGTTGGCAAAGTTATGTCTCTGCTTTTTAATATGCTGTCTAGGTTGGTCATAACTTTCCTCCAAGGAGTAAGTGTCTTTTAATTTCATGGCTGCAGTCACCATCTGCAGTAATTCTGGAGCCCAGAAAAACAATGTCTGCCATTGTTTCCACTATTTCCCCATCTATTTCCCATGAAGTGATGGGACCAGATGCCATGATGCTTGTTTTCTGAATGTTGAGCTTTAAGCCAACTTTTTCATTCTCCATTTTCACTTTCATGAAGAGGTTCTTTAATTCTTCTCCACTTTCTGCCTCAAGGGTGGTGTCATCTGCATATCTGAGGTTATTGATTTTTCTCCCGGCAATCTTGATTCCAGCTTGTGCTTCTTCCAGCCCAGCATTTCTCATGATGTACTCTGCATATAAGTTAAATAAGCAGGGTGACAATATACAGCCTTGACATACTCCTTTTCCTATTTGGAACCAGTCTCCAGTTCCATGTCCAGTTCTAACTGTTACTTCCTGACCTGCATACATATTTCTCAAGAGGCAGGTCAGGTGGTCTGGTATTCCCATCTCTTTCAGAATTATCCACAGTTTATTGTCATCCACACAGCCAAAGGCTTTGGCATAGTCAATATAGCAGAATTAGATGTTTTTCTGGAACTCTATTGCTTTTACGATGATCCAGTGGATGTTGGCAATTTGATCTCTGGTTCCTCTGCCTTTTCTAAAACCAGCTTGAACATCTAGAAGCTATTTGTTAGGCATCCTCAGACAGCCACTTTGCTTTTTTTTTTTAAATTTATTTATTTATTTATTTTTTCAGTGGGTTTTGTCATACATTGACATGAATCAGCAATAGATTTACACGTATTCCCCATCCCGATCCCCCCTCCCACCTCCCTCTCCACCCGATTCCTCTGGGTCTTCCCAGTGCACCAGGCCCGAGCACTTGTCTCATGCATCCCACCTGGGCTGGTGACCTGTTTCACCATAGATAATATACATGCTGTTCTTTCACAACATCCCACCCTCACCTTCTCCCACAGAGTTCAAAAGTCTGTTCTGTACATCTGTGTCTCTTTTTCTGTTTTGCATAAAGGGTTGTCGTTACCATCTTTCTAAATTCCATATATTAAAAAATAAATAAATAAAAAAAAAAATAAATTCCATATATATGTGTTAGTATGCTGTAATGTTCTTTATCTTTCTGGCTTACTTCACTCTGTATAATGGGCTCCAGTTTCATCCATCTCATTAGAACTGATTCAAATGAATTCTTTTTAATGGCTGAGTAATATTCCATGGTGTATATGTACCACAGCTTCCTTATCCATTCATCTGCTGATGGACATCTAGGTTGCTTCCATGTCCTGGCTATTATAAACAGTGCTGCGATGAACATTGGGGTGCACGTGTCTCTTTCAGATCTGGTTTCCTCGGTGTGTATGCCCAGGAGTGGGATTGCTGGGTCATATGGCAGTTCTATTTCCAGTTTTTTAAGAAATCTCCACACTGTTTTCCATAGTGGCTGTACTAGTTTGCATTCTCACCAACAGTGTAAGAGGGTTCCCTTTTCTCCACACCCTCTCCAGCATTTATTGCTTGTAGACTTTTGGATAGCAGCCATCCTGACTGGCGTGTAATGGTACCTCATTGTGGTTTTGATTTGCATTTCTCTAATAATGAGTGATGTTGAGCATCTTTTCATGTGTTTGTTAGCCATCTGTATGTCTTCTTTGGAGAAATGTCTGTTTAGTTCTTTGGCCCATTTTTTGATTGGGTCATTTATTTTTCTGGAATTGAGCTTCAGGAGTTGCTTGTATATTTTTGAGATTAATCCTTTGTCTGTTGCTTCATTTGCTATTATTTTCTCCCAATCTGAGGGCTGTCTTTTCACCTTACTTATAGTTTCCTTTGTAGTGCAAAAGCTTTTAAGTTTCATTAGGTCCCATTTGTTTAGTTTTGCTTTTATTTCCAATATTCTGGGAGGTGGGTCATAGAGGATCTTGCTGTGATTTATGTCGGAGAGTGTTTTGCCTATGTTCTCCTCTAGGAGTTTTATAGTTTCTGGTCTTACATTTAGATCTTTAATCCATTTTGAGTTTATTTTTGTGTATGGTGTTAGAAAGTGTTCTAGTTTCATTCTTTTACAAGTGGTTGACCAGCTTTCCCAGCACCACTTGTTAAAGAGGTTGTCTTTTTTCCATTGTATATCCTTGCCTCCTTTGTCAAAGATAAGGTGTCCATAAGTTCGTGTATTTATCTCTGGGCTTTCTATTCTGTTCCATTGATCTATATTTCTGTCTTTGTGCCAGTACCATACTGTCTTGATGACTGTGGCTTTGTAGTAGAGTCTGAAGTCAGGCAGGTTGGTTCCTCCAGTTCCATTCTTCTTTCTCAAGATTACTTTGGCTATTCGATGTTTTTTGTATTTCCATACAAATTGTGAAATTCTTTGGTCTAGTTCTGTGAAAAATACCGTTGGTAGCTTGACAGGGATTGCATTGAATCTATAGATTGCTTTGGGTAGAATAGTCATTTTGACAATATTGATTCTTCCAATCCATGAGCATGGTATGTTTCTACATCTGTTTGTGTCCTCTTTGATTTCTTTCATCAGTGTTTTATAGTTTTCTATGTATAGGTCTTTTGTTTCTTTAGGTAGATATACTCCTAAGTATTTTATTCTTTTTGTTGCAATGGTGAATGGTATTGTTTCCTTAATTTCTCTTTCTGTTTTCTCATTGTTAGCCACTTTGCTTTTTTGCATTTCTTTTACTTGGGATGGTCTTGATCCCTGTCTCTTGTACAATGTCACGGACCTCTGTCCATAGTTTATTAGGCACTCTGTCTATCAGATCTAGTCCCATAAATCTATTTCTCATTTTCACTTTATAATCAAACTTGCTTAACACTAATGAATTGTGTGCTTCCCACATGGCTCTATGGTAACGAATCTACCTGCCAATGCAAGAGATGTAAGAGATGCGTGTTTGATCCTTGGGTCAGGAAGATTCCCTGGAGTAGAAAATGGCAACCCACTTCAGTATTCTTGCCTGGATAATTCCATGGACAGAGAAGCCTTCAGAGTCCATGGGATCCCAAAGGATTGGACACCACTGAGCACACATACACCTTGAACTGTGCATTTACAATAGTTAAGATGGAAAATTTTGTCTTTACAATTTTAAAATACAAGAGTGTTACTCTCCGTCCACAGGGATGAAATGGACTTGCACTCCACCCAAAATGTATTTGAATGTTGAGACTGATGGTACCATGTTAGAAGGGTATGCTGCTGCTAAGTCGCTTCAGTCGTGTCCGACTCTGTGCGACCCCACAGACGGCAGCCCACCAGGCTCCCCCATCCCTGGGATTCTCCAGGCAAGAACGCTGGAGTGGGTTGCCATTTCCTTCTCCAGTGCATGAAAGTGAAAAGTGAAAGTGAAGTCACTCAGTCATGTCCGACTCTTAGCGACCCCGTGGACCACAGCCCACCAGGCTCCTCCGTCCATGGGATTTTCCAGGCAAGAGTACTGGAGTGGGGTGCTATTGAAGGCTTATTACATAAAAATTAAACTTTCTAAGGAGAGCAAGGTAGCCCCCCAAACAGGTTGAATAGTGGTATGAAAGAACAGGAAAGAACACCGGTTTTGTTTGTTGTGGTGTCTCTGGGGTAGGGCCGAGCGAGGGTTTCTGCTTGTGAGTTGGAGCTTGTGTGGTGTGTACTTTCCTGCAGTGCCAAAGGAAGGGATATCCACGCTTTCTTCACTCATCCCAATGTGGGGCAGAATGGGAAGGAGAATTGGTGGGGCTCAGAAGCCATAGGTGGTCAGAAAGTGAAGTCAGACCGTTAAAATTCCTCGTCGTTACAGACTACTGCAATTCATGATGTTTGGCCGAAACATTCCACGCTTTATTTAATTACACTTGCACTTGTTTAAGTAAGCTGCTGCTGTCGCCTGTGATGGCCTAGAGGCTGTAAGTGAGTGAAATTTTCATTGAATGCTTTGTTCATAAGCTCCTCATTGTTGGTTTTGTATTGTGTCTTTTTGTATTGTGGCTTTTATGTAAAGAAACATGCATGACCTTCACGTATAGTGAAGATAATCTGTGAAATGAGAGCCTCCTAGATTTCTTCATCCCAAAGAGGGAAATCTCGAATAAGGAATTTTTGTTGTGGCTATTGGCCACACAAGACAAGCTGCATCATTGACAATAGTCTTGAGTTTGTAAAAAGATGTGGAGATGGGGCCAGTTGTTGGCCAGCGAACCCAGTGCTAAGGTGAGTTTCTGAAGTTTAGCCAATTGTACTGAGCCCTTCAGTGTCATCCTGGGTTGGCCACAGCCTGATTAATGGACGAAAAACAGCAGCTTTCCAAGGAGCTTCATCACGTGTATAGAGGAGACACAGTTCTTCCGTGTTGGAATCCCCTTCGTTGTACATTGAAGCCAAGATGGCTAGGACAGAGCTGACCTCATTATAGAGCTCCGTGGCATCTGGCAAGGGACTGAAGTCAGGAGAGAAGGCCACCGCTTCCTGCAGGCAGACTGTGCCAGAGAGCCCAGTCTGGTCTCCATCCTGCAGCAGGGAGATCTTGGCAACCGTGCCAACCTTTCAAGTGCTCCAAGGCATCCTCGGGCAGCTGGGCAAAAAGGGTCTCAGACTGAGGGCCCAGGAGAGCCTCTGTTTCCAACCGAGTGCAGCAGCAGTCTGCATTTCTAAAGCCTCAAGAGGGAAAGAGTCCTTGGAGACACTAACAAGAATGCTGCTGTCTTGCAATTTGGGCAAATTCTGGAGACTTTGTTGTAGGGGGCTCATTCCAAGTGGGCCAATTTTCAAGTAACAGCCAGGATAGGGTTAAGTAAAATTTAAGTAAAAAATAAATAAATAAGTAAAATAAAAAAATTTATTGCCTCCAGAATCCAAAAAATCCTAAAAGACATCGGACTTGTTTCAATCATATGGGTGCTGAGACAGCTAATAACTGTTTCTTGGCAGTGTCATGGATGAAACAGAAATTGATTATCAAACAATTTTTAGGAATTTAACTGAGGTGACAGGGCTTGCACTATGTGTGGGTTAAAGATCCATTCCCTTTTAATGAGCTCCTTTGTATTGACCTGTCCTGAAGGAGGGTGTCAAATGAATCTCCTTGGAAGATGATGTCTTCAGTGTGATATCATACCTATGTTCTCAGAGAATGTCACTTGTGGTTAAGATCTTTCTTGTAAATGCTACATATGATTGTTGTTTATATATATATATATATATATATACATACCCATTGTTGTTCAGGGTACTGCAAGACTAGCTGAGTAAAGGTATATTGTGTTCCTGCAAAGAGGAAGGCAAACTGCAACTAAAAGTCCATTGCAGTGTGAACCAGATAGGACATATCAGGCAAATTTATGACTGCAATGTATTTACATGCTACTGATTGGATGATGTCAGTAACTTTAATCACGTTGATAGATATACAGAGACACAAATAAAATTACATGGCCTAAAGGCACTTTGAGGAGGGCCTCATTCCCATACTCTTGTCTCTACATACCGATTATAACTTCTGATTTAGATTTGGGATGAATCTACAACAGAGACGAGGGAATACCCCTTAAATGTAGCACAGATCAAAGTACAAGCTTGCCAGCAGTTAATAAGCATCCACACAACATGGAAAATGAAAATCCATTCAGTTTATTTATATTGTGATGAACTTAAATAATATGTTTAAAGTAAAAGTAAAGTAAAGTCGCTCAGTTGTGTCCGACTCTTTGCGACCCCATGGACTGTAGCTTACCAGGCTCCTCCATCCATGGGATTTTCCAGGCAAGAGTACTGGAGTGGGGTGCCATTTCCTTCTCTAGGGGATCTTTAGGGAACAGTAAACTGTTTCACACTCATGTAGAGAGATATATAGTAGATGTGTATAGAATGAACACTCCTCCACCTTTTTTTTTTCTCTTTGGTACTAGAATAATTTTTGATAAACTAGAAAACTGGCCCATCATTCAGGAATTTTCTTTATTGAATCAGTTCAGTTCAGTTCAGTCACTCATTCGTGTCTGACTCATTGCAACCCCATGGACTGCAGCATGCCAGGCCTTCCTGTCCATCACCAACTCCTGGAGTTCACTCACACTCATTCTTTATTGAATGCTAGACTCTAAATACTGAATGCTCTAAATGCTGAAGTCTCCCTTCAGCAACTTCTAACTTGGGAATTGCACAATATTGATTAATTTAACAAATATATGTGGAACATCTATAATTTTGCATTATAGAAGGATAAAAGGATTTAGAGATCCTAAGAACAGGATAGATTCTCATAAAGCCTTCTTTTCTGATATATAATAAAAATATGAAATCATAATATCTAAAGTTTATAGGTATGCTAAAATCAAAGAGGATTTCATTATCTTTGGGCAAGTCTGAAATCTGAGCTAATCATCTTTCTCTTTTACTGTACTTTCCTCTGTTGGCCCTGCTTTATCAGGGACATAATTGGTCCTCTCATTACATGGATTATATAGGCTTTCATCCTCAGTAATGTAGTGTAGTGCTAGTGGTCCAGAGGTCAGAAAGACTTAGGGTCATTGTACTTGTGGAGCATATATAGGTTGCCAGCTCGCAGAGGGTGATTTTCTGTTCCTCCTAGATCTATTTTTTTTTATAGCCTTGAGAATATAATGGGGATTTGTGCAGACTATACAGAAAAGAGCTCTGATTATAAATTAAAGCATATCCCATACATTTTAGAGATGGTATATTTCAATGTCCTTCTTACTATTTTAAAATATGTAGTTTTGGGTAGCAGATGTGAAATATTAATTTATAAAAAACACATCTATATAGCGGTATGAATTTTGTCTAGGAAAACTGCCTGTGTTAACAGTCCAATCTTTTATGAAGTCTTTAAATGATTGTCTACCAGTAGAAACAGGAAGTTCTAGTACTGCCTTTCCATGTGTCTCATCAATGCCTCCTTATTTCCACCACCTAGTCTGTGATAGATGTTAATCCCAAGTAAATTTGTCCTAATAGAGGTAATTCTGTCCCTTTCCAACTAAATAGATGTGACAGCCTGTGAAGATAAAATCAATGTTAATTTTCAGTGAATTGTGTCCATATGAAAATAACCAAGAGTTCAAAGTATAAGGAGACAGAAAACCAGTAAAGAAAAAAAAAATGAGGTCTCTGTTCAGCTTCTTTTGTTTGCTTCCATTACAAATAATTCCATCTTTAATGATCTGTTCTTTAATCTTTCTTTGTCTTGCTTCATTATGTTACAGAGAATTGAGTAGTGAAAAAATTACATCCAGTCGACATTTGGAAGATTTGTTTTTACCTATGAAATTTACTATGTAATAATAGTATGGTATAAACATTCAGTTCAATTCAGTTCAGTTGCTCAGTCATGTCCACTCTTTGAGACCCCATGAACCGCAGCACACCAGGCTTCCCTGTCCATCACCAATGCCTGGAGTCCACTCAAACCCATGTCCATTGAGTTGGTGATGCCATCCAACCATCTCATCCTCTGTTGTCCCCTTCTCCTCCCTCCCTCAATCTTTCCCAGCATCAGCGTCTTTTCCAATGAGTCAGCTCTTCGCATCAGGTGGCCAAAGTATTGGAGTTTCAGCTTCAACATCAGTCCTTATTATGTTAAAACATTTCCTCCTCATCTTCTACCTACTCCTGATCTTACCCCTTTACTTATTTTTTCTTTCATCACCAACTCAATAGACATGAGTTTGAGCAAACTGCAGGAAATAGTGAAAGACAGGGAAGCCTGGCGAGCTGCCGCTCACGGGCTTACAAAGAGACAAGCACGACTCAGTGACTGAACAACAAATATTTGCAAATGCAGGAGACTTTGCTAGGGGTAGCAGCCAGGGATCAAAGGCTCGCTAGATCTCCACTCATTTCCAAATACCAGTTTTTCTTTCATAGGGATGTGTAATAAGCACAACAATTAGGGCTAATTTTGTATAGTCCTCACTTCAATTTATAACTAGGAACTCAGAAAACTTTTCCTTCCACAGAAACCATTTTAAAAATGATTGGTAGGTTCCTAAAGTCTCTAAGCATACCTTATTTAAATGATAACATGCGTAAGTAATTAAGGAAATAGCAGTATATAAAACATATATAATAGAAGCAACGGAGAAAGTCATTCAGAGTTTAAACTGTGGGCAGACTGGTACCCCATCCATAAGAGGCAAGGCACTAGGTAAGTCACTGTCTGTCCTTAGACAATCTATTTGAGACAGTTGACTCATCTATAAAATATGTGCAATGACATTATCTGTTTTAGAGTATCAGTGTGAGAACTAAATGGGACAATGTGTGTAAAGTGCTTAGCACCAGATATGGCATTAAATGAATGTGGGTTGTCCCCACTGTAGTGAGTTCAACAGTTTGCCCTTTACTCTTTCTTCAGAAAATGCCGATTAAACTCAGTGAAGAAGCTTCATTCAGGTCCAGACCTGCAGAGATATGGGTGCTGGTGCAGTAATAAAATTTGGCTGAAGACATGGGATTTGGAAACTTACGGTAGAAGAGAAAGATCCTTGGACTTGGAGCCAGGAAAATTAGACCTAAGTCCCGATGCATGAGTTATATGCTATACGCTTTAGTCCAGTTACTTCACTTGAAAATAAGTGTGACATTACCTAGAGAAGAATGGTAGGGGGGCTTCCTTGGCAGCCCCATCATTAAAGCTCTGCACGTCCACTGCATGGGGAGGGGTTTGACCCCTGGTCAGGGAAATAAGATCCCTCACGCTGTGTGGCAAAAAAAAAAAAAAAAAAGCCTGGTAGGTGTGATGTTCAAACTATGCTTTTAAAAATTATGTGAACTAAGAAGCATTGTAGAGGTGCTGTATTCTGTTATTATTTTTATTACAAGAAGTAACTGGGACTTATTTGCTTTCCCTAGAACTATCATGACCCAAACGACCAAATGATGCTCTCTTTTAATTGATAACTTCAAACTCTTATGCTGTTTACCCAGATTCTTAGTTTCTAAAGCAATCACAGTCCACTCCCCCATTTCTTCGCTCAATTTTTTTTCTCTCCCTTCCTTCTTTCTTCCTTAAAAAAAAACCTCATTTAGGATTTACACATAATTTTATGGCTCAGCAGTATAGAATCTGCCTGCAGTGCAAGAGCCGCAGGGGATGGGAGTTCGGTCCCTGTGTCTCGGACATCCCCTGGAGGAGGGCACGGCAACCCACTGAAGTACTCTCGCCTGGAGAACCCCCATGGACAGGGGAGCTTGGCGGGCGACAGTCCATGGGGTCACAAAGAGTCGGACAGGAGTGAAACGACTTAGCACACATGCTATAAAAAATCAAGTAACAACTGAAACGTGCATTTAAGTAGTAGATATAAATAAGTAAATTTGCAGGAAAGGAGACACAGTGGTTTACTCAGATCACGTAGGGAAAGACTTATTTTTCATAGATAATAACTCGTTTTCAGAGAAGAAAGGACATAAGAAAGATTCATCCACATTCACAGAAGGACTGAGGCTTTTTAAAGTTAAGACATATCATAGCAGTCATGGTTCTAAAGCAGAAGTCACTTTCAGAGGATGCTCTCAGGCCTCTGCCTGGACCTAGGATGCTGCCTTTGAAAGTGGGCTTTTGGGACTGACAAATGGGTGTTGGGAGGTGGGAAAGAGTATACGACTTCCTTAGACAATCCTCTTATTTCCCTCATCTGCCCTGATAGTCCAGCCATTTAGAAATTTCCAGAGTAGAGGGATCTTTTCCATTTACCAATAATTAGAATTTTAGAGTCAAATTGGGAAAAGCCATAGGGCTCAACAAATGCTTTTTTTTTTTCCCCAAATTTGCCTGAGTATAAGAGATACTTAGGAAATCTCTTCCATGGAGATTCTAATTCAAAATGTCTGTGATATGCCCTAAGAATTTATACTTCCAGTAAATGTCTAGGTGATTCTATTGATCATCCAGTTATAAAAATATTCCCGTGTTACTGCCTTAGAGCTAAAATTTTGAGACTCAGCGTAGCAAACAGATGAGCTGCAAGATCCCATAAAATGGGAGGAAACTGAAATGAGTAAAGAGTCTAGATCTCCTAAATTTTACCAGAGCTCTTTTTTTTATTTTAGAGTCTGACTCATGAGAAACAACATCACACGCATTTGTATTATTTGATATTCACCAGTCAATACCTTATAAGAACAATGCATGCCAAAATAAGAATTGATTTTGCTTCATGAAAAGTAGAACAAGCTACCCAAAATCTTTTCAACAAAGTTTCATTTGTGAGATAAGCTACAGTTTGAAACCAGAACTTGGCAAGTTTATAAGAGTGGTTATAAACTAAAATAAGCTACTTGGTGAGGTTTTAGAATCCTTTTCCAAAGGGCTAGGGTTTTTTGTTTGTTTTTTGGTACTTGGTTTTGTTTCGTTTTTGCCATGCGGTAGAACCAACAGGTAGTGGGAATGATGAAAAAATGGAAATGTATAATCCCTTAGCACTATAATTTTATAATTATAATTATATTGTTGTAATTATAATTACAACTCTTCCTCTTTTGATTCTGCCTTTCATTCACAATAAATTTTTAACAGATACAGGCATTTATGTGGGACCTATGGATGAATACAGGGAAATAATATAGATGCAATATCTTATAAGATTTTAGACTAAACATGTCATCTACAACCAAGAATCATTAAGAAAAACAATGGAACCCCCTTTAAGTTTACCCATTTCCTATCTCAAGCTTCTCTCCTTGCCATGAGTAGGAACAGTTTGCCCAGTGTGTTGTTCAGTCACCCAGCAGTGTCCAGCTCTTTGCAATCCCATTGTAGCATGCCAGGTCTCCCTGTCCCTTACTATCTCCTGAAATTTGCCCAAGTTCTTGTCCATTGCATTGGCGATGCCATCCAGCCATCTCATCTTCTGACGTCCTCTTCTCCTCCTGCCCTCAATCTTTCCCAGCATCAGGGACTTTTCCAATAAGTCGACTGTTTGCAGCAGGTATAGGTGACCCAAATACTGGAGCTTCAGCTTCAGCATCAGTCCTTCCAATGAACATTCAGGGTTGATTTCCCTTAAGATTGACTGGTTTGATCTCCTTGCTGTCCAAGAGACTCACAGGAGTCTTCTCCAGCACCACAGTTTGAAGGCATCAATTCTTTGTTGTGCCCCCCTTCTTTATTATCCATCTCTCACAATTGTACGTGACCACTGGGAAGACCACAGCCTTGACTATATGAACCGTTTTTAGCAGAGTAATGTCTCTGATTTTCAACACGCTGTCTAGGTTTATCATAGGTTTCCTGCCAAGAAGCAATCTTCTGATTTCATGGCTGCAGTCACTCTCCACAGTCATTTTAGAGCCCAAGAAGAAATCTATCACTACTTCCACTTTCCCCCCTTCTTTTTGCCATGAAGCAATTGGCCCAGATGCCATGATCTTAGTTTTGTTCAACATTTAGTTTTAAGCTGGCTCTTTCACTCTCCTCCTTCACCCTCATCAGGAGGCTCTTTAGTTCCTCTTCGCTTTCTGCCATTAGAGTGGTATCTTCTGCATATCTGAGGTTGTTGATGTTTCTCCTGCCTATCTTGATTCCAACTTGTAACTCAGCCAGCCCTGCATCTCTCATGATGTGCTCAGCATGTTGGTTAAAAAAACAGGATGGCTGCAGACAGCCCTGTCACACTCCTTTTTCAATCCTGAACCAATCAGCTGTTCCATACGGGTTTCTGACTCTTGCTTCTTGACCCACATACAGGTTTCTCAGGAGACAGGTCTGATGGTCTGGTATTCCCATCTCTTTAAGAGCTTTCCACAGTTTGCTATGATCCACACAGTCAAAGGCCTGAGCATAGTTGATGAAACAGAGGTAGATGCTTTGCTGGAATTCCCTAGCTTTCTCTATGATCCAGCGAATATTAGGAATTTGATCTCTGGTTCTTCTTTGTACACTTCTTCCATTTATTCTTTCCATCTCTTCTTGATCTCTTCTGCATCTACTAAATCTCTACCATTTTTATTCTTTATTGTGCCCATCTTGGGGTGAAATGTTCCCTTGATATTTACAATTTTCCATATCATATCTCATGCTTCTCTCTCCATCATTAGTAGGCACAATCTGACTAACAAAAGACAAAGACACTAATAGTATAATGAGAAACAGATATAAACAAATAATGAGAGAAAATCATGGTTGTAAAAAGAAAAACCCTATTCAAGATTATAAATAATTAGATATATAAAAGGAACATTTTTATGTCATGATTTTTCCATTTTTTGGGGAAAAAATGAAGGATAAGTTCAGAATAGTTATTAGGATGTATAAAAGGAACCCTCAGACTTTGCTGGTGGACAGTGTATATTTACAGGAAGGCAATTTGACAGTTTGTAGAAAGTCTTAAAAATGTTAATAGTCTGTAACAGAGAATTCCACTTTTAGAATATTTTTCTAAGGAAATAATTAAACACACTTCAAAGGAAGGTTTACAAATCCATTCATTCAACAAATATTGAACATCTGCTATGTATCAGGCCATGTTCTGGTCACTGTACATGTAGTTTAAAGCATTTACAGCACACTTATGGTCTAATAAGGGAGTTGATAATTAACTCAATGGTCACAAATAGGTACATGGCTGCAAATAAGGGAAAGTTCTATACAGTTAAAGAACATGATGCTATCACATACTTCTCTACTTCTCTTAGGGGTTATTTCTCTAGAGAAGTTAACATTTGAGCTAGAATTAAAGGAACAAATAGTGAGTGAACTAGGCAAAGAGAATTTGGGAGAAGGAATAGTGCATGCAAGGGCCAGGATTGATGAAGACATATTCTGCTCAAGAAATGTTCTGTGTGGAGAAGTAAAGAGAGACAGTGGAAGATGAGGCTGGATGGTAAGCAGAGTGAAAACTTCACAAGATGTCTATTTTTTATCAGACCAAAAAAAAAAAAAAAAAAAGAAATTCTATGAGCAAACAGTAGGAAACAATAGAACCAAGTTTTTCTCTTGAAAGCAACCCTCCTGCTGTAGGTTAAAGAACAGATTAGAGAGCGTCAAGGAGAGATTGTAAAAATCCAGTGAGTGGGCAAATGCTGTGCTGTGAAGTAGAGGTGACTGGCTTATATCAAGGCAGTGCAGGGCAGATGGAGAGAAATAAATAAACTCAAGTACTATATAAGATGTGAAATCTTTGGGATATCTAATGAATTGGGTTTGGGGAAGAAAGGAGAGGGATTCTTTAAAAGTGACTTTAAAAGTGGCTTGTTGAAATGATTGATAAGACATTAAGCTCACTCAGAAAACATAGGGAATCATGGCTGAAGACAGAGTTTTGGTAGCTTTTGGGGGAGGGAAGGTGAAGAGTTCAATTTTTGTACTTGTTGGGAAAGAGTTGGTTCTGAGAATTCTAAGTGGCATACCAGTAATTCCAGTAATTGACCCTGGAATATTCAGGGCTAGAGTTCCAAGAGAGGTCTATAATGAAGATATAAATATATACTTTGTGAATATTTGATTCTTATTAAAGTTATAAATATTAATGAGGTTTTCTTGAAAAACTGTAGAATGGAGAAATATAAAAAATGGAGATACAGGCTTTATTATTTTGTGGACCCTGACATAAACAGTAGTGCATGAATCTGCAGCAGAAACTGAAAATAATAGTCACAAATCTCTAGAAAACACTGGAGATAGAAAAGCTAAAGGCCAATGGAGAGAATCTCACTGTGCCAAAAGAAATTAATATTTATAGCTAAGTATGAAACAGATGACAGTAGAGACTGACTAGATTTAGGAACTGGAGCAATGACACTATTCTCATGGTGTAAGGGGAAGGACAGCCATGCGGGAATGAGTTGAGGAATAAATAGATGTGTGAAAGTGGAGATCGAAACACTAATAAAGTAGAGAAGAATTTAGTTTTATAGTTAGAAAAGAATTCAGTTTTATAGTTGAAACATGGGGCTAAGGAAGACGTTTTGGGTTGTTGTGGCTGCTGTTTTTTTTTTTTTTCATTTGTTTTGTTTTAAGATGAGAAAAATATGAGATAATGCAGTAGAAATGGAGGGAGAACGAAGCACAGGCAGTGAAATTTTCTAGAAAAATAAAAGGTATAGGCAGAAAGTGAAGAGGAACTAAAAAGCCTCTTAATGAAAGTGAAGGAGGAGTGTGAAAAAGTTGGCTTAAAGCTCGATATTCAGAAAACTAAGATCATGGCATCTGGTCCCATTATTTCATGGCAAATAGATGGGAA
The DNA here is from genome assembly GCF_019320065.1 of Cervus canadensis. Taxonomy (NCBI): domain Eukaryota; kingdom Metazoa; phylum Chordata; class Mammalia; order Artiodactyla; family Cervidae; genus Cervus; species Cervus canadensis. The sequence continues at coordinate 5,958,002 of NC_057389.1, forward strand.
AACAGTGTCAGACTTCTATTTTTGGGGGCTTCAAAATCACTGCAGATGGTGATTGCAGCCATGAAATTAAAAGATGCTTACTCCTTGGAAGGAAAGTTATGACCAACCTGGAAAGCATATTAAAAAGTAGAGACATTACTTTGCCAACAAAGGTCCGTCCAGTCAAGACTATGGTTTTTCCAGTGGTCATGTATGGATGTGAGAGTTGGACTATAAAGAAAGCTGAGCACCAAAGAATTGATGCTTTTGAATTGTGGTGTTGGAGAAGACTCTTGAGAGTCCCTTGGACTGCAAGGAGATCCAACCAGTCCATCCGAAAGGAGATCAGTCCTGGGTGTTCATTGGAAGGACTGATGCTGAAGCTGAAACTCCAGTACTTTGGCCACCTAATGCAAAGAGCTGACTCATTTGAAAAGACCCTGATGCTGGGAGGGATTGAGGGCAGGAGGAGAAGGGGACGACAGAGGATGAGATGGCTGGATAGCATCACTGACTCAATGGACATGAGTTTGGGTAAACTCCGGGAATTTGTGATGGACAGGGAGGCCTGGCGTGCTGCAGTTCATGGGGTTGCAAAGAGTCGGACACGACTGAGCGACTGAACTGAACTGATACCATGTCAAATAAATGAGCATCCATTGGCAACCCACTCCAGTACTCTTGCCTGGAAAATCCCATGAACTGAGAAGCCTGGTAGGCTACAGTCCATGGGGTCTCAAAGAGTTGGACATGGCTGAGTGACTTCACTTCACTTATGCTACAGGATGCTTTTAGTATAATGTTCATTAAATTTATGTTTTTGTTTCTGTTTTTTTTTTTTTTTAATTATAGAGGAAAGTTCAAAGTTGCCTAAATGTTAAGCCAATATGGAGTTGACTAAATAGAACATTGTATACATATGTATAAACTATAATTTGGACTTAAAGTTATCTAAATTTTTATTTTTTAGACTGTAAATGTTTTAACACTAGTAGAATCATTAGGTGGCTCAGTGGCAAAGAATCTGCCTGCCGATGGAGGCAATGCAAGGTGCATGGGTTCGATCCCTGGGTTAAAAAGATCCTGTGGAGAAGGAAATGGCAATCCACTCTAGTATTCTTGCTCAGGAAATTTGACGGATAGAGGAGCCTGGCGGGCTGCAGTCCATGGTGTTGCAAAGAGCTGGACGTGACTGAGAACACAGAATTGTCCTGAAGTTTATCTTTTCGCCTTATGTTCAACACAATGTCTTGCACATAAGGCATTTTTGATAAAACATTTACTAAATAACTAAGCAGAGAGCTACACCTTTTCAAGTAAAATTCCTCCTACACAAGCAGACATGCAAGAATATTGACATACTGACAGCATTTCTTCATCCTCTATAAATCAGCTTAATTTTGATTCCAAATCCTCTCTTCACAGGGACTTGTGAAAACTCTCATTGCAGCGTCCACCTATGCTCTTTTGCTTTCAGGAGCTGGACAGGAATTTCAGGGAGGTAACTCTGGCCATGGGAAATATTTATCAATGGTCAACTTTGTTCTGGTTTCCATGATCCTTTCCAGGCTGTTATTCTGCCTCGTTTGGGCAGTGAGAATCTTAGACTGTAGGCTTATAGTGTAGAATTGGACCTTCCAGTGCATCAAGCATCCTTGCCCCCAGAGAATACCCTGACTCCCTGCCAGTGTCCTGCCAGAGAGCCAACCAGGCCCCATTGTCTTACATGACTCATGCCTCTCTCTCCCATCTTCAGGAAGGTTTACTCAGCAAAGCAACTTCTCTTCTTCATCTTTATTCTTCCTCATGTCCATGGATTTTCGATAGTAATCAAAAATCTACAAGAAGTCTGCCCTGAATCATAAAGCACAGAAAATGCTGCCTCTTGGAAATAGGGAAATCTTATGGCCATAAAAAGAAAGATCTCAAAAATCATCTGGTCATATATATATCAGTTCTATGAAAAAGTCATAAGAATGTTAGATAGATACATAAATAGTTAGATAAATAGATGGAGAGACTAATAAAATCTCTGTGTAGGGAGATAGTACTTTTTTTTTAATTTGTTTTGTTTGACTCATTTATTTAAAGAAAATATTTATGATAATTTATTTTATGCTATTTTACTTAATAAATGTGATAGAGAAATACTGGGAAAAGAAAAAAAATAGCCTTAATATTCTGGGAGCATAAATGATCTTCCTTAGAAAAGTAAAGCAAAGCCTAGAGCTGCTATATGACAGAGTCTGCTAACAATGCCAGTTTCTAAATGGCCAGAGATACACGTGTATGAAACCCCTGTTCCATATGGGCTCTTAGAAGCTCTATGTAGCTGTTGCCTTGGGGATACACTATATTAATTATGAGCTCCACTTTTAAGTATTTTTCTTTCGTAAAGAGTCATAGCGTATGTGTTACATATGGAATAATATGTATTTTTTCTTCAGTGGACTCCATCCTGCTTTGCATTTATATAACTTTGGATATATTATGAAAAGGTCTCCAATTACAGTTGGGGGACGGGGTTTAATAAATCACAGGGGAAGGAAAAACCTTATATGGGAAAAGGCATTTTTCATACCTTTACCACTTCTAAAATGTATCATCCATCCATATAGGTATTGGGGTTACAGAAAGGGATTGCGCATATTGATAACACTTTTGAGCATATTCTTTAATCGACTGAGCTGTAGACCATTTGGGCTCTGTCCATCTTGGTCTTCTTTCACTTCACTTCTATCAGCACTCTGTGATTGGCAATGAGAGTTTGGCTTTCTTCTTTTCCCCTCAAGTATCGTTTGCTATGACTAAACTCCTCTTGCTAATACTGACAGGCATGTTGCCAACAAGAGCGCACACTGCTTATTGTTCTTGACCCTGCTCTGCTGGGCACGGGCTACACACCAAAAGAGCACACTCTGATCTTCTCCATAGAGAAAGTCAAAGCGAAGCACGAAAAGATAGCTACCTACTGTTATTCTAAGAATTATACATGACTCTCCTTTCATCTTCACTTTGTATAAATTCTCTTTGCTCCCAAGGCAAAAGTACTAGGAAGATAGAAGCACAGGTAAAGCTTGCAAATATTCAAGGCCAAGGGTCCTCGTAAAACAAAACCTCACCTTAATGAGAGCTATGCATACATTTGAAAAGCCTATCTTTTGTTCCCTTGTGCCTTTTGGAAGCTCAGGTCTATGAAATAGTTGTCAGATGTCAGTCCAGACCTTCTTAAGCTTAAGGATGTTGGGAGGTAGCTACTGGGCACAGAAGTAGGAAAGAGAAGCTGGAATTAGGAAGAGCCGGGGATTCAGAGAAGCTGCACAAAAAAGGCTAGACCGTGGATCCACAACAGAGAGAAAGCCAGGTATCCAGAGCCAAATAAAAATTGAAGACCGCCATGAAATAGTAGCTCAGAAGTCATACTGGTAAGCAAAAGCTCCAGACACCTGGATCCTGGGAGTTATTTTAGAGCATAGCTCCTGCAAAATGTGGAACCCACAACAGTGAAGGGACAAGAGAAGATTTTAGGCTTTGCCCACAGCCACTGTTCAATAAAAGTGAATAAATTTGTCTGGAGTGGGTAGCCTTTCCCTTCTCCAGGGGATTTTCCCAAGCCAGGGATCGAATCCAGGTGTCCTGCATTGCAGGCAGATTCTTTACCAGCTGAACCACAAGGGAAGCCCAAATGTGTGATAACCTTATTTTTAATTACTTTTCAAACCTTTTCAAGGAAAAGAGTCTTAGTTTAAAGCTTTCTTTTTCATAACTCCCCACTAATTTCTTTTTTATCCAAAGGAAACCTAGTCTCTGGTTCAAAGACTTCAAACAGTGTTGTGCATTTCATTGCATTTATTTTATATTGCTTCCTATTTATGACAAGTTTTTTTCATTTTTACTAGCATACATTTTCCTGATAAACATATTTAAATTGACTTAAAGACACATGTTAAGTAAATAATAATTTAATATACTGTTAGTGAAACTGGTACCTAGCTATGGCAAAATCCTGAAGAGGGCACTCAGATGACAGACATCCGGGAAATACTATTTTGAGCACTTACATATACTCTTGTATATACCCCAGTTTCTTCCATTAGTTATAAGCTATGTCTATTTTCATACAAGACAGCGAATATTGAACACACACACACACACACACAAATAGATGTTACTATGAAGGATAGGGGAGGGGAATCTGCTTCCAATATTTATTATCCTCTTATCCCAAAAAAGAATTTGAAATGAAACAATAACTTGAATTTTTGATCTATCCAACAGGAGTAACAACAAAAAAAAGTATGTCTGCCTTATGTCTGTAACTTGTCTGAATTAACTTTCATACGTAAGTGATTCAGTCTCAGAATGTCAGTGGCATATTCCCCAGGGTTGATGACAGTGGTCCTGGCTAATACCGACAGTCTGATTTCAGTAAGGAAGGTGATATCTAAATGGTTCAGTTCCACGCATACAACACACACACACACACACACACGAAGCTTTCTAGTACGAAAACTCCATGAATATAGCCTATAAGGCAATACTCTTCTATGAGAACTGTGAAGCAAAAACAAGTTAGAATACTAGTCAACTGTCATAAATCTGCCTATATTTGAATAATAAGAAAATACTTGTCTTTTCCTTCATATTTGATAACATATTCAACTCTATAGTACTCATGTTAACCTAAGCTCACAGTTTTTAATAATATAAATATGCAAGCAGAAAAGTACACATATCACAATTCTACAGTTCAAGAAACTTTCACAATCCAAACATGCTCATGAAACAAGCACCTGGACCATGAAACGCGAAGCTACCTGCTTCTCAGGGATTGTCAGTATTATCCTTCGTGGTCACTGCAAGTCTGGCAAGGATAAATGCTCTTCTGAGTTGTAATAGTGTAGATTAGTTTTGAAACATTTTGTTATTTATATGAATGAGATAATGCAGAATATACTATTTTATGTCTAGTTTCTTGAACTCAAAAGTATATTTTTGAGATTCAACATTATGAGTGCCATTGTAGATCATTTTTATGTTATACATCATTTATGAAAAGACGTTCCACCTGACTCAGAACAGAGAATTCCAAATTAAAACTACACTGAGATACTACTGTTTTTAGCTATTAGATTGATAAAATAAAAAAGTTAAAACAACTTTTTTAAAGTCACTCAGTTGTGTTCATGGAATTCTCCAAGCCAGAATACTGGAGTGGGTAGCCTTTCCCTTCTCCAGGGGATCTTTCTGACCCAGGGATCAAACCCAGGTCTCACACATTGTGGTTAGGGTTAGGGTTAGGGATTCTTTACCAGCTGAGCCACAAGGGAAGCCCAAGAATACTGGAGTGGGTAGCTTATCCCTTCTCCAGTGGATCTTCCTAACCCAGGAATCGAACCAATGTCTCCTGCATTGCAGGCCAATTCTTTACCAACTGAGCTATCAGGGAATCCCACTGATTAAAACTACACTGAGATATTGTTGTTATGTATCACATTGACAAAATTAAAAAGTTAAACAACATGATCTATTGCTGAGGTTGCATGATGAGACAATCTCATACTTTTTGCGTTAGAATGCAAATCAGCATATTGCATATGAAAAACACATTAATTTACCTTTTGATCCAGCCATCTGACTTCTAGGGATTTACCTTACAGATACAGTTATCACAATTTTTTAAAAATAAAAATCTTATGATTTAATGTTTTAATAGTATTGTTTATAAATATGAAGTAGTAAAATTAATGTTCATTCATAAGAGAGTGCTTGAATAAATTATAGCATATTCTCACAAAGGAGGAGAGCTTTATAACTCAAAAAAAATGAGCTTTTCTCCCTTCTTCTAGGATTTTACAATTTCAGATCTTAACAACACAGAGAGACACAAGGACACGTTTCATGATTACATTTGTTAAGGTAATGGCAAAAGAGTGTATTGTATACATATGTCCAAATTCAACAGATTGTTACATTTATTATATGCAGTTTTTTGTATAACTGTTATGTACCTTAATAAAGCTGAGAAAAATGAAATGAGGGAAAGTAACACATCTCTGAGTATATCTTTTACTGATGTTTCATGTGTTAAAAAATGGTCTAAGGGGAAATTGAAATGAAATTTGAACAAAAACAGATTAATTAAATCATATTTCTTTTAGTATTATAACCACTCTCATCCAGTCCCATCACTTCATGTCTTATAGAAGGGGAAAAAGTGGAAACAATGACAAATTTTATATTCTTGGACTCCAAAATCACTGTGGGAGGTGACTGCAGCCATGAAATTAAAGGATGCTTGCTCCCTGGAAAAAAAATCTGTGTAAAACCTATACAGTGTATTAAAAAGCAGACAAATCACTTTGCGGACGAAGGTCCATCTAGTCAAATCTATGATTTTTCCAGTAGTCATGTAGGAATGTGAGAGTTGGACTGTGAAGAAAGCTGAGCACTGAAGAATTGATGCTTTTGAACTGTGGTGTTGGAGAAGACTCTTGGGAGTCCCTTGGACTGCAAGGAGATCCAACCAGTCCATCGTGAAGGAGATCAGTCCTGGGTGTTCATTGGAAGGACTGATGCTGAAGCTGAAACTCCAATACTTTGGCCACCTCATGCGAAGAGCTGACTCACTGGAAAAGACCCTGATGCTGGGAGGGATTGGGGGCAGGAGAAGAAGGGGATGACAGAGGATGAGCTGGCTGGATGGCATCACAGACTCAATGAGCAAGAGTTTGAGCAAGCTCCAGGAGATGTGAAGTACAGGGAAACCTGGTGTGGTGTAGTCCATGGGGCCACAAAAGTCTTACGGGACTTAGTAACTGAACAGCAACTAAATGTTGAATCAAAAGCTCAAACAGAATATAAATCAATATATCAAAAATAGTAAATGACTAATAAATAAACCAGCAAATGAATGAATGAATGAACAGGAAAAACAGGAAAGTTCTTCCTTGTAGTATACAAATGTAGTAAATGTGGAGATAGTGATTAGTTATGATGGCAAAAATCAACTGATTCAGCAGGAATTATAAATAGATGGTAAAATAAATAGGTGATAGTTTGAGAGGTGGAGTCTAAAATCATTTCCATACATGATATTCATTAATTATAAAGCGAAAAATTGTAGGTGTGTAGTGAAGAAACTTTGCAGAAAATGACCCTAACGAGGGGATACAGATTAATATTGCAAATAGTGGGACAGCAAACCTCACAGTCGACCTGATACTATGCGCTGTGAAGACAGCAGAACTGTTCCTGTGATAACCAAAACAGCATTGAGTCCAATATGAGAAAGTTTTACAAAATAATTGTCCTGTATTTAAAAAAAAAAATCAGTATGCCAAAACTCAAGGACTGCAAATCAATTTCAGAATCAAGGAGGTTAAAAAATTGTGATTACTAGATGTCATACACAACCCGGGATTTTAATTTTATAGGAACATCATTGGGAAATGATTGAAATCTGAATTTTGGTTACCAATTACAAAATTATATCAAATTACTTACCTGACTTTGGTACTTTTTCTGTAGTTGTGTAAGCTTAGAGACGCAAATTGAAGTATTTAGGATAAACAAATATCATGTTTAGAAAATTATTTCCAAAGATTGTGAGGGATATATATATATATATATATGTGTGTGTGTGTGTGTGTGTGTGTGTGTGTGTGTATGTAGAGAGAGAGAGAAATTATAAAATATCAACTACCAGCATACACATATGTTATGTGTGTATACATATAGGCTTGTGTATGTATATATACAAGTAGCAGTCACAATTTTTTAACCTTCTTGCTTCTGAAATAGATTTGTACAGGATTACATATGAGTACATAAAATACACATATTATGTATAATGCATTATACTATAATTTGAGGTATCTGAGTGGTGAAGATTATACAGGATTTTTTTAATATATTTACTTTTCTGTGTTTTCCTTGCAACTTTTTTGTAAGTCTGAAATTATGTCACAGCAAAAAGATAAAAATTAAAAGAAGTACAGGTGCAGCACACAAGTTTTAAAAATGTCATAGGATCAGGAGCCACACTTCAGTGAAAGACGAAATTGGAGACTCCGAGGCTAGGGATGTAATAATAAGACCAGCTCTCAGGGGTCAGTTGTTGCATCTTTCTGGCTGACTTTGCTAGGTGACTTCTCTTTCACCCAGACCTTTTAAAATCAGTCACATGGGTACTTGCCAAGACATGGGCTCCTGTGTTTAAAGTTGTGGCCTGGAACTGAGCAATAGTAAAACTCCACACTTCCTTGGAAATGCTAGAGATTTTGACTGTTTATCTCTAGCCCTTAGCTTTATCTGTGACTAGAAAGTGGGCATTAGTTAACTGAGAAAGTAATGTATACTTCCATTTTCAGACATAAATTTCCCTTCAGTAAAATAATCATGCTGCCTTTTATAAAGTTTTTAGTGGCTCTTATATAGTAGTAATGTGTTTAAATTTGCAAGGTTTGCCTGACTTTCACATGAGTTTTAAAATAGACATAGAAATCTTTTGAATATGTTTAATTAGTATTTATTCAAGGCTGATATAACCTACAAGCTTAATTAATTAAAATACAAGCAAGATTAAATTACTAAGTATACTAGCTATGCTGATTGAAAAATTAAGCCCAATTCACTTCATTGGAGAACTTTGAGAGACAGTAGACTGTAGTCAAATATAAAAGGTGTAAGTAAACTGGAGTTTCTTTGAAATATGTTCCTTGATTCCAGTATTTAATTGTTAGCATTTGGAATTTCTGTATTTTTTTTTTTTTGTAAAATATCAGTGTGTTTTGCAAGGTTTAAAAATGTCATTTGATATTATTTCAGCTTATTTTTTCAGTGGGGCATATACAGTAAGACATGGCTTAAACGGCCAAGCTGATCTTTAAATTTAAAAAAAAAAAATTAAGAAAAACAAAGAGTGTCAGTGTTTTTAATTTGACAGATCTCAAAGACAAGTTAAAATTCTTGCTAGCATTTAGAGGGAAAAGCGAAGTAAGGTGTTTACTTATAACTTTTTCGAAGAAAATGTTGACTCTGAAGGCCAGAACTACAAACAAAGCTTCTGCTTAGATTTTCATAGCTATTATTTCTTATATCAGTAAATCAGTGGTGACAACACATGATAAAGACTACGAATAAAATTCTACTGAAAACGAAAATTCCCCATTTGGGAGCTACAAATAACCTAGAAAAATCTGCATTGACAGGAAATTTCTGTATAGCATGATTATATTTTTGTTTAATCTAATTTGCCATGGTTTAATGTATGCATGTGTGCTAAGTCGCCTTAGTTGTGTCCGGCTCTTTGCTACCCTGTGAACTGGGGCCTCACAGGCTCCTCTGTCCATGGGATTCTCCAGGCCAGAATACTGGAGTGGGTTGCCATGACCTCCTCCAGGGGATCTTCCTGACCCAGGGATTGAACCCGAGTCTCTTGCACTGGCAGGCAGGTTCTTTACCATCTGAGCCACCTGGTAGTTATCCCAGGCTTCTGGCAAATGTAACAGAAGAGGAGACAGTCATATTCAAAAGATTCTTATTCTTATTAAATGCTTGCCACACGCCAGGATAATCTGAAAATATTTTACCTAACACAAATTTTTGAATATTATGTCAGTATCTGAGTGATCTGCTAAGCTGATATTTATAGAGAAGAAGAGTATGTACAGAACACAGAACAAATGATAAAGTTTAAAAAATGACAGAAAGAGAGTCAGTTGTCAGAAAATACAGATTATTGAACCTCATTCTCTTGCTTCTTCTGAATTCTCATAGAAACTAAAAACACTCAAGTAATATATTAATTTAAAGAAAAATTTGGTAGCTTACAGTAGGTCAATTTATGAAAATCTCTTTCTTTTCTTTATAAAAATAGATATCCTACAGTTTATACAGGTCCCATAAACAGGTGCCCTTTCTTATCCAATTGAGAGTACAAGTTTTTGTCATACTTGAGTCTAATAACATAATTTTCGTGTGCTGAAGATTAATCTTGTATTGCGTTGTTTCTGCAATATATATGCTTGTATGCATATTTTCAGTATTTTTTCCTCTTGATTTTAATTAAAATAAAGTTCATAAAGATTACATACAGTTGAAGACAGAAGAGTCCAAGGCCAGTGTTGTCTAAAAAATGAACACCTAGAAGGACTTGCCAAAGCTACGTAAATTTGTTTTGGCTCTTATTTGCATTAAATAAATATTGTATTGAACTTTCATTTTATAATGCTTTCATACTCAAATTTAAAGTAATATTTTAATTTTTTAGAAAACTAATAGATAACAATATTTCATAAACTTCTTTGATACATAAGAATTTAAAGCACAGAATAATGGGTAGAGACAGAGAGGAAAATACAGAAGAGAGAAAAATAGATATTTTTGGTTTAGAAAACTAATAACATTTGAAAATTTTTGATGAATAAACAAGAGAGTAAACTAAAAGAACCTTTGTTTTAAGAGCTAAATCTTAAGAATGGACGACTGAAATGTAATTTTTGTTGAGTCTTCTGGAGAGGAGATAAGGCAGAAGAAAATAAGACTCTTCTACAGGAAGGATGAAGATGAATCCAACCACACTGAGTCCATTAGCGCAAACTTAATATATTTTTGCTGTTGCTGTTGTTCAAGAATGTCATGTCCACTGCATTTTGCTTTGGTTTCCTTTCATTTGAAACCCTGGGAAACCTGAAACTCAAAATAAAATCCCTACCCTTTGCCTACCCTCGGTGGATTTGGAAACTTCTCTCGGGTTAAGTTCGTTTTTCATTCTTACCAACCGGCATAAGAATTAGACACCGAACCCAAAGGAAACCACAAAGTTGGTCTCCAAATAGCCGTGGCTATGAAGAGAGAGCAAGATGTTGTTTCTAGATTCACTGAAGGGTTCAGGGCCTTAAAAATATTTTATTTCTAAATTCAACCTTCAACTAAAGAATCTCTCAGATATAAGGTTTTGGTTTTAAGACAGAAGTGTGGTTCTTAACTGCTGAAACGCTCTTGAATAGATACTCAAAAAAAAAAAAAAAAGATAGTTGTGCATATTTGAATCTTATAAAAAATAAATTTTAAGTTTATCTTAATTTGCATTATCCTCCTCCTCCTCCTAAATCACTTCAGTCGTGTCTGACTCTGTGTGACCCCATAGATGGCAGCCCACCAGGCTCTGCTTTCCCTGGGATTCTCCAGGCAAGAACACTGGAGTGGGTCGCCATTTCCTTCTCCAAATTTGCATTATAAAATGTGATGAAAACTTATAAAGTACAAACTCATCTCCTTATTATGGACTCAGATTGATGGAATGTCACTAATTCATTCACTAGACTATCCAGACATGATGTGTGCTAAGTCGCTCAGTCATGCCCGACTCTTTGTGACCCTATGGACTGTAGCCCCCAGGCTCCTCTGAAATGGGGTTCTCCAGGCAAGAATACTGGAGTGGGTTGCCGTTTCCTCCTCCAGAGAATCTTCCCAGCCCAAGGATGGAACCCACATCACTTTCACCTCCAGCGCTGGCAGGTGGGTTCTTTACCACTAGCCCCACCTGGGAAGCCCCACGTAACATGATGAGTGGTGTACAACATAGGCATCTAGGCAGCTAAATAATTTGAGAAAATTGAAATACACAGATTTTGGCATAATTAAAATAAAAAATATAATAAATTTTATTATTGACTTTGCATAAGAACTAGAATGACCATTATGCTGTTAGTAATTGTGAGAATGAGCAGAACTAGACAAAATCATGTTTACTTTCTCGACTTTGAAAATATTCTGTTTTCTACCACCTCTTACCTGTAAAATAATGGCCATCTCCTGCTTTTGTATTTGGGTTCCACTAACTACTTATCACCGACTCGATGGGCATGAGTTTGAGTAAACTCCGGGAGTTTGTGATGGACAGGAAGGCCTGGCGTGCTGCGATTCATGGGGTCACAAAGAGTCGGACACGACTGAGCAACTGAACTGAACTGGACTGCTTATCATTTAAAACTGTATAACTTATTTCCTTTAAATCTCAACACTGATACCAAACCCAAAGTTTCTTCAGTTGATTAGATGCCTTATTAGCATTAAACTTGGGTTGAACTTGGCTCCTTAATAAAAAACACACATACACACACGTTTTGGTAGCTTTACAAAACTGGTGTTTTACGTATTTATATATTATTTTCATTCATAGGAAATGTGGAGGTAAAAATAAAGGAAAAAGACAATTTTTCAGGGAATTAATCAAAGACATAGGTTTCTTTTTGTTTCCTGTCCCTTCTCTTATACTACACAGCTTTTCCTTTACTTAATATCATTGTGATATTTTTTTCTAGGAAAGAAAAGCAGATAAAAGTCAAACAGAAAGAAAAGTTTTCCACTTATGTGTTCCTTTTTTATCTTACTGTGCTAAGAAAAACTATAAGATCTACATTCTTAACAACATTTTAATTGTACAGTACAGTATTATTAACTGTAGGTCTCTTCCTTTCAGAAGCTTCCTTAGAACCTCCAGCCATCAATATCTACTTATTTCATCTTAGCTAGAGCTACATCAAATGGCAACTTCCTATAGGAAGGTAGTCTGTGAAGTCAGTCATTTTTAATGAAATACAAAATCACCATTAAAAAAAAATAGGCTTTTTTTTCAGTAAGACAGAATGAAAAAACAAATAGTAGTGTCTATTTGAATATAGATGATTAAAAACAAATTAAAACAGTAACTTTTGCCCTATATCTATCTATCTCCCTATTAATTTATCTACCTACCACCTCTTATCTAGATAGATAGATATGAGCATTAAGAGTTCTGTAAACTGATAACTTTTGAGAATTTTCCACAGATACAGAAAGATATTAGTCTTTAGACTGAAAATGCACGTTGTAACTGAATAGGGTAACAAAGCCTATAAACTATAGTGAAACTCCAGAGGACAAAAAATAATAGAAAGGAAGAAGGTATCCTAAAGGCAAGGACAGAGAGAAGAGAAAGAATATCTGCAAAGTAACAATAATGTGATTAAGAGCAGACTACTCTTTTGTAACATTAGTGTCCTAAAGGGAATAAAATGCTATTTTATTTGTGCTCAGGGGAAACATCTGTCAATGTGGAATGCTATCATTCATGAATAAAGGTAAAATAAAAATGTTTTAAGAGAAATAATTTTTTATCATGATACATGCCTGACACACCAATATCTATTTTACACAATTAGTTCAACAATGCCTGATTCTTTCATTCTCCTTTCCATTATATAGGTGGATTTCAAGTATACTGTAATTGCCTGAATTCCCATACATTGGAACCACTGACACAGACAAAAGTTTATTTCTCTGGGTTGAGGTTCAGACAGTGGCATATTCTAAAACCTCCCCAAAGTAATGTAATATGAAATCAAGGTGAAACTGCTACAGTAAATGTTTGACAAATCCAGCTCTATAGTCAGTTTCCACCTGAAGACTGCTGTTGTCTGGATACTGGATGTTTCTGTTTTATGAGTTAGTACAATGAGGTTAAAAAGAACTTAAAACGCATGACTGAGGAGGAAATCCTTCATTTCCTCTACTTAATATCAATAAAGAAGAAAGATGTCTCAGTTGAAAATGGCATTTACACCAGCAGAGCAGTATGTTGAAAAAAAAAATAAAATTTGAGATGTTGTTAACAAAACTGAGCTACTGACTACATTAGTTCTATACTTGCTTCTACAATATGTTAACTTCCCTTAATAGTTTATTAAGTTTGGCTTAGGTCTCAATTGCTGTTATTTGTAACTATCCTAACTGACATGTTCCCATTCAAGAACTCTCAGAAAGAAAAAACAAAACAAACAAACACACACACACACGCACAAAGAAATATTACATTTCAGGCAAAAGAAAATTGAACTCAGAAGGATAGATTGGAATATAAGGGAAACTGATGGGAAAACAAGAAATAGGAATCAAGGTAAAACCAAATACACATAAGTGACTAGTTTGGGAATGACAACTATACAATATTTGACTAAAAGATAAAATAAAATAAAATATTAAAATGCAAAAATAAAGTAATAAAAATAAAGAATTGAACAGCACAGATAAGAAGTGTAATTTAATGAACATACAGGACTCTGTTCAACAGTAAGAGACTACATGTTCTTTATAAGTACACAGGAAACATTTAGTAAAATGAACCATAAAATAGAAAATTAACAACAAAATATAGAAAATATTATATGAATACAGGGACATAGGTTTAGGCATTAAAAAGAAAACCCTATTCATTTGAAAAGTGAAAAACCATAAAAGAGGAATTTGCAATTAAAATTATGATTATTATATTTGAACACTAAAATATCAAAGCATACAAAATACAAGATATATCAAAAACAGTACACAGAGAGTTACCAATTTTGCATCTAAATGAAAAATTTGAAAGAAAAATAAAAGAAAATTAATGACTTCTGACTTAAAATCAAGAAACAGGAATAAAGAGAGGGAAAAAAAGAAAGAAATAAAAAGATTATGAAAAATGGGAGAAAATAAATTATAGCTATTAGAGTAGAAAATACCTAAGTATAAAATGAAAACATGTTAGAATGGTTAAATAAAGCCAGCAGATAAAATCATGGGGAGGAAAATGTATTCATGTGTGAGAAAAAGAAATTTAAGTGAAAATTCTGAGGAATGAAAAAGAAACAACCATTGATACTGTGGACTGAATGTTTGTCTCTCTCACCCCCCGATTCTTTTTTTTTTTTTTAACTTTATTGAGGTATAAATGACATATAAATTTGTAAGATATTTTAAATGTACATCATGGTGATTTGATACATATATATACTGTGGAATATATAGGTATACACTGTATATATACATCAATTGTGTAGCTCCAAACTTTCTATGTGGAAGCTTTAACCCTCAGCATGACAAGCTAACATCATGGCACCCAGTCCCTTCACTTCATGACAAACAGAAGGGGAAAAAGTGGAAACAGTGACATATTTTATTCTCTTGGGCCCCAAAATCACTGTGGACAGTGACTGCAGCCATGAAATTAAAAGATGCTTGTTCCTTGAGAGGAAAACTATGACAAACCTAGACAGCATATTAAAA
Organism: Cervus canadensis; assembly: GCF_019320065.1. Taxonomy (NCBI): domain Eukaryota; kingdom Metazoa; phylum Chordata; class Mammalia; order Artiodactyla; family Cervidae; genus Cervus; species Cervus canadensis. The sequence continues at coordinate 5,973,071 of NC_057389.1, forward strand.
AGCAGAGACATCACTTTGCCAACAAAGGTCCATCTAGTCAAAGCTATGGTTTTCCCAGTATTCATGTGACAGTTGGACTGTAAAGCAGGCTGAGTGCTGAAGAATTGGTGATTTCAAATTGTGATACTGGAGAGGATTCTTGAGAGTCCCTTGGACAGCAAGGAGATCAAACCAGTCAATCCTAAAGGAAATCAACCCTGAATACTCAATGGAAGGACTGTTTCTGAAGCTGAAGCTCCAATACTTTGTCCACTTGATGTGAAGAGCTGACTCACAGGAAAAGACCCCCATGCTGGGAAGGATTGAGGGCAGGAGGAGAAGGAGGCGACAGAGGATGAGATGTTTGGATGGCATCATGGACTCAGTGGACATGAGTTTGAGCAAGTTCCAGGAGATAGTGAAGGAAAGGGAGGCCTGGCGTGCTGCAGTCCATGGGGTTGCAAAGAGTTAAACACATCTTAGTGACTAAAGAACAACAACTTTATACAGTACTGCAAAACAAATTCCAGATGAATTAATACAAATAAATGCAGAAAGCAAATCTTTAAAACTATTAGGACACAATGTAGGAGTAACCAGCCAACTATTAGTGCTTAAAATGTAAACGTTTTCCCATATTACTGAAAAGAAGATGAACAATCTAATTAAAAGCTCAAAATGAATAAAAACAGGTAAAAATCTGAATATTAATATATATCTATGAAAATGTAATTCTTTGGTTATGAAATGTAATTTATTTTTGTTTAATGTTGTGTTTCCCAGGTTATGTAGTTTCTGCTAGCCTGAGGATCACACTTTGACTAACAAGATATAAAGAATCTCACCTTGTACAAAAGGATGTGTCTAATTCTTGTTGGCAGTTGATAAATTGGAAGTTTCATCAAAAGTGGATTAGATAAGTGAAACGTTCTGCATTCATAAGTTGAAATACTATTCCACTTTTAAAGTGAATGAAGTAAATGTACATATATCAACTTAAATACATTTGGGAAAATGCTAATTTTCAAATATCTTAAAATATTTACCCTAAGCTAAAAAAAACAAAAACAAATCCTACTACCGGTATGTTATTTACATAACATATAAAATAACCCATGTATTAAATATTGCAATCTAAATATAATAGTTTCCTCTTATATAGGAGGGCTTCTCTGGTTGCTCAGTCGATACACAATCTGCCTGCAGTGAGGGAGACCTGAGTTTGATCCCTGGGTCGGGAAGATCCCCTGAAGGAGGGCATGAAAACCCACTCCAGTATTCTTGCCTGGAAAATTCCCATGACAGAGGAGCCTCGTGGCCTGGGTCCATGAGGTCACAAGAGTCAGATAAGACTGAGTGACTAAGCATAGCACACTGGTATAGAAGAAAAGGATGGATGAAGTAGGTTTTATCTATAATTCTCTAGACATTTAATAATGAGAGGTACAAGACAGGTATTACATTTACCAGTTAACAAAATACAGACATTCAAAAATCTAGCTGATATGTACATGAATTCATAGTATATTATGTTTTGCATGTATGAAGCATTTCATAGTTCAGTTCAGTTCATTTCAGTCGCTCAGTCATGTCTGACTCTTTGCAACCCCATGAACCGCAGCATGCCAGGCCTCCCTGTCCATCACCAACTCCCGGAGTCCACCCAAACCCATGTCCATTGAGTCGGTGATGCCATCCAACCATCTCATCCTCCGTCTTCCCCTTCTCCTCCTGCCCTCAATCTTTCCCAGCATCAGGGTATTTTCAAATGAGTCAGTTCTTCGCATCAGGTGGCCAAAGTATTGGAGTTTCAACTTCAGCATCAGTCCTTCCAATGAACACCCAGGACTGATTTCCTTTAAGAAGGACTGGTTGGATCTCCTTGCAGTCCAAGGGACTCTCAAGAGTCTTCTCCAACGCCACAGTTCAATAGCATCAATTCTTGGGCGCTCAGCTTTCTTCACAGTCCAACTCTCATCCATACATGACCACTGGAAAAAGCATAGCCTTGACTAGATGGACCTTTGTTGACAAAGTAATGTCTCTGCTTTTTAATATGCTGTCTAGGATAGTTTAAAATATAGTCAACTTCAATATCAATTTCTAAGTAGAAAGAATAGACATTTCTTACCAAAATTATTTTTTAAATGTAATGTTTTTTTCCATATATATATATATATATATATATATATATATAAAACCTAATTATCATTCTGTCATCAACTGAAAAATCAGATCAAAACTTTTACTTTCTTCCAGTTTTATTTAAATACAATTGACATATAGCATGTATAAGTTTAAGGTGTACAGTATAATTTTGACTTATGTACAATTGATTAGCCTTTGACTATGTGGATCAAATAAACTGTGGAAAATTCTGAAAGAGATGGGAATACCAGACCACCTAATCTGCCTCTTGAGAAACCTATGTACAGGTCAGGAAGCAACAGTTAAAACTGGACATGGAACAACAGACTGGTTCCAAATAGGGAAAGGAGTACGTCAAGGCTGTATATTGTCATCCTGCTTATTTAACTTCTATGCAGAGTACATCATGAGAAATGCTAAGCTGGAGGAAGCACAAGCTGGAATCAAGATTGCTGGGGGAAATATCAATAACCTCAGATATGCAGATGACACCACCCTTATGGCAGAAAGTGAAGAAGAATTAAAGAGACTCTTGAGGAAAGTGAAAGAGGAGAGTGGAAAAGTTGGCTTAAAACTCAACATTCAGAAAACTAAGATCATGGCATCTGGTCCCATCACTTCATGGAAAATAGATGGGGAAACAGTGGAAACAGTGGCTGACTTTATTTTTCTGGGTTCCAAAATCACTGCAGATGGGTGACTGTAGCCATGAAATTAAAAAACATTTACTCCTTAGAAGGAAACTTATGACCAACCTAGACTTGACTTACATGTATCTTAGAATGATTATTGCAGTAAGTTTAGTGAATAACTATTGTATCATAGAGATACAAAATTAAGTGAATAGAAAAAAAAATCTTTGTGAAGAGAACTCGTTGGATTTTCTCTTAACAGGTTTCATATGTAACATACAGCAGAGTCAGTTATATTTTATCATGTTGTGCATCACATCTCTCGCACTTATCTTACAACCAGAAGTTTATGTCATTTCACTGCCTCCATCCGGCAGCCCTGTCCTCCACCCCCTTCATTTGCATCCACAGATAGGATCCCTTTTTCTATGAGTTTATTTACTCTTGAAGTTTAAGTGACATGCAACACTTAGTCCCTGTTATATAATATAGCGATTCGATATTTCTATCAATTCAAAATGATCACTTTAAGTCTAGTTAAAATATGTCACCCAACAAATATAACATAGTTATTGTCTATATTCCCCATGCTGTACATTCCATAGATGTGCCTCATTTATTTTGCAGCTGTAAATTTTTACCTCTTTATCTCTCTCACTTGTTTGACTTGTTTCTTTCCTCCATCTCCCAAGGCCCCTCTCCTCTGACAATCAGCCTTTGTTCTCTGTATCTGTAACTCTGTTTCTGTTTTATCTTCCTTAATTTATCTTGTTTTTTTAGATTTAAGTGAAATAATACCGTATTTGTCATTCTCTGTTTTATTTCACTTAGCTTAATACACTTGTCCATCCATGTTGTTCCGTATGGCAAGATTTCGTTCCTTTTTTGTGACTGAGTTAATGTGGTCTCTCTCTGTCTCTCTCTTTTTCTCTCTCTATCACACCTTCTTTATCCATTCATTTGTTGATGGACCTTTAATTTGCTTACACACACACACACACACACACACACACACGCAGAGGATGCATCCCATCCAAAGGCAGCATAATACACACCCTTTTTAACTGCACATGGAACCTTCTCCAGGATACCTCATATGCTATGTTACAAAACAAATCTTAGTAAATTTAAGAAAATTGAAATCTTATCAAGCATATTTTTCAGTGCAGGCTGAGACTAGGAATCAACTACTTTCTTGTAAAATGCAAACAAAACACACACACACACAAAGAAATGGAGGCTAAACAATATGCCTTCTAAACAATCAACAGCTCAGTGAAGAAATGAAAAAAAAAATACAAATGAGAGAAATGAAAACAACAAAAATTCTTAAGACACAGCTGTGCTGGTTAGTTTCACATGTCACCTTCCGTAGGCAAACGCTAATCTAAGTATCTCGGTAAGGCGTTCTACAGTGTGATTCATGTCTGTATCACTTGACTTTAAGGAAAGGAGATTGTCCTCAGTGATGCAGGTGAGACTCATGCTGTCAGTTAAAGAGATATTAGAGCAAAACTGAGATCCCCTGAGCAGGAAGAGATTCTGTCTCCAGACTATGTATGTAGCATCAGCCTCTGCCTCAGAGTCTCTAGCCTCCCCTCTGTCCTATACCGAGCTGAGGGGTAAACCTTATAAATCCGAGCCTATTCATGAGCATATTTCTCTTTTCAGTGATTGATCAAGAGTTAAGCAGCACATGGCTAAATTCTGGGCGTTGACACCCAACGATATGTCTACTGGATCTTCTACAGGCAAACTAGAAGAGCTAGTCCCTTTTGCCCCTCTGGATGAAATACCTGGGATCGTTGCAACCTTTGTTCAGCTATGATTGGAGCTACCATAATTAAGCCTTTTAGAATATTTCACATTTCCATACTTGTAACCTAATCTGGACTAGATATTTCTGTTTCTTGTGGCCAAAGTCATCTTAATGTATATTTTATCTCTTTATTGAGAAAATGTGACAAAATATGTAGCTTGTCAACTACAAAGTTTACTGCATTTCAACTGACAGAGTAATTCAAAACTTGAACATTAAACTCAGAACATTACAGCATATTGAGTGAAACCTCATATCTTGGTAGAGCCTCTTCAAAGACCCAGTTTAAGTGAATTCAACTCAGTCAAATAATGACACTTAATTGCAGATTTTTGGGGCTAGTTTCAGTCAATTGAGGGCATTATTAATGTGAAGTGCAAATGGATATGAATTCTTCTAATCCTATTCTCATAATACTAAGACAGTATAGACCAATCTTTGTTAACTACTGAAAATACATTTCAACCATATCTGAATTGCATAGACTGGTAGAAATATCTATTTGTAGATCAGAATACTGCCTTATCAGGTTGCTTACCTTTGGTTTTTTTTTTCCAGATTAGGAGTATTTATGGGAAAATTACCTGAGAGGCAATGATGGCTAAATAATCATTCATTCTCTTTTATATATTGCCTAAAATAGGAATGTTAACTGTTTTATATTGTAATGAAAAAAGAGTATAATCTCTTTTGCTGTGGATATGTGCTAAATGTTGAATTGACAAAAAAACAGTAATAACAGCAAAACAGCTTTTCAAATCTCAATGAAGTGTTTAAAGTTCTAATAACTAAATATATATTTCTATGAATTGTATCTGTCTTCATTTACATAATTACCATGCAATTTTAGTTAACTGTCTGTTTTCAGTGGCCAGTATGGAATGGAAGCTCTCAACTGTTTTTATTTCAGGATCAGTTCCCTTCAGTTCAGTCGCTCAGTCGTGTCCAACTCTTTGCGACCCCATGAACCACAGCATGCCAGGCCTCCCTGTCTATCACCAACTCCCAGAGTCCACTCAAACCCATGTCTATCGAGTCGGTGATGCCATCCAACCATCTCACCCTCTGTCGTCCCCTTCTCCTCCTGCCCTCAGTCTTTCCCAGCATCAGGGTCTTTTCAAATGAGTCAGCTCTTCGCATCAGGGTGAGTTGGTGTAATATTCGGTGTCTCTCCTATGAGTTTCCATTTACTTTTGTTTGGTGCATTACTTAGATAATAAACAATGACTTGTTAACTCTTCTGATGATCACAGAAGAGAGTGAGTTCGCGTTCAGCCTTCGCACCGTCGGGGCTGCGTCGCAGGATCCCCGCTTTTGTTAACTGTTCTAATGATCACAGACAAGAGTGAGTTCGCGTTCAACCTTCGAACCGTCGGGGCTGCGTCGCAGGACACCCGCCTTCCTCGCTGGGAAGCAGCCGAAGTCCTCTGTGTCTCGTCCGTGTCTTAGGTCCTGTCCCACGGAGAAGAGCCCCGTGGCCTCTTGCCTGTGAGAGCTGGTGCGGGGAGGTGTGGGTCAGATTTAGCTGGATCCTGGAATTTTGCGGGGTTGGGTGACAGAAACAGGCTAGGGTTCTTACCTCTCAGTTTGTCTATTTTCACCAAATCTTTCCAGAACGTCCCCAGTATCCACCCTCTGGTCTTCTTCCCGTATGTGATGGAACGAGGGAGACCAGTCACACAGTCTGAAAGGAGGGCCCTAATTCCCCCTCTGCCTCCTCTGACACAAGCGACCAACTTTCCTGTGTTAAACCAACCCCTGTACTATGGCCTTGTGGCTCAGCTGGTAAAGAATCCGCCCGCAATGAGGGAGACCCGGGCTCGGTCCCTGGGTCGGGAAGATCCCCTGGAGAAGGGAAAGGCTACCCACGCCAGTAATCTGGCCTGGAGAATTCCGTGGACTGTGTAGTCCCTGGGGTCGCAAAGAGTCGGACACGCCTGAGGACTTTCACTTTCACTTCACTATATTATGGCCGTTGGCAATACCACGGACCTCAAATTCCTGAGAATGTCTGACATTTCGTGACATTAACTGTCTTCCTTGTCGAGAGAATGCCTCTATATTTCCCCTGTCACAGGCAGACTTAGATGTTCTTCAGCCTGAAACCTCGCTTATGAACTGTTTTTCATTTGCCCAACTTCTAAGCAACAGTTGCAATATTCTTTTCTTGGTGTCTTTGTGGTTTCATAACTTTTAAATCATTTCTATGGAGTATCAGAACTGATGGAGTATCAGAAAGGAGGAAAAAATAAATGTACTGTGTCTGTGTCCCATATTATAAATACAGATATCCAACAAAATGGCATTGCCATGCTTCCCAAACACTTATATTTGTATTATATGTTATACTACACTTAATAATCATTGTATAAGAGAATTAAACTAGATACAATTAAAATTTATAGCATTTGACATTTCACAAGGTAATTTTAGTCATATTACTGTATTTACCATTTTCCTTGTGAAATAAATTTGCACTTTCTTAAATTTTAAAAGTATTCCATGCCATGCATTAAAAAATAAGACAATTTGGCTAATGAAATTAATATTTAGTAAACATAGTCAGAAGTGTAATAAGTGCATTTTGCCCCTCTCTAGAAAAATCAGATTTTACCAACTTCACTTTACCAGGCACAGGCAATATGTTCTTACATCATATCTGTTTTGAAAACTGATAAGATGGATCTGTAAAATGTACAATCTTGCTTTCATTGATTTAGTGATACTTGATCACATGATGACGGGCTTTCCTGCCGGCTCAGTGGTACAGAATCCACCTACAATGCAGGAGCTGCAGAAGACGTGGGTTTGATCTCTGGGTTGGCAAGATCCCCTGGAGGAGGGCATGCCAACCCACTCCAGGATTCTTGCCTGGAGAATCTCATGGACAGAGGAGCCTGGAGGCCTACAGTCCATAGCGTCACGAAGGGTTGGACCTGACTGAAAAGACTTAGCAAGCACACACACGTTGGTTACATTATAATATCTGAAAGCTGGAATATTCTCAACTTAATAAATATTCACAGGTTTTAATAATAAAATACATGCCAATTTGACCTGAAAGCCAAGAATCTTTGGCATAAAATACCCAAGGAAAACTGAGGTTTTCTTATATTTTGCTTGCTACTAATTTTGAACCAAAGGAATCTATAAGAAGAATTCAAAACAATGCTTTCTTATGTTAAAACCAAAATTCTGAATAGCCATTTGTGCCTCCTTCACAGTCTAAGTATGTCATAATAATTGCTGGGCATTTTCAGAGCTTTTTAGAGAAGGTAGTTATAGTATTATCCTATGCAATATGATAGACTTGAGTAACCCTGTGTGTGCTAATTGTGGAATTTCTGGCAGCATAACAAATGAAAGCTTGTGATTCAGAGCTCCATAGGTTTTTCATAATACATTCAATTGAGAATCATTTTTCAGTTGCTATCATTCCATGATAACATTACTTATAGTATTGAACACTTTTCTTGGATAGCTTTTATTTGGAAAATCAAATAAAAGTCTCATATTTAGCTTACTATTCAGAGTTTAGACATCGGAAAGGATAATGCTAACATGATTTTTTTGTGACTTAATGATAACATTGAATATATTGACTGGATTGAGCCATACTGTACATCATAAACTATTATTTTTCAGTCAATCAGACTGCTATGTTTCTTAAGAAACTGCAGTTTATTAGCTTTTATGCAGAGTGAATGTATTTTAAATCAAATATGTCTGATAGACTCACAGAAGAGGTGGAGAGGAATGATCTGAAACTTGTATTTTCCATTTTAACATGTTCCTATTCTCAAACCTGTAAGGAAACCATAAAGAAGCCAGTGTGTTGTCTATGCCTGACAGCAATATCCCAGACTGAGACAGCCTTGTGGGCTTGTACCTGAGAGTCACAGAAAGAGAATTCTGAAGAGAAACTCTAGTAAGCTTATATATGAAGAGCACCTTAAAAGCTGTGGGTAATTTTTATGCCCCCCTCTTTTAGACTGTCTGTCTTCTGTTTTCTTATCCGTGACTCGGCCTATGCATCTGTGGCCTTTAGCTTAAAAAGTGGGATAAATGTTCAGAAGTGTTGAGACACAGTTTTCTCTGTTCCCCTTGCATTTCTGCATGTCTTGTCAGCAGAAACACAGGTTGTGTTCTGGAATATTTTTTTAAGAATCGGTATATAGTGAAGAGCCTTGGAAGACAGAGATATCATCACCCTTTAAAGCAAAGGGCAGGTTTACTCACATCCTTGAATGCTAGACATAATTTCGCTCTCTGGATAGTTTGCTTGATAGTCTCTGGAGCATAAAGTAAGACATGCTTGCTGTCCATAGTAATCCATCGCATGCACAGATATCATTTGGTCGTCTTTACATTTCCCTGGGGAATTTGGGCTTGAGGAAAAAGCACAAGAAAATGCTAATACTCTGACTTCTGCTATTACTGTGAGTAATAAACCCATTTTTGTCTCTAACCCAGGTGTCTTGCACCTTCTGCCAGTGTCTATTAAACTATCCTAGATCAACTTGTCGCCTTGTAAGTCGGGTAAAAATTCAGACTCTCCGCAGTTCTTGACAGAAGGACACCTCCTTCTATCTTGCTTCTAGTGCCTTCACTCACATTTCCCTGATTTTTTGCTGACATGGCTGCATATCTTACTTTCATTTGCTACTTCAGTCTTTTGGAAATACTGAAATAGGTCTTTTTTAAGAAATGCATAGTGCCTGAAGAGAAAAATTTCCTGGTTTAAGATAGACTAACTTTAGAAAAAATAGATTTAGTCAATGAAGTGAAAAACTATATTCTTAAAACATTGTTTCACAAAAAAAAAAAAATTGCATTGGACTCTTCAAGTATGTGAAAACACAGAATTAATTTTTGCATTTTTTTCTTTGACCTTAAAACCATTGGTGTCAAAAGTGCATTACCACCCAGGGCTAGAATCCACACTTTCTCAGTAGGACCATTTTGAGCATGAGGAACCACAGGTTAACCCTATTTCAGTATGGTTGGTGTCAGTTCTATGTGCGCATGCTAAGCCGCTTCAGTTGTGTCCAACTCTCTGTGAGCCTATGGACTGTAGCCTGCCAGCCTCCTCCGTCCATGAGATGCTCCAGACAAGAATACTGGAGTGGTTTGCCATGCCCTTTCCTATAGGGGATCTTCCCAACCCGGGTATCGAACCTGCGTCTCTTATGTCTCCTGCATTGGCAGGTGGGCTCTTTACCGCTAGAACCATCTGTAGAGCCCCTGTGTCAATTCTATGCCTCTGCTGCTGCTGCTGCTAAGTCACATCAGTCGTGTCCGACTCTGTGTGACCCCACAGACGGCAGCCCACCAGGCTCCTCCATCCCTGGGATTCTCCAGGCAAGAACACTGGAGTGGGTTGCATTTCCTTCTCCAATGCATGAAAGTGAAAAGTGAAAGTGAAGCCGCTCAGTCGTGTCCGACTCTTAGCGACCCCATGGACTGCAGCCCACCAGGCTCCTCTGTCACGGGAGTTTCCAGGCAAGAGTACTGGAGTGGGGTGCCATTGCCCACTCTGGGCAATTCTATAGATCTAGTCAAATTCTAGCCTGCTTCATCACAGAAAATCTATTTCAGTTTTGTACTTCCTAAAGAGACATTCATACCAGTGTGAAATATTCTTCTTTATCTTTTTAATAGAATTAAAGGCACTTAAAAATCTGTTGTGAATGCAAGTAACGCTAATTTGATTGCTGATTCTGACATGTGCTGTGGTGCATATTCATATTTATTACTTGCAGTTAATGACTGTGGATGGGTGGAGGAGTCACACTAGTCAGTGCTCCTCTCTTGGGAGCTAGTGAATGAATCAGATGTCTAGCCTTGGGTGTTAATATCTGACAAATAACTTTGAGTTATATTTTGTTTGAATTTATTACTTTGCTGTAAATTGTGACATGTTTGATATCATAATAAAATTTTAAGCTTTGGGATATTATTAAAAGATTATATTGGCTTCATTTAGCTGAACACTTCTCTTTTAAGAAATTACAATGTTTCCCTCTGCTATACAGGCAAATTTAAAGAAGCATATGCCTATCTTTGTACAGAAAATCATGATGCCATCAATATTGCCATATATGCTTGTTGAAGTAACAAAAATAATCCTGACACTCAATTTGTTATTTTATTGATTTGTGAGCAAATGCCATACTACAAAGTTTTTTGTTTTGTTTTGTTTTTTGTCTTTAAGCAATCTATTTTTGCCAAGTTTTAGAACTATACATTTCTTTGTAGGATTACAGTCTATAGTATATAGTTTCTACATTTTAGATAAGGAAATTAAGGCATAGATAATGATGGTTTCTTGTTATATAAGGATGCTTAACAGGGCATCTGATACTAGAAGTCTAATTCATAGTACTATATTAATGACATCAGAATTACTATAAAGATTATATATATATATATATATATATACATATACATATATATTCATATTCGCACACACTCATATTATTTGGCCTGATTCTAGGAAATTCTGTAATATCTGGCATAGAATCAGTGTCAGATGATTCAATCAGGCCACAGGAAAAGAAAAAGTATCACAAAAAGAAGTGGACACCCCAAACAAGCCAGGCCATGGGAAAATTTTTGAATAAGGTGGGCACTGGTGGACAGTCATTTTTGTGAGAAATCTAAAAATACACTAGAAAGTTTTCTAAGAATCTAGACACAATGTGTCAGGTTTATATTGATCTGTTTCATTCATATTTTGAAGTATATTTTGCCTTCTCGGCAGAGATATGACTAAAATGAGTAAAAATAGACTCAATATCTAGTAGGAAATATTCTGTAAAATATTGTACTAATAATTATATAACTACAAGAGCGATATTCTGAAGGACAGATGAGAGTATAGAACAAAAGTAGTGACCTAGTGAGAGAGTGTGGCAAAACTTTCTGGGGTATACTGATAACCTAAGGTCTAGAGGATAAGTGTGAGAGGAAGCCAAGTTTTTGGAAAAGTTCCTATGATGAAAGTATTCTTGTCACATTCAAGGAACAGGAGTAATCCAATATGGAAAAGACTGTGAATATATTATGGAAGCTCCAGTTGTATGAATACCCAGAAAAAAGGGATTGAAGAGAGTAACAAATAAGATCAAGATAAATACCATTTATTTATTTAGATCACGTGTATTGAGTCCTGTGTATACACCAGGTATTTTGCTTAATATTCTGGAATATGAAAAAACTTAAGTAGTTCCTAACCTAATTCAGAAAAGGTCCACATTTGAAATAAATTTGTTAATAGGACTATAAGAAGCAATTATTGCATATTTGGGTCTCATAGTTTGATAAAATATTAAATGGATTTCAAAGAAAACTAAACAATAACGCAGCATATGAAAGGTACTAAAACTTCAACATGCAAATTTTTGCTGGGTGGTTAGAGTGTAGCCTTCTGTTTTTAACCATGCTGTATCTTTATGTGTCAGTTAACATAAACTAACAAGAAAATAACAAATGCTAGTTAAATAATATGGCACTAACCTAGGTGGAAGGGGGCAGAGAACTTTTGTTGAACATAAATTTCCAGACACTTGTATTGCTAACAATACCGTTATAGGTGTGTGCATGTGCATAGTTGCTCGGTCATGTCTGACTCTTTGGGACCCCATGGACTGTAGCCCACCAGGCTCCTCTGTCTGTGGGATTTTTCAGGCAAGAATACTGGAGTGGGTTGCCATTTTCGTCCTCCAGGGGATCTTCCCAGCCCAGGGATCAAACCCGAATCTCTTGTGTCTCCTGCGTTGCAGGTGGGTTCTTAAGCTACTAATCTATTGGGGAATCTCATAGTTAGTGCTGAGTGTGTTCAATTATCATTGCAGATTGACAACACTTGTCAGTCTTCTAATCATTCAGTATATTCTTTCATGTTCAAGCACAGCTGACACTACTTGAACAGTTAGTGTCAAAAATTTCCTCAATTATCTTTGCCCATATGTACAGAACAGTTAGATTATAAACAGGAAAAAAACAAATGTTTGTGTCTCTGTTTTCACCTATTTTACAAATACTTAAAATGAGTTGTAGATTACTTAGGTTGCTGGCTAGAATTTGACAATGTAAACAAAAATTTCTAACTATACCTGTGTTCTTTCAAGTGCTAAAGTAGGCAGGTGATGGTGAAATTTTTCACATATTGCTCAAATCTGTAGGGCTTATTCCCTAGACAGTTTATCAAAGGTCAAGATTATACTTTTGCCAATAAAAACAATAAAACTACATTTTATGTACTTTGCAGTCTCTTACTCCATACTTTATAGACATGACCTGCATAATTCTCTCTGTAGAAAGAGATTATAAAATGACCGTTGTGCAGTTTTTATTCTTTATTCTTTACTAATCTTTTTTCTACCACTCCTTTCTTTATGAGAAACTTATTTATTTTTTAACAAATAGGTTGTTGAAGTTGTCTGACAGTCCACTGAATTATCTGATCACCTAGTTTACTAGCAGAATTTACTTCAAACTATTGTTTTCCACTTTCCACCACAGATGAAAGGAACTTTACAAGAGAGGAGAAATACAGTACAAAAATAGATCAAAGTACAGTAGAAAACATAGACCCTCAAAAAAATTGGTTCTAGTAGAAAAAAAAGTTTGAAAGCGTATGCTGAGGGCAGATTTTTGTATAGCCAACTAACAGAGAATGTGTACTCTGTTTCCTTCCTAGAGGAAATGCATAGTGGGAGATTCAATAAGGGTTTCAACTTGCCCCTTCCATCTGGGGAAATGTTCTCCAGGGACTCTCTTGCTATGCAATTTGAACTTGGCATTTAATGCCCTGTGTGGAATGTAGGTTTCTTTGCAAAGTCTTAAAAATGAAGCTTCAATCAGTAAACATGACTTTTTATGTTTTATCTAATATACAAACATTACTAAATATGAGTGGAATTTAAATAACTAAAACATGAAGTAATTAAATATGAAATTTTAGTTTGCTATTTATTATCTTTTTGTTTTGTTGGGAGAATATGTACTACCAAATGAAACAGATACACTTTCTAACATGCTGGTTCATTTTCCAGGGTTAGAGTGAATACTCAATGATTTCCACCAGTTAATATAAACACTGACCTGAATGCAGGCACAGATCTCCATATACCATTCAATGGCCACAGAGTCATCATCCCTGCTAAGGTTTTGCTCCTGGCATCTGATTAGAAACCACAGGCCAAGGCCTGCTTTTATCTACGTGTTTTGATTTCCTCTTTGGACCCCTTCACTCGCACTGTACTTAGGACTCCCTGCTGTTACATGCTTCCTAGCATTTTTTATCTTGGTTTTTCTCTCACCGCGGTACCACAGTCCAGCTGCATGATATACTTCCCTCTACAAGGATAATCCACGTCTTCATCATCCCTCGACCGTCCTGAACATGGTTTCTATAATGTCTTGATACAATAGGGAGGAAAGCAATCACCAACAACCCTAGGATACTTCAAGTTGGTATAGAACGTTAATAAAATGCACCATATACTTCTGTGCTGCTGCTGCTAAGTCACTTCAGTCGTGACAGACTCTCTACGGCCCCATAGACAGCAGCCCACCAGGCTCCCCTGTCCCTGGGATTCTCCAGGCAAGAACACTGGAGTGGGCTGCCATTTCCTTCTCCAATGCATACATGCATGCTAAGTCGCTTCAGTTGTATCTGACTCTGTGCGGCCCTGTGGACAACAGCCCACCAGGCTCCTCTGTCCACAGGATTCTCAAGGCAAGAATGCTGGAGTTTGTTGCCATTTCCTTCTCCAAACACACACACATAGTTGTACTCACACAAAGTCATGCTATACTTTTGTGAGCCAGGGTTTATTCCTGAGATCTATGCAAGGAACCAAAGTTTTGGGTCAAATGATGATGTCATCTAGCAGCATGGTTTTCTGGAGAAATTAATGGGAAACAGTCCTTATTACGTGGATATTCAGATCCAGATCCACACTGGTATTTTTCTCATTAGAGCATTTATTTAAAAAAAAAAATGAGTTTTGCTTCATATGGATGAGGCTGAATTCAGTCCTTCCTTAAATAAATAGAGTAAGACTGATATGCTAAGAAGACAAGATATTGGGGTATAAATGATAGCCTATTGGCTAATTTATTAATCTTACAACTTTAACTAAAGAGAGAGAAAATAGTTGAGAGTGTTCAATCAACCATCTCATCCTCTGTCATGCACTTCTCCTCCTGCCTTCAGTCTTTCCCAGCATCAGGGTCTTTTCTAATGAGTCAGTTCTTTGCCTCAGGTGGCCAAAGTATTGGAGTTTCAGCCTCAACATCAGCTCAGTTCAGTTCAGTCGCTCAGTCATGTCCGACTCTTCGCAATCCCATGGACTGCAGCACGCCAGGCCTCCCTGTCCATCACCAACTCCCGGAGCTTACTCATGTCCATTGAGTTGGTGATGCCATCCAACCATCTCATCCTTGGTCATCCTCTTCTGCTCCTGCCTTCAATCTTGATGGGCATCAAAATCTTTTCCAATGAGTCAGTTCTTTGCATCAGGTGGCTAAAGTATTTAGCATCAGTCCTTCCAATGAATATTCAGGACTGATTTCCTTTAGGATGGACTGGTTGGATCTTCTTGCAGTCCAAGGGACTCTCAAGAGTCTTCTCCAACACCACAGTTCAAAAGCATAAATTCTCCAGCACTCAGCTTTCTTTATAGGCCAACTCTCACATTCCTACATGACTACTGGAAAAACCATAGCTTTGACTAGATAGACCTTTGTCAACAAAGTAATGTCTCTGCTTTTTAATATGTTTTCTAGGTTGGTCATAGCTTTTCTTCCAAGGAGAAAGTGCCTTTTAATTTCATGGCTGCAGTCACCATCTGCAGGGATTTTGGAGGCCCCCCCCCCAAAAAAAAATAAAGTCTGTCACTGTTTCCGTTGTTCCCCATCTACTTGCCATGAAGTGGTAGGACCGGATGCCATGGTCTTCTTTTTTTGAATGTTGACTTTTTTTTTTTTTTTTTTGAATGTTGACTTTTAAGCCAACTTTTTCACTCTTCCTCTTTCACTTTCATCAAGAAGCTCTTTAGTTCTTCTTCACTTTTTGCCATAAGGGTGGTGTCATCTGCATATCTGAAGTTATTGATATTTCTCCAGGCAATCTTGATTCCAGCTTGTGCTTCATCCAGCCCAGCGTTTCTCTTGATGTACTCTGTGTATAAGTTAAATAAGCAGGATGACAATATACAGCCTTGACGTACTCCTTTTCCTATTTGGAACCAGTCTGTTGTTCCATGTCTAGTTCTAACTGTTGCTTTCTGACCTGCATACATATTTCTCAAGCGGCAGGTCAGGTGGTCTGGTATTCCCATCTCTTTCAGAGTTTTCCACAGTTTGTTGTAATCCACACAGTCAAAGGCTTTGGCATAGTCAATAAAGCAGAAAGAGATGTTTTTCTGGAACTCTCTTGCTTTTCAATGACCCAGCAGATGTTGGCATTTTGATCTCTCATTCCTCTGCCTTTTCTAAATCTATCTTGGACATCTGGAAGTTCATGGTTCACGTACTGTTGAAGCCTGTCTTAGAGAATTGTGAACATTACTTTACTAGCGTGTGAGATGAGTGCAATTGTGCGGTAGTTTGAGCATTCTATGGGATTGCCTTTCTTAGGGAATCTAAGAAATCTCTTGGAATGCAAACTGACCTTTTCCAGTCCTGTGGCCACAGCTGAGTTTTCCATATTTGCTAGCATATTGAGTTCACCACTTTAACAGCATCATCTATATTTTTTAGGATTTGAAATAGCTCAACTGGAATTCCATCACCTCCACTAGCTTTGGTCTTAGTGATGCTCCCTAAGGCCCACTTGACTTCAAATTCCAGGCTGTTTGGCTCTAGGAGAGTCATCATACCAGCCTGATTATCTGGATCATGAAGATCTTTTTTGTACAGTTCTTCTGTGTATTCTTGTCACCTCTTCTTAATATCTTCTGCTTCTGTTAGGTCCATACCATTTCTGTCTTTTATTGAGCCCATCTTTGCATGAAATGTTCCCTTGATATCTCTAATTTTCTTGAAGAGATCTCTGGTCTTTCCCATTCTATTGTTTTTCTCTATTTCTTTGCCTTGGTCACTGAGGAAGGCTTTCTTATCTCTCCCTGGTGTTCTTTGGAAGCTGCATTCAAATATGTTTATCTTTCCTTTTCTCCTTTGCCTTTCACTTCTCTTTATCTCTTAGCTGTTGGTGAGACCTTGTAAGACAACCAATTTGTCTCTTTGTAGTTTTGTTTTCCCTTGGGGAAGGTTTTGATCATCTCCTCCTGTACAGTGTTACAGATCTCCATCCATGGTTCTTCAGGCTCTCTGTCTATCAGATCTAATCCCTTGAATCTATTTCTCACTTCCACTGTATAATCGTAAGGCATTTGATTTAGGTCATACCTCAATGGTCTAGTGGTTTTCCCTACTTTCTTCAATTTAAGTCTGAGTTTGCAATAAGGAGTTCATGAATGAGCCACTTCCATACTGTTTTCCATAGTGGCGGCATTAATTTACCACTCTGACAGTATTGGAGGGTTGCTTCTTCCCCCCACCCTCTCTAGCGTATTTTATTTGTAGACTTTTGGCTTGTGGCCCTCCTGACAATTCTGAAGTGATACTTCATTGTGGTTTTGATTTGCATTACTCTAATAATTGCATTAAATTATTATATTTTATGACTTGTATCTATGATATTTCAGAAGTCTCAACAACTAAAATGAAATTACCATAAAGATAAAATTACTATTTACTTACTTTGAGTCCATTACAATAGAATCTATTATGTAGTCATGGTTTGAGAAAAATGGGGAAATATACATTTTTGCTTTATAACAAATTAACAATAAGTTGAAATCTTATGGTTGAATTATGTTTTTTAATTATCATAGTCTCTTTCAAAGAAAATTTAAATTTGTAGTTGCTGAGTGAAAAAGTAGTAGTTAAAATTACTTAGAAAAGAACATTGTGAAATCAGAAATACATGATATCATATGGATTATGTTCTATTGGTTAATGATAATATTTTGCCATCATGTTAGTATTTAACATGGTTCATTAATGTATGTGTTTATAAAACTATAAGTGTATACATTTATACATATATATGCAATATATAATGTATATGTTTAAATAACTATATAATTTAAAATGTATCCATTTATATAATACAGACTGAAGAATGGTCCCTTTTCCTTAGCTACATTACCAGTTTACCTAGTCTTTTCAAAGTATACAGGGCCTAGATGGAAACAATGTACTGTTTAACATCAATAAAAGAAAATGGACAGGTTTTGTAGGACTATATTGAGAGATTTTCTTTTTATTGATGATAGAGATGAGTTGAATACCAATTCTCATAGTGTTAAAAAATCTTAAATATTAGAACATATTGAGAATAGATGAAATTTTACCCGTATGAATATATGTATCTAATATACATACACATAAGTAAGTGTATATAATCTAGTTATTTTAAACTCTCATTTTCTATGTGTTTCAGTGGTATTATTGCTATAAATAATTTGGCACTTTTTTCCTAAATTTATTTTGGTATTTATTTCATAGCTCTTACATTATATGTTATTAAATGTTAAGAATTTGTAGCTAAGTACCAAGAATATTTTCAAGGTAAAATATTAGTAAGACTAAAAACAATAGAGGCATCTGATATGCACATAAAATGGAAGAATAATTTTACAGGTTTTCATAATACAATCTTTTATTTTAGTAGAAGTATTTCTTTTTTCAGGCAAACATTGAGATACCTGATATTATTTTATAAGGTAAAATGCTTGTTTACATTGCCTTGAATTTCAGTTATGTCGTTAATATTTTTAAACAGCATTACAGTAGATAGGACTTCCCAGGTCACATTTTAATAATCCTCATTCTTCAAGTGGTATCCACTTTTCACATTGCATACTAATTTGGGACAGTCCACTGTAATATATGTATATAAGACTGTTATGTCTTAGAGTTCCTGGGTTTAAAAAAAAAAAGACTTGACCTAATTTTTGCCCAAATATAACTTTGATAAGTAATTAAATCCTATATTCTATTCTATTATTGTTATATTTGGTTTGTTAATTTATTACTTTTCATATTCTTTATCTGTAATTGATTAAATATTAGGACTAAATGACATAAGATTAAATAGACAATCAGAAAGACAGGCATGAAGATAGATAAATGGGAATGGTAGAAATAATCATTGCTTCACTGTCTGTAATTGCACTGTGATTTTTACAGATGTAAATAAAACTCCTAGTCACTGGTCACTGGGAAAAATCCTGAAAAATCTATTAATCAAAATGTACATTTCTAGACTAAGAAACTAAGTATTATGTTATTGTGTACTAAGTGTATCACTTCAAAGATGAATTTTGTATCTGTACACATACTGTTCCTTTCTGACTGATTAACATACAGGGTGTCCAGGCAATGGCAAAGGATTTCCTTCTTCAATATTTATTACCTATAAATCCTTAATTTTTTATGGAATGTTTTCTTATAAACTTCACCTCATTTCAGAAGAACAGCTGTAAAAATGGTCAAGGTCAATGTGATGTAGTGAAAGTCGCTCAGTCATGCCCAATTCTTTGTGAGCCCATGGACTGTAGAGTCCATGGAATTCTCCAGGCCAGAATACTGAAGTGGGTAGCCTTTCCCTTCTCCAGGGGATCTCTGGAGATCCCAGGAATTGGACCCAAGTCCCCTGCATTGCAGATGGATTCTTTACCAGCTGAGCCACCAGCGAAACCCAGAATGTGATGTAAGACCTGAATAATTGTTGCACTGGGAAAGGCACTAATGTTAGACGATGGTATGCCCTTAACCATGAGCTGAGTAGATACAGTGGTAACACCACTTCTCTATTGGAAAGAGGTAGAGTTCCAACTCTAAGATGTGGACGTTTGCACTATCAGCCAATCTGGGAAATAGAAGATCTTGAGGAATTTGAATAGCAAAGAGTCATAGATAACATAGGTTTCAAATCTAGTATCACCAATCTAATAATGATTGCAAATGTTAGTTGTGTTCTCATTTTAACAATAAAATGTCTGCACTTAGAACCGCTGTCTTTATTCTCATCAGTGTTATTTTATCATCATCATGATATTATATTATCATTCCCTGACAAGAAATCTCTGGAGTCAGGTCAGGAACTACATTTTTAATGGTTACTCTGAGCTACTCATGTTTGTTAAAGTAATTAAGCCCTTCTTAACATAATGCACTGATGGGAGAGACTGTCTGCAGGGAAAACTGGGTCTTGCTCTGGTTGGCAGAGCCATGCTCAGTAAATCTTTAACCCAACTGTCTGCTGATGGGTGGGGAAGTGATCTTTCCCTGTTAGTTGTTTGGCCTGATGCGACTCGGTCCTGGAGTCTGCAGGATCTATCATAGTGCTATCGACGACCTCCAGAAAGGACTTACACCAACGTGCACCTACCAGGGCTGTTGCTGCCAGTGCGCCCATCCCCGCAGCAGGCCAGTGCCAACCCACGCCTCCGCCGGAGATCCTGAAACATTCACAGGCAGGTCTGGCTCACTCTCCTGTGGGGTCACCGCTCCTGTCCCCTGGGTCCTGGTGCACACAAGATTTTGTCTGTGCCCTCCTTGATGAGGGTGAGAGGGGACAGCGAAAAAGCTGGCTTAAAACTCAACATTCAAAAAACTAAGATCGTGGCATTCCGTCCCATCACTTCATGGCAAATACATGGAGAAAAAGTGGAAACAGCATCAGATTTTATTTTCACGGGCTCCAAAATCATGGTGGACAGTGACTGCAGCCAGGACATTAAAAGACACTTGCTCCTTGGAAGAAAAGCTATGACAAACCTAGACAGTGTATTAAAAAGCAGAAGCATCACTTTGCCGACAAAGGTCCATACACTCAAAGCTATGGTTTTTCTAGTAGTCATATACGGATGTGAGAGTTGGACCATAAAGAAAGCTGAGCACTGAAGTACTAATTCAACTGTGAAGTACTAATTGAACTGTGATGCTGGAGAAGACTCTTGAGAGTCCCTTGGACAGCAAGGAGATCAAACCAGTCAATTGAAAAGGAAATCAACTCTGAATATTCTTTGGAAGGGCCAATTCTGAATCTGAAGCTCCAATACTTTGGCCACCTAATTTGAAGAGATGACTCATTGGAAAGACCCTGATGCTGGGAAGGATTGAGGGCAAGAGAAGGGGTGACAGAGGATGAGATGATTGGGTGGCATCAGCGACTCAAGGGCCACGAATTTGAGAAAACTCTGGGAGATAGTGAAGGACAGGGAAGCCTGGTGTGCTGTAGTTCATGAGGTTACAAAGAGGTGGACGCGAGTTAGCAACTGAACAACAACAATGATAACTTAAATGCCCATCTTCTAAGTTCCTGCTTCTGTAGCTACCCAGTGTGGGCTGGGAAATCAACAGCTGGAAGGGTTTTGATGCAGTTGGTGAATGATCACTCAAAAAATATTGGAATAAATTGAGGGGTGAATGTTTTTCTTCCTTTGTGATCCTAAATTCTGGATGGTAAATTCAAGAACTGTTTCAGTGGGAAGTTGAGCATAACTGCCCTCGGTCCTACGGAGGAGGATGGAACTGTGTCAGAGAGGCTGCAGGGAGCGGGGTGTGCCCGAGGCATGTCACAGAAGGCACATCAGTTGCCGTTTCATGTTAATATCTGCACTACACCTTCTTCTTTAGAACATTCCAGGAAAATCTTGAAGAAAGATCAGTGTTAGCTTGGCTCTGGGAGACGTATTTTGAGATTGGGACAGAGTAGTACGTGGAAAGTCAAAGTTTGAAACCCATCCGCCAATAAAAGCTCACACATGGACTCAAGGATTAATGATAGATTAAGCAGTAGTAGTACTACAAGGATAGGCCAAGTGAGCACTTTGTTGGGATTTTTCCTTCATTGAGGAGAAAAATAAGAAAATTGTAAGGAGAATGAGCAAAAAAGAGAAGGATGGGAGAAAGCAAATGAAGATCACATCGTTTCTGCAAACTATAACCCTAAAGTGGAATGGCAGTTCTTAACAATTTTGAAGTTTATGTGTACTTTAGTATTTTATGTATGTAGACTTTATGATTTATTTTCATATCTCATCTCATTTTATATTCACAGAACCTTTGTGAGATATGTTTGGCAGGAATTGCCATCTTATTTTTTAATGAAAAAATTAGAAATCTAAACTATTTCTCCTGATTTTCTTCCCAGCTTTAAAAGAACTTACTTTTTCTAACTAAAAATTAATAAAGAAAAATACTAGGAGTTATACTCCTTTATTGATGAAACACAGCTAAAGCATGGTGAAATCTTTGTTTTCACATTTACTTGATCAAAAGACTGAGATATAACATCTGTAAAGTAAATATCACAGAAAGAAAGATTATTTAGTTTAGCATAGTCGGCTAAGTTGAATAATAATAACATTTTCAATTTTGAGTCTATGGATAACAGCCATGGTATCTTGAAAAAGAAAGTGGTGATAGGTATTCTATATTGGCTGTAATAAGACTAAATGGGATGTGGGTTTGCAGCATCAAAGTACCTGTCCCCAAGTTTAGTAATGAACTTCTTCTCGCCTCAAAACTGTCTTTTTTCTTGCCTGTTACATCCATTCTTTTTCATTTAGCCTTCTTATTACTGGGTAGTAAATGATGTGAATGTGAACATAAAATTGTCTTAGGCTGTAAAGTCACACCAGATATTATGTGAACCTAGAAGAAATTTCATATACTACTAAGAGTATACTATTCCTTTTCTTTCTATAATGCCACAAATGATTTCAATGAAAATGAGTCATAGTACCCAAGAAGAACTAGATATTGAACTTTATAAAAGTACAAGCAGACCTCACTGACAGGCAGTTCATCATGCTTCTACATTTAGGTATTAATTTCAATTTCAATCTTCCTGTAAAACAAAAATGAATAATTTTTTTATTATGGAGTAATGGCCTTGCTGGAGTGACATAAATTACCGCTGGAGACATTAAAGTTGCACCGAAGGCTACTTCCCACTCCTTCACACAGTGTATTTCTTTCCAGTAGCGTGTGGATTGCTTCTAAAAATAACCTAGATTTTAACCGAACCAGACTCTCTACTTTCCATATGGAATCGCCTCGACATTCTTAGACAAAGGATGTCCGAGGTCTTCGGTGTGTTACCGTGCCCCACTTGATACCTCTTTGAACATTCTCTCACTGACAGCACCAGAGTCCTGTTTTGGCAATCACGGACAAAGTTAAGCCATCGTCAGAATGATGAGTTTGACTAATGAAATTTTTAGTTTCTCCCTTTTTTACCCTCATCCCAATTACGTTTTCTAGTATTCATCTATGTTTAATCAGAATTCTTTTAACACCGCTACATAGTTTACTGAGTATAAATAGTATCCTAAATCAATTCAGGTTACAGGAGTTATGATTCTGAATATTGCAATGTGGTTTTCTTTAAGGAGCTTTTGGTAATGTTGAGGAAAAGTGGAAAATAGACAATTACAAAGCAATGTGATACTACCATAAAGTCTGCAACTATGGATGGCTTTATTACAGAGGGCATCTAAGTAAGCATTATGAGATGTGGAAGCCTTCCTAGAGTAACATGGAAGCTGAGGCTTGAAAGATGAGTTGGGATATAGGACTTGCCTGCAAGTAAGAATAGCAAAATTGGAGAAAGCAACATTTGACAAGGTTTCAAATTTAAGGAATAACATGGAGTTTTAGGCACTGCAAACAATTCAGCTCTAGTAAGAATATGTATGTTTTTTAATTCCAGTTTTAAAAATATGAAAATAATATATAAATTATCAGAAAGTTAATAATGCAAAATAATTTAGAATAAAAAGTCATCATTAGAATACAAGCTATCAGTCCTATGCTCCCAAAAGAGAAATCACAAATTTGTTGTTTTATACCATTTTCATCCATTTCAGAAAAATGGGTATGTATGCATTTATGATACAAAGATTTCTATATCATTTTATATTAATATTTTGCAGATTTTATATTTCAATATATATGTTTACATCATTCTTTTAAATAAGATAAGTTTTGTATTAGAAATATTTATTAGATTATTCAAAAAATTGTTTTTTGTGGCTATAAATAACATTTATGTTAGTTGATACACAAATTTAAAATTTGATAAATATTACTAGAGTTTTTTCCAAACTATTCATTCCAATTTAGTTAAAACGTATGAGATCATGTGTTTTTATACTATTCTAAACTAATGATATTTAGGCCGAACCCTATAAAACAGGATTTATAGGATTAAAATGGTTGAATATTGACTGTTTAACCAGATTCAGCTCAATACTATAACATTTATCTTTGCCAAAATTCTCAGTGAAGTACTTTTTGAATTTTTATAGCAAAAGTAAATAAAAACATTTCAGACATTTTTCTATATCTTTCATATCCTTAAAATATTTTCTCTGACATTGTTTCCTTTGTCTTATTAGTTTGCTCATTTTTTGATATATAAATAAATTATAAAAATCGTTACTATCACAAATTTTGCAATATTTTCCTGAACTTTCTATTATTTTATTTTGCTCAGAGTGAAATTTATTATAGAAATCATAAAAACTTTCATAAACAAAATGATTTATCTTGAGCTTCTTTAAGGTTTAGAGAAGTCTTTCTATCTCTAAGATGAAGTGTCTCTGTGTGTCTATGACTCTGTTATATTCCTCTAGTACTTTTAGGTTTTCATTTCTTAAATTTAGAATATTGATCCATTTGAACCTTTTAAAAAATAATAGTTTGGCAGAAACCAACACAGTTCTGTAAAGCAATTATCCTTCAATTTAAAAAATAAATAAAATTAAAAAAAGAAAATGATGTATTCTCATTTAATAAGTTATAAAATTATCAAGCACTTTTAGTAAATTTTTTTGGCAATGATTTGAATTGCAGCTTGAAAATAAACATATCCACTAGATTTTTTTAAAACCCCTGGTTTTCTATTATGAGCAGCTGACTTTTTCGGTCTATTCCTTTGATTACTCTTGGCTTCCCAGGTGGCACAGTGGTAAAGAATCAACTTGCCAATGCAGAAGACGCAAGAGACTGGGCTTCAATCCTGGGTTGGGAAGATCCCCTAAAGAAGGAAACTCACTGGCAACCCACTCCAGTATTCTTGCCTGGAAAACTCCACGGGCAGAGGAGCCTGGGGGGCCACATCCATGGGATCCCGAAGAATAAGACAAAATGGTGCATGCACACACGCAGCTCTAAATTCCAATTAACTTGGCAACTCTAAATCATGTTAGTGTGTGTTTAATATTGATTCTGGAAAACTGTCCGCTAAAACTTTTCTGCCTAATTTCTTCTATTTTCATTGTTTATTGATTTATTATTAGTTATTTCTTCTATTGTATACATCTATTTTTTCCTCACCGAGTTACATTTTTATTTTATACATTCATGTTTACAAGCAAAATAATCTGTTATTTTGTGGAGGAACAACACTCATGTGTGCTTGCACATAGGGACAATCAACATCTTTATAATGCTTTAAAGACAATCAATGCTTTTTAGTACAAAACCAGTCATGTTTGTCCATTTATGAAAATCTCCATTTAGGTACTTCAGTTGAATGCTAAACATTTTATATAATCCCCTTAGACTATTAAAAACATCATTGAAATTTTACATTTCAACTAAAAAATAAAGTAACAACAATCGCAACGGACTATAACTTTAGAGATTCAGTGGTCTCTTGCCATAGTCATCAGAAGTTTCAGGCTCCAAAGACAAACACAAGTTTTTTTTTTTGTCAGTGTTCTGATTGTTATCTTCATAATTTGTCTGTACTTCTCAATAAATCAAACTTTTAATATTATATCTTCCAGACACCAAAGTTGGTGAATTATATTAAGTAAAATACCTTATCTAATATCCTTTTACCATTTATATCATTATCTTTATATCGCTTCTTAGCAACTCTATAACTTTTAATAATAGAATTCAAACTTTATTTCTTGTTTCTCTTAGTGAAGAAACCAATGCCTCTGTGGTTCTCTTTTTGTCTGCTGCTTCCAAATTTCTGTTAACTGTAAAATCACATTTCTTAAAATTTATAGCATGTTGGCTCTGTTTTGCAATTATTAAAACTATGATACTTTGCTTAAATATTGGTTCAATTTTTTTTTAAATAAGGGGCTTTTTAATATTATAATTTGAAAAATCTAAAATTCATCTAGAATTGAAAGAGAGAAAATGAGTTCTGACTGGAAAGAGTAAAAGCAGTCCTTCCCATAATTAAGATAGAGAGGTAGACAGAGGTAAAGCCAGATGCAGAGGAAACAGAAAACGTTTGTCCCCAGATCGTGCAGCAGTAAAATGCCTCAGCAGCATCTTCTTAAGTGACTACTGCTTTCTCACTAGGAATGCTGCGGGCAAACTTTCATTTGTTACTAGACATACTCAATTGCTAAACTGCCTTAATTCATGTTAGCATCAGGGCTTCCCTGGTGGCCGAGACAGTAGAGAATTCACCTGCAACACAGGAGACCAGGGTTTGACCCTGGGTCAGGAAGATCCCCTGGAGGAGGGCATGGCCACCCACTCCAGAATTTTTGCCTGGAGAGTTCCATGGACAGAGGAGCGTGGTGGGCTTCAGTCCATGGGGTTGCAGAGTCAGACATGACTGTGCAGCTAACACTTAGCACTTACTTTCCACTTCTCCTAACCCCACTTGCAGAATAGATTCTCCTTTTAGACCATCTTTGAACTTTCTTTGAAACTTAACTTTGAAAAACTTGTGTCTGTCCTCTTCTACTTGAGTAGCATTCCCAGGTTCCTGCCTTCCTTTCGTTGAGTGACATTTTTGAGAGTTAATACATCTGACCTTGTCTGACTACTGGCTAGTTCTTGGTAGTCTTTGGCTGACTAAAAAAATGGAGATTACATTAAGATCTGTCTGAGATTTACTGCTGAGGACCAGGACTCTTAACTAGATAACAGTGCATATATCTAAGACCACTTGTGCCCTCTGATATAGTTAAATTTGGTCCTGAACTAGAGTTTTGATGTGTTCTTTAAGCCTTTCAGTATCACATCTCAGGATATGTGTTTTGCCTATCTTTTGGTGTTCTCTTCTGAATTTTGGCTTCTAAGCCTTTGATTGCCTGCATTTTACTGATTTTATATGTCTTGCTGTTGCCTACTAGATGGAGTCGATAGGTAGGCACCGGTCAGTCATGATAAGCTTATGTTTAATCTAGAGCTGAGGCATTCAGACAGCTTCTTTGGTCAGGCACTCTTTGGAAAAGCTTGTTTTGAGACATATTTTAAACACCATATAAGGACTTTCCTCCATGCTGTTTTTGTGTCTCTGAAACCTCCCTATTTAGCTGTTTTATCGTAATTTTGCTGCTGTTTTTTTTTTTTTCAAACTAGATTCTATAGCTAGGAAGTTAAACAAGAATCATTCTCAGCAGCTATATATTTATCACGGATCCCCTTATTCTCAGCCAGCCCCTTTATTGAGTTGGAAGCCAATCTTTTCCACATATACATACTACCCTGCTAATTTATTTGCCTATCTCTTTAAATGACACCGTCTCACCAAGGATAATTTGGAATTACTGTGGCCACAGGAATTCATGAAATTTTTTAGCACAAGATTGTTCATTTATAGCATGCTTTATATAATGTAAAGAGAAAAAAAAAGTACATTGGAAAATGGTCTGCTGTTCATAATTAGTATTATAAAGCTCCTGAAGGCAACTAAGACTCCAAATCTTCTTCCATAAAAGGATTCTAGCAGAGATGTGGTGGGTTGAATTGTTTTCCCCAAAAATGTATGCTCAACTCCTAACCCCAACACCTGTGAATGTGATCTCATTTGGAAATACAGTATTTGCAGGTATAATCAAGTTAAAGTGAATTAATACTTTACCTTAAATTTGATTGCCACTGTGTTTATAATGGAAGAAGAAGGCGATTTGGATGCAGAAACGCAGAGGGAGGAAACCATGTGAAGACAGGGGCAAAAACTGGTGAGACCCAACAAGAAAGGCAAGGAATCTCGCGGATTGTTGGCAACCACTGGAAGCCGGAAGAGGCCAAAAGCTTCTTTCCTACAGCCTTTAGACAGAGCAGGGCCCTACTGATATCTTGATATTGAAATTCTATCCTCCAGAATTTTTGAAATTTCTGATTTTTCAAAGCCAAGTGGTTTGTGGTAATTAATTATGGAAGCCCTAAGAAAGTGATACCAAAGACAAATGAAACTGACCAAAAACTCAAGGCTGCTGCTCTTGTGAATGGCTCTAAATCCTATCCCACTTGCCTTTATCCAGCTCTTACTTTTCCTGACCCCCTTTATTTCTCCCAAACTCCCAGGCCCATGCCAGTCCCCACAGACCCTCTGCTTTCTCCCCGCTTCAACTATACCTGAAAATCCCAGGCAGTCACAGTTCATTTTATATTTGTCTAAAGCCAAAACGTCTCTCACCCCTTGTTTTTCTGTTTCTCTGTTTTTTTTTTTCCCTTCACTTGAGAAATTTAAAAGGTAAATTGATGAGAAAAAACAATCATTCTATCATTATGTGAACATTCTAGGAATGTCTAGTTCAGATAAACAGCTAAAATGTGTAAGAAAAAGTTAATTAACTGATTGTTTTGCTTTAAGAAATGTGAACAAGTAAATTTAAGTAATAGCTTTTGTTACTCTAGTTATAAGATATAACATATATATATATATATAAAAGATATGTTATAAGATATATATAAGGTATATATATAAGTTATATATAAGATATGTTATAAGATATAAGATATAGTATAAAATAACAAGAAAAGATTTTGATTCAAGATAGAAGCTTTCAAAAATGATTTAAAGATTTTTAAAACTTTGGTTCAAGAATATCAGATTTGTATTTTGTATAGTTGTATATTTATGTAGTATTTCTGATAGGTAGGTAAAATTCTGGACTAACTGAAATGAGTTAGTAATCTTAGTTTAAAGATAACTCTGTATCTATTCTATTTATTATATGAATCTTCTCTAAATCTCTAAATAAGACCAAATTGAAATTTTTCATGATTCAAAGCTTCTAAATACATTGTTATTCTTGCTAAAACCCATTTTAAATTACAAGCTAGAAAATAATACTTAACTGATATTACAATGATGAATATCTTTTTAGTTTTTTCCATAAAAGCTTTATTGAGATATAATGACAAATAAAAAGCTGCACATATTTAAAGCATGCAATTTGATATGTTTGCACATATGAAGCATCATTCTGTCAAGATAAACAATATATCCATCACTTTCAAAAGTTTTCTATTCCCTATCTTAATTTCTGCTTTCTAATGTCTCCTGTCCCAGTGCTGTCTCCAGGAAAGACTAACCTACCTGTTTATAGATGTTTGCATTTTCTAGAATTTTACAGAAGTGAAATTATACCATATTTACTTTGTCTGGATTTTATTACTCAGAAAAATTATGTTGACATTTTATCCATGTTATAATGTGTATCTATAGTGTATGCCATTCTCGTGCCAAATAATATTCCATTGCATGGCTCTTCCATGATTTTCTTGTGCATTGGCTTTAATGGCAATGAAGCCAGCTCTCCCAGGTGTTCAAGATGGCTTTTCCTGTGAACTGATAACTATATGTTAGATGTGCTTAGGAAAAGCTCCCCTAATCTTACACTCAGTCTTATTACAAACTGACATTGTTAAATATCCGAAAGGACTCCACACACAGTCTAATCATCAGCATCTATGCACAGTCTTTTCTCAACATCCTCTTAAATAATTCCTCCCTAACCTAAGACCTGAAAGCATAATTTTCTATAAGCAATGTCATAAAAAGAGTGTTCTCAAATCTTGATGTAAAAGGGCTTCATCAGGTACTGTTAAAGATCAGAATGCCAGTGAACATTCTAGGGATTCATCCTTGGATTCATGTCTTTTAATTAAAGTGACATAAAACATATTACAATGTAAAATTTCTATGAAATTAAAAGACACGTGCTCCTTGGAAGAGAAACTATGACAAACCTAGACAGTGTGTTAAAAAGCAAAGACATTATTTTGCTGACCAACGTCTGTATAGTCAAAGCTATGGTTTTTCCAGTAGTCATATATGGATGTGAGAGTGGGACAATAAAGAAGGCTAGGCCCCGGAGAACTGATGCTTTTGAACTGTGGTGTCGGAGAAGACTTTTAAGAGCCCCCTGAACTGCAAGGAGATCCAAGCAGTTAATCCTAAAGGAAATCAATCCTGAATATTCATTGGAAGGAGTGATGCTAAAGCTGAAGCTCCAATACTTTTCCCACCTGATGGGAAGAACTGACTCATTGGAAAAGATCCTGATGCTGGGAGACTGAAGACAAAAAAAGAGGGGGGTGGCAGAAGATGAGATGATTGGATGGCATCATCGACTCAGTGGTCATGAATTCGAGCAAACTCCAGGAGATAGTGAAGGACAGGGATGCCTGGAGGAACTGCTGTCCCTGGGGTTGCAGAGTTGGACATGACTTAGCGACTGTGCAAAAACAGCAAAAACGTACTGAAATCACTGTCCTCTAATACTCTCCGTATTAGACAGAGACCACAGGTGTGGGTTCTTATATGTGCCTCTCCCCAGCCCCCAACACCTCCCCTCAGACAGACACATTTTGTAAGGAACCACCCCATTCAAGAAAGTTGAATCAAGTTTATGATTGAGTGAGATGTTGGGAGCTTCCACCAAAGTTATCCAGAACTTTACTACAGTTTCTCATGTTTTAACCTTTATTATTTTGTTCTTCAGTTTCAAAGCTCTTGTTTATTTCTTTTGCTGGCTACTTTAAAGTATGTTACTTACAGGACCTCATTTCTTAATATTGCTTTTTACATTGTTAGTCACTTTTTGGTACTAGGCAAATATCTGCCTACAATTTAGTCATAATTTTGCTAAAATATAACAAACTGATGATTGCTTTTCTTTTGAATGCCAAACGATTCCCTTTGTTACCAATTGCTTCTAATAGATCAGTCGGCATCCCAAGTGTCTGCACGCAGCCATTAGGATCCTTTTTAGAAGGCAAACCTCACGACTATCCAGACAAACGGAAATCTAACCACACTATCATGTCATCTGCTGCTGTGGCTTTAGCTTTTATAACAGAACTGTCACAGACACAGAATTTTGGGACGTCTCGAGGAATGTATGCACATATTTGAAGGCTGTCTTACTTTTACATAGACTTTACAATCAATGTGGGATACATAGACTCAGGCCTAAATTTATTTGGTTTACATCTACCTAGTGGTCTGTATACAAAAATCATCATGACTTGATGCCAAACCACACTTGATCAAGGGCATCAAATAATTTTAATTCTGTTTGGCAAGCTCATGGGTTACTTTGGTCAAAGGTAGGTCATTAGCTGAACCCTCATTTACTAGGCCTGGATTTCTGGCACAAAAGTCTTGGTTATTACTGACATATGGGAATAGATCTGTTATCTTGGCAAACTAATGTCTGTCTTCCTGAGAGTCCCTGACATGACCTAGTTTTGTTTTGTCTTTCCCTGTGCCGTTTTCTGTTCACGCCCGCCTCTCTCCTCCCACCCCTCTTAACCACGGACCTGTTTCTTCTCCTGTGTTTTTAGTTTATCCAGAATTTGATGTAATGAAGTCATGTAATATGCTGTCTTTCGAGACAGGCTCCTTTCACCTAATGAAAAGCATCTGAGACTCATTTATATTGTTGTTTGTATTTGTATGCTGTTGCTTTTTATTCCTGACTATTCCATTTTACGGATGTAATTTGATAGATCCTTTACTTTGAAAACTCTGGTCTGAATAGCTCTGTGACACTTTCTTCCAATTTTACTTTCATTCGCCCCTTTTTCTTCTTCTTCTCTCTCTCTAGTACTTTTTCTATTTTTTTCTCAATTATTTGGAAAATATTTTTTTTCCTGCTATACTTAGGAATGAAGCTTAGTTTAATTAATATCAATAGTTGATATAGATTTTCCTTTTCTTTACAATATATGTGGATACAGCTTTTTTGTTTTTTTTTTTTTTTGGATGGCCAAGATATATATTTCTTGCATATGAAATGCAAGAGCATAAAAGAGGACTCAATATAGTATGTCATTACCACATCAGAACTGCCAGGTTCTCTCAGAAAATTTACTCAAGTTCTTTTTAGAGAAGAGTTTTCAGTTATATGTCTGAGAACATGTACTTGACTGCCAAGTACTATGTATGAGCCCAAGGATATAAAAAGCAGTAGCTGGGGTAGCTTTTCCATAGATAGTCCTTCTTCTCTCCTTACCAGAGGCTTGCTTCTCTTGGTATATCGGCCTAGCAATTTCTCTGCAAGTCTTTACCGATAAACCCATTCTATTTCTGCTCGAACATTTCCCTCTTTGTCCTCCAAGAGATAGCTTCTTTGATTTCATTTATCGGTCTAAAAGCGCCGTTTAGTGTGTCCGTTCGTCTCCTTTTATACAAGGTCCTCACACTTATAACATAGGACTACTGACAAAAGGAGTGCACGCTGCCACACTGAAATATGTACTTTCATACTCAACTTCAGTTTTGCAATAAAAACCTGTAGCTTAATTTCTCTAAGATCAACCATATGACCGCCTCACAGTTCAGTTCAGTTCAGTCACTCAGTCACATCTGACTGTTTGCAACCCCGTGGACTGCAGCACGCCAGGCCTCCCTGTCCATCACCAACCTCCAGAGCTTGCTCAAACTCATGTCCGTTGAGTTGGTGATGCCATCCAACCATCTCACCCTCTGTCCTCCCCATCTCCTCCTCCCTTCAATCATTCCTAGCATCAGGGTCTTTTCAAATGAGTCAGCTCTTCGCATCAGGTGGCCAAAGTATTGGAGTTTCAGCTTCAACATCAGTCCTTCCAATGAATATTCAGGAATGATTTCCTTTAGGATTGACTGGTTGGATCTCTTAGCTGTCCAGTAGCAAGTGTCTTTTAATTTCATGGTTGCAGTCACCATCTGCAGTGATTTTGGACCCCAAGAAAATAAAGTCTGTCACTGTTTCCATTCTTTCCCCATCTATTTGCCGTGAAGTGATGGGACCAGATGCCGTGATCTTAGTATTCTGAATGTTGACTTTTAGTAACATTAGTTTAGTTAGTTAGTTAATTAATTAGTAACCTCAGAGTTACTAATTAACTGTATATGTGTATGAACTCTATATATTTATTTATAAACTATATATTAAATTAAAAATGTATGTACACACACACACATATATATGAATATATGAACTAGGGCTTAAAAGGTGACTCAGTGGTAAAGAATCCACCCGCCAATGCAGGAGTGGCAGGAAATATGGGTTTGATCCCTACATTGAGGAAGATCCTCTGGAAGAGGAAATTGCAAGCCATTCCAGTATCTTGCCTGGAAAATTTCATAGACAGAGGAGCCTGGTGAGCTGTAGTCCGTGAGGTCACAAAGAGTCGGACATGACTGTGCACTCACACATGTATGAACTCTTTCACATTTTAATTGGATTCATTATCTGGTTTAAATTGTAGATTATGGAAGTTAAATAATCTAGCGTATTCTAGGAAGTTAAATGCTTCCTAGCATATTCTCTCTCCTAGGTTTCTCAATAATTAATTACATTTATTATAGTTCTTTGATTCAGCAAAACTTGTATTGTTTCATAACTGAACAAAAACCTTTTACTAAATTTAGATCAGCATTTATAATGATATAAAACGCTTTACCTTAGACAGAACGAACTTCTAAAAGTTTTACTTAGAGTCCATGAGTTGGATGAACAAAATCAAACTACCTTGAAATGAACTACTTTTTTTCCATTTGCAGAATCTGACAGCCCAAATCGTTTAATTATTTGTGAAGCTTTTCTGCCATTAATGAAATCAGTGTATTCACACCTAATGCTCCACTATTCATTCCTGAATGAGAATATGTAGAATTAAAATTAAATGAAATTGTTATGGAAATAAGTTAACTGAACAATCATGCTTTGCAGAAGGATATGTATAAACACTGCAAATTTACATAGTAAAATATCCACTTCAAGCATATTGTTCACAAAATAACAATAACTCTTTGAAGTCAATGCCAATGTGTCTCCAGCAGATTTATGTCCTACAGTTCTGCTCTTCAGTGATGTTGCTATGATCTCCACAGGGAATAGTAAATACAAACCAATATTTTAGGCAATACACAATTCATTTTCAACTTCTTGAGAAGTGGAAAGTCATTAACTTTTCATTAACTATATATTACTCTTTCCCCCTCCTTTTGTAGCCCATTGCTGGTAAAAGGAACCCATTACCAAATAAAATACAAGTGTGAGGTAGTAAAATGAATGACTAGTTGTACAATTACCATATCCAATAAATGACAAAGTCATTATGGCAAGGATATTCTGTCTATTTCAACATTTTTTTTTGGAGTGGTACTTAGTATACAGTAAGTGTATTCATTTTTAAATGTTTCAATGAGTTTCAGCAAATTTGGAGAGCTGAATAATTATTAATACAGTTGAAAACGTTTTCATCATTCCAAAACCAAGCGTCGTGCCCAGCTGAGGGGAGGGTTCTCAGCCCCAGGCTGGGGATGTCCTCCTTCTGGCAATAGCGTGCCTTTGATGAGCACTCCATATATTAACTGTAAATGGAGTCACGCAGTCTGCGGTCTGTGAGGTCGTGTGCGGACACTGTCCATCCCTGTTACAGGTTGCTTCCATACTTCGTTCTTTCTTCTTGAAAGCGTTTTGCAGGAATTCTGAGACTGCTCCACACATGTACCACAAGCACCTAACGCGGGGACTCGCACAACTGCCCCTGAATCCCCCCGTGAGCACAGACGAGGTGCTTCTCCATCTCTCTCTCTGCCTCAGCGCGAATGGTGCCTCCATCAGCGACTGGAGGGCAGTAGTGTCAGATCCTTCTCCCAGCTCCCCTGGGGCCGGGAAGGTGCTGGCTGTCAGAACAGGAAGATGGGTTATCCCAGCCTTTCAGATTTCACGACGCGTTAAAGTGAGAACGCGGCTCACTGTGTATGTGGCGCACATATTTCTAAACCATGGCAAATGTTGGAAGTTTAAGATGAGGGCTTGCAAACCTTCAGTTAGGTTCAGTCGCTCAGCGTGTCCAGCTCTTGGTGACCCCATGGATTGCGGCACTCCAAACCTATTCCATCCTATTCTCGTCCTCCTCTTTGGATTTTCCATGTACGCAGTCCTATTAGATGCAATAATTCATCAATTCCAGGAGTATATGGAGTGAAAATTGGAGACATAGAGGTCTATGTTGCTTTACCTAAAAAGAAAAGATAAAAACGGGGAGGGATGAGGTAAAGGAGAGATGTGGGTAGTCTTGGGCAATAGCCTGTCATTATGAGAACCAGCCTGATAAAACCTGCCATGTGGTGCGCTGTGAGATAATTTTATCCTCATATTTCAAAATAACTCAGGTCTGGTTTATAAAGCCAATCTAAAAAAATACATTGTCTAGTACCATATAAAGAACCAGTCAAGTTACTATAATCTATTTCTAGTTAATTGTCTAGCAGGTGGAAAAGGAAGAAAGGAAGGAAATGGGCGTCACCTTTGCACCCTGATTGTCAATCAAAAAAAAAAAAAAAAACAAATGAGTTGATTGTGGTTAGAAAGCTATTACAGAATAAGGGAGCTTCGGGTTAGCATTAAACCTGGGACTGTGCAAATTATTTCTTGCAAGTCACAAAGATATGCTAATGAAGATCATGGTGAGAAACCTCTATTGTTCTCCGCGAGGCTTCAGAGCTAGCATTAATCGAGAGGCTGGGTTAAGGCTGTCCACTCCGCACCAAAGACTTTCTTTCCTTAATTTCTGTCATTTGGTATTTTATATTTGGGCCACAGAAACACAGTATGCAGCCATACAAACTGCTTTATACCATCAGGCAGAAGCTGCAAGAGTAATATGCTGATCAAAGAGACAAGTAGAGTTTAAAGAAAAAAATGAAAAACAAGAGTTCAAAGATCTCCCAAACCAGTTTTGATATAGGTAATTAGAAAAGAAACACATCGCATGACTTGGGCATAATGATAAAAATGAAATGAATGAAATGCATACTAAGGATTCCAAGATAATAGCCTTCTACCACAAAAGTAAATCTTCTAATTTTCACTCCTTTAAATTATTGGAATTAAAATTAACTATCCAAAACAGAACTCTATCTGCTTTTGTGTATTTAAGTAAAGAGTGAACTAATATATGGAGCATTTTCATTTTTTAGCACCATTTTTTATATTCCTCAGTTCAAATATCACCACCTTTATTTTGCAAATTTAGGATGATTAGTAATTCATGGTGATTCTGATGCAAGAAATAATTTTGCTTAATTGGGAGGACAAGAGAAAAGCTTTTTAAGAACACGGGCCTCTTAAAATGAAAATAAATTTGAGAGGGAAAAAGAATCATGCTGTATGTCATTTTCAGGTATATTTGCAGGAGAATTTGGTAGGTCTTTGTGCCCGTGCCTCTTACTCATATGACTCAGCGTGACCTCAGATTGTCCCACGTGAACCTGATTGGCATGGTCTATCTGCGGGCTCATTCATCTGTGTTCAGAGTTCCAACTGTTCCAATCACTTGTATCAATAAGATATCACAGAATGTTGTAGCTTGCATACTGTGAGTGGGAAGGCAATATTTTAAAAAAAAAAGCATTAGTATTGTGGGAAAAAAGGATGGCTTTTTCTGGTACAGTCAATTTTACAGATTATATTCTACTTGCAACCAAATAGCCATCTCTAATTCTCATTTTAGTATAAGCTATTTAAGGACCATAAGTAATCCTACAGTAGGTTCTATTATGAATCTCTAGGCTGATTCTTCACTAACAAACACAGAATATCTAAAAATATGTCTCTAATGTATCACTTAATACTTCAAGACACTTATTACCAAGTCCTTAGTTTTCCTACTTGAGAATTCTCAAATTTTGCTTTATAAAATATGTTTAATTCACTGTTTTATTTATTTTTAGATATGCAAGGTGGTGATAGGTGCATTCTTATAAACAATCACATGATATTAATA
Organism: Cervus canadensis; assembly: GCF_019320065.1. Lineage (NCBI taxonomy): Eukaryota > Metazoa > Chordata > Mammalia > Artiodactyla > Cervidae > Cervus > Cervus canadensis. The sequence goes on from NC_057389.1 coordinate 6,009,737, forward strand.
AAGTGAAAATTTGCAGTTCACATCCCAAAATTTACCCACATATTTCATTTGAGTCAATGACCTTGCACTTTTTTATGCATTTTACATTTATATGTGTTCATATAGAAATATGTCTGAAGGGACCCATATTTTTTTTTTTTTGCTTTATTGGATAAGTTTTTATTCACAGAAAAATAAGCTTTAATCTATGATGACTGCCAGATTATACAGTAGAAAGCAATTTTCTTAGTTTTCCATACTGATGGAAAGGTTTCTACTAAATGAAAACAGCCATAAAATTATATGCACAAATATAGTACTCTATCTCACACATTTCACGTGATTATTCACAACAGTATTACAATGACATAAGAATCGGTCACTCTGTCAGGTTAGATATAAAGTATAAAGGTAATGCATATTTTATATTTTATATATATATATATATATATTATATATATATATACACACACATATGGTCATATATATATTTATATTTCTACAATTTTCTTTTATACACAAATTATATGCTTTAGAGTTTTCTATGTAATGCATTTTTTCTGCCTTTCTTTTAAACTTTTATACATGACTTTATAGTATGATTACAACATAATCAATTTAGCAGTTTCTCTGGGGGTACAAATTGAGATTGCTTTAAACTTATTAAAAGTGTTGCTGAAATGACCATGCTTGTATATGTTTTGTGGTTATTTTTTCAGGAAATATATGTATATATATAGAGAGAGAGACAGAGAGACGGAGACAGACAGAATCAGAGAGTGAAGAAAGAAAAAGAGAGAGAAATTTGTAGAATTATCCGCATAAAGATTTATTTTTAATTTTTCTGGATAATATTCCACTAAGTTCCAGCAACTGGATGCCGCAATGCTGTTTCTGTTTCTAACTCAGCAGTCCAATCGCCGTCCAGTCATACGTGCTGCTATCATGAAGCTTGAGTTTTGATGATGAGAAATTGCAGTTGTGCCTATGTAAGAATTGTGCCATGTGAACCTGATTGGCATGGTCTATTCTGCGGGTTCATCCATCTGTATTCATATAACCCACATTTCCCAGATAGTTATCTACATTTAGTTTTTTTTTTCCTAAATTTTATAATTTGATTGAAGGAAAATTTAGGTTAAAAGAGCTACACATTTTGGAGTCTGACAAGTGTCTAATTTCTGTCAACTCCTCTGTAGAATTAAGTAAGGCTAGTTGTGCATAAATTCACAGCAGTGTTGAAATTTACTAAGGTGGGGATTCATTGAATTGAATAAAAAATACTAATTCTATATCTTCTTTTAGTTTTACCATTTACTTGACAAAATTACACACCAGAGATTAACATTTAAGATGGGGAAATGCAAAACCCCCTCATGACTGACTAATAAAATTGGAAGGTGTTTTAATGGCTTGGAAAGATGAGAAATTATATTAATCTTTTATTTTCTGAAATCACAATTTTCTGAGGTAAGATAATAAATGTGGTTTTACTTCATATTTTTAGACTCACATTCTGATAACCTCCTGGTTAACTTTCGTGTGTCTAACAAAGACTGTCTTTTCCACTTCACATTGAAATCACTAAATTATGATTATTTCTCTATAATAGTAATTTCTATACGAGTAGAGACTGAAAATATTCAATGATAACAGCAAAATCAGTTTTAGTCTGACTTCCATCTCCTCTAGGTCAGGGGTTCTACAGGAAATGTCAGAGAGGATTCCTCAGAAGATTTGTAAAAAGAAATATGGTCTCGCTTTAGAGACAATATAATCTGGATTTGATTACCACTTCTTACAAACTATGTGATCTTGGATAATTTACTCAACCCCTCTGCATTTCAATTTTCCTTTCAGAAAACAGAGGATGATAATACTATTATTTTCAAGGAAGACTAAATAAGCTATTTCATCAAGTAAATAGCTTAGCACAGTGCCTGGAATATTAAGCACTAGATATAAATTCACCTTCCTAACATGAGGAATTACACAGCAATTCCAGTTTTACCTAACTATAATAATTAAAAGTTTTTCTAACCTTTTTTTTTTTTTCCTTTTTAAACTTGCAATTTTCCTTGTGACACAAATCAGCTTTATCTGTGCACGATAGTTATCAAACTTATGCTCAAACTAGTTTGAAAACAACGATCTCAGGTTGGTGCTTAGGTGATGATAGGCATGCAAGGATGAATAGAGCACAAATTACTCTTGCAATCATGCTATTTGTGTTCTCTTTGGGTTTATTTGACATCAAACATTGAAGTATATACAACTTAACTACACGTGTGTGTTTTTGTTTTTTAACCTATGCAGAAGATCATTTCACTCCTTATACCTCACAACAGTTGGAAAATTGAAGAAGTTGATATTACACTGAAATCTTTGTTCTGCAGCCTGTGAAATAACATAACTTTTTGAAGTTTTCCTTTTCCATTTTTTTCCTAGATAAGAAGGATAAGAAATATTTTTTTCCTGGATGAGCAGCTTTTTGTTGCTGCTCCCAAATGTTACTATCTTTCCTTAAAATTTTGCCTGAAAAAAGGATGCTGTCCTATAAATTTGGATATGTGTAGACATTGATAAACACAATTGTATTTTATTATGATATTTTAGACGTATAGAGTATCAATATAAAATCAGATAATGTGATTACATTTTCACTACAAAAACTCACCTGATATTTTAAGCTATGTCACACATATTTACCAAAAAATAATGTAAATGATTTGTGGGGGTTTTTTTGTTGTTGTTGTTGCATGGATGTGTTTGATATCTGCTGAGCTCACCCTTTCTCTGATCACTGAAGGAATCAATAGAGAAACTGTGAATCAATCTGTGTCTCAGCTGCTGGCAGGTGGAAATGACATCTCTTCTACTTCACTGAACTGTTCGCTATGGTTTGAGGACAAATATAATCAAAACTTTCTGTGGGACAATAAATGTTTTCTGAAGATATAGTCCATCTCATGTATTTGATCTGTATCATATGTAGGCTGTTTGTGACTATTATTTACACTTTCCCACCAATCCTTTACCTGCTGACTTTGGGCCACTTCCTATTCTGAGTGTAATTTATTGCTTTTAGGATTATCACTATGTTTTGTTGTTGTCAGTCGCTAGCTCGTATCTGACTCTGTGACACCATGGACTGCAGCACGCCAGGCTTCCCTGTCCTTCACCATTTCCTGGAGTTTACTCAAACTCATGTTCGTTGAGTTGGTGATGCCACCCAACCATCTCATCCTCTGTTGTCCCCTTCTCCTCCTGCCTTCAATCTTTCCCACCATCAGGGTCTTTTCCACTGAGTCAGCTCTTTGCATCAGGTGGCCAAGTATTGGAGCTTCAGTTTCAGTACCAGTCCTTCCAATGAATATTCAGGGTTGATTTCTTTTAAGATTGACTGGTTTGATCTCCTTGCAGTCCAACAGACTTTCAAAAGAGTCTTCTTCAGAACCACCATTTGAAAGCCTCAATTCTTCAGTGATCAGCCTTCTTTCTGGTCCACTTCTCACATCCATACATGACTACCAGAAAAATCATAGCTTTGACTACACAGATCTTTGTTGGCAAAATGATGTCTCTGACTTTTAATATGCTGTTTAGGTTTGTCATAACTTTTCTTCCAAGGAGCAAGCTTACTTTTACATTAATTCCCTGTTGCAGATTATTTCTAATTCCTAAATCCTATTTGATTACTCCTCCAGTGTGCCGTGTTTATGACTCTAATTTAGTGTATGTGATAGTCAGTGTTCATATCAGTATTAGACATGTGATTATGTTTTTATTGATATGTCAGAGGTTAATCAACATGCCCAGAGTTGTAACAAAGCAGATGTGAATACTGATATTTAGATGTAGAGCGTGTGCATAAATGAGCCTTTTGAGATTCACATGGCAGTTTCACGATTAAGATAATCTTGAAGTTGTGTATTCTACACTTGTGAAGGACCTAAATGAATAACTAACATTGTTATCTACGGTCTGAACTTTATATGATGGGTTTTTAAAAATTAACAAAGTATTCTTGTACTCATTTTTAGACGAGACCACTGTTAAAGAGATAACATGCCTTCTTAAATGGCTTCCCAGGTGGTGCTAGTGGTAAAGAACCTGCTTGCCAATGCGGAAGACTTAAGAGACATAGGTTCCATCCCAGGGTGGGGAAGGACCCCTGTAGGAGGGCGTGGCAACCCACTCCAGTGTTCTTGCCTGGAGAATCCCATGGACAGCGGAGCCAGGCGGGCTGTAGTCCATTGGGTCACAAAGAGTCAGACATGACTGAAGTGACTTACACACTTTCCTAAAATCATAATTAAAGTTTGTTGACATGTGAAGAGATTTTGTTTTTGTTCTTTGTCTTTAGTATTTCTCTTGCATTAGTGTTTCTTAATTATAACGGTTTAGCACATTTCTTTGAAAAGAATATGATTGTAATGCTTGGGCTACTGAAGAGCAGTGGACACAATTTAAACTAGCTTACTACTTATTAATTCTGTGATTTTATATTTTTAGTATTTCAATACTCATTTCCTTATCGTAAAATACAAAGATTATCTTAGATGACTTCTAAGTTCCCTCTGGACTCTGAAATTCTGAGATCAACGCTGTATAATTTACTCCTTTCCCAAACTGTAATTGCCAGGCTCCAAACCAACCTTTACTCTTCAGAATCGCCAAGCTCTGTCATGCGTTGGCACCTTATTATACAATCATATTCATGCGCTTATAACATTCTGGTGAGACTTAAGACTTCTTCTCCCTTAAGAAGTCTGAAACATTGTGGATCATTTAGCTAACAGGATTGTCTCTGAAATTTTAACCATGGTCGCTGAATGTTGGCACTATTGAAATTTTGGGTTGGATAACTGCTAAGTTGTGGAGGGCTTTCCTTGGCATTTTAGTATGTTTAGCACTGTGGTTGGTATGAATCACACTAGACAGGAAGAGCACATTCCTCTAATTGTGACGATCAAATATGCCTTCAGACACTCTTGAATATCCCTTTGGTGATAATCACTAATATACTTACAAAAATATCAATAAAATAGTGTATTCTAGCTTTCTTACTGCTTCTGTGCTTTAACATTTTTTTCCTTCTTATGGACAAATTTTAAAACTTGTCTCCAGAATAAATGTAATTGTCCCTAATTTGTAGCCCCATAGGGAATGATTTATGGTGTCTATCATCATCAGCTTATAAACTACCAAAGTTGACTTCATGATACTTGGAAATACATCTGTAGAAACTCTGAGAATTATTTATCCTTTATTTATGCTAGGTTCTTCCTAGTTTGGAGTAAATCTTAAACTTCTTAACCCAATCAGTTCAGATGATGTGGCTCTCTTCTGGCAAAAAAAAAAAAAAAAAAAAAAGACACCCTTAACCAAAACCCCCTGCTAATATCTTTACCTTTAGAGAATGAAAATTCTAAAAAATATGAAGTAACTACAGTTTTAAGGTTTGTTTTCTGGGTTTTTCCTGTTCTTTCCACTTTTTTCCCTCTCTCTATGGGTGCAATGCATTAAGTATTGTGGCTTTCCATTAAAAGCTTAATTTTATTTAAGAGAGATTTTTGTAGCTCATTATAGAATCCCACTGCTTTGTGTTACAATTGGTGCTTCCAGGGAGAAACACTCTTTTTTTTTTTTTTTTTTTTGCTATTGTTCCGATTTATATGAGATATCATTTCTAAGAAATGGAAAACACTTTTCTGTCTTTAAATAAACTCTATAATGATTTAGGGGTAGAGAGAGAAGGAGGAGAGGCAGAGACATACCAAGATGGGTTGGGAGGGATAAAAATGAAAACAGAAAAGCTTGAAGAAGAATTCTTTAGGGCTATCAGTAGACTCAGAAACAGATCATTTGGCTAGCTTTCCATCTTCCACAAGCAGAGGGGAATTTTTCCTACAATTGTTTCATTGGTGTCTCACATATACAAAGAAGGAATACCTGAAATGAAAAAGCTATTCCTGTTGTATTTAAGATGGATAATCAACAAGAACCTACTGAAAAGTGTGGAAACTGCTTAGTGTCATGTGGCAACCTGGATGTGAGCAGTGGAGTTTTGGGAAGAATGGATTCCTGTATATATATGGCTGAGTTCCTTTGCTGCCCACCTGAAACTTTCATAGCATTGTTGATTGGCTCTACTCCAATGTAAAATATAAAGTTTAATTTAAAGAAAAGGCAATTGCTGCTTTTCAGACTCCATAGCCAAGATTACAAGGGTAATCTTGCCCCTCTTTTCTTAATGCATAGCCAGTGCAGTCATTTTCTTTGCTTTCTCCTCCTTTGCTCTTTCCTCACATCAATTTCTAGTGAGCAAAGTAGTCTGGCTAGTTAGAGATCAATGCAGGTGAGAGAGCCTGAATTTAGTCTAATGCATAAAAAGAAGGCTGGGATGAAAGACTGGGTATGTCTTAGAGATGTCTTCATTCTTTATTTATTTTTTTTTTTAGATATTGACATTTATTATTTTTTCCAATTTTTTTTCATTTATTTATGTTAATTGGAGGCTAATTACTTTACAATATTGTAGTGGTTTTTGCCATACATTGATATGAATCAGCCATGGATTTACATGTGTCCCCCATCCTGAACCCCCTCCCGCCTCCCTCCCCACCCCATCCCTCTGGGTCTTCCCAGTGCACCCGGCCTGAGCACTTGTCTCATGCATCCAACCTGGACTGGCGATCTGTTTCACAATTGATAATATACATGTTTCAATGCTATTCTCTCAGATCATCCCACCCTCGCCTTCTCCCACAGAGTCCAAAAGTCTGTTCTTTACATCTGTGTCTCTTTTGCTGTCTTGCATATAGGGTTATAGTTACCATCTTTCTAAATTCCATATATATGCATTAGTATACTTCTATCATAAGTAATACTGAGAAAGAAAATCTGACCCAGAGATCATATTTTATTTTAATTTTATTTTTTTTACACACATAAAATCTTTATTTTTTTTCATTTATTTTTATTAGTTGGAGGCTAATTACTTTACAATATTGTGGTGGTTTTTGCCATACATTGACATGAATCAGCCATGGATTTACATGTGTTCCCCATCCCGATCCCCCCTCCCACCTCCCTCCCCATCCCTTCCCTCAGGGTCTTCCCAGTGCACCAGCCCTGAGCACTTGTCTCATGCATCCCACCTGGGCTGGTGATCTGTTTCACCCTTGATAGTATACTTGTTTCAATGCTGTTCTCTCAGAACATCCCACCCTCGCCTTCTCCCACAGAGTCCAAAAGTCTGTTCTGTACATCTGTGTCTCTTTTTCTGTTTTGCATATAGGGTTATCGTTACCATCTTTTTAAATTCCATATATATGCATTAGTATACTGTATTGGTCTTTATCTTTCTGGCTTACTTCACTCTGTATAATGGGCTCCAGTTTCATCCATCTCATTAGAACTGATTCAAATGCATTCTTTTTAATCAGAAATCACATTTTAGAAGTTTGAATTCCCACTCTTCCTTGTGGTTCCCAAGCTGATTATTTACTGCTCAGGTGACCAAGGGCTTCATAGTGCTGCCCGCAAATTATAGGTACTTCTCAGAGTCTCTGAAATAATCTTTGATCAAATGCACTTTTCAAAATAGGGAGAAGAAAAACAGTGAAGTCTCTAACAAATAACTGTAAGAAAATATGTCTTCATAATTTAAAGATAAAATACTTAGGTATGAGGGTTATGCCTAAGCAGAAAGAGTTGATGCTAAAGCAAGGTTAATTCTTAGATTTCTTTTTTAACTGACCCAAATTATCAATATCCTAGCAAATAAGAGTATTGTAGCATATAGTACTTTGGGATTTTGTTTGTTTAACATAGAAGTGAAGTAAGTATCCCTTCTAATGCTACCCTTATTGGCACTGTTCCCAGGGAAGAAATACCTCTCTGAACATGGCAAAGTGTGGTAAAAAAGAAGGCAGGCTTTCCTCTGATAATACTCTATCATCATAAGCTGGTGACTTAGCAGGCTGTATCAGAGAGGAAAACCAAACTAAACAAACAAAAACCATACAAACAAATCAAAATATAACTGCACATCATATGAGAAAAAACATGGAAAGGACTTACCTTCAGGACCAGGAGGTCTTGTTAAATTCTGACACTTCTCATGGGACTGTGAGCAGATCATCGCTGGTATGACTTGAATTTCCATGGCTAAAATGATATTCCAGTTCCTACAACCTTGATTATTTGATCTAGCATAATTATAAAGTGTTTAAATGCTACATCAATTCAGTTCAGTCACTCAGTCATGTCCAACTCTTTGTGACCCCATGAACCTACATAAAGGATATAATATCATGTATATGTGTATATGCATACAATAGAAATATTTTTGTAGAGCTCTAACAGGATGTCTGCATTCTTTATACACATTAAAAATATTTACTTATTATTTGTTTAAGTACAATTGCTTTACAACGTTTCAGGTAGACAGCAAAGTGATCAGTTATATATGTGTGTGTGTGTGTGTGTGTGTGTGTATATGTGTGCATGTATATTATTTTTGTGTGTATATATATATATATATATATACACACACACATGTGTATATATGTGTGTGTGTATATATAAATATACAATTCTTTTTCAGTTTCTTGTCCATTATGTTATTACAGATATTGAATATAGTTCACTGTGCTATAGAGGAGGTCCTTGTTGTTTATTTATTTTATTTATGTGCATATCTTTTAATCCCAAGTTCTTAATTTGTCCCTCTCTCGCTTTTCCTCTTTGATAAACATATGTTTGTTTTCTAAGTCTGTGGATCTATTTCTATTTTTCAAATAAGTTTATTTGTATCTATTTTTTGTTTTATAGATTTCACATATAAGTGATATCATATGATATTTAGCTTTCCCTGTCTGACTTACTTCACTCAGCATGATAATCTCTAGGTCCATCTATGTTGCTGTGAATCACATTCTTTCACTGTTTTTATGGCTAAATAGTATTCCACTGTGTGTGTGTATGCGTGTGTATACCACACCTTTATCCATTCATCTTTTGATGGCTATTAAGATTGCTTTCGTGTTTTGACTATTGTAACTAGGGCTGCTATGGACATTGGGTATATGTGGCAGAGGAGTTTTCTCTGGATATATGCCCAGTAGTGGGACTCATGGATCATGTGGCAATTCTATTTTTAATCTCTAAAGGAATCTTCATACTGTTCTTCATGGTGGTTGCACCAATTCACATTCCCTAAAAATATTTCTTTTAAGTTCAGGTTTATGAATGGACTTTTATACAGAACTATTTTAACAGTATCAAAGGTGCTAATTATTTTACATAGTGCTAGTTTAGAGAGATTTCAAAATATGCTCAATACTGCATAAAAACATCGAAACTGTTTAAAATCATTCCATAAAACCAAGGTTAATTTGTCCATATTTAAATGAAAATTAACTGCTGCTTTACTTTTAAGACGTTTGTGTATTTCTAGTACTTGTGTCTTAAACCTTTTAATATATCTTGTTATCCAGCTCACCTCACAGTATAGGAAGGTGATTTTACTACTAATTTCTCCAAATGGCTCTCTTTGCATTTTGTTTGTATAGTTCTACAACACCTTGGAAATAACTTAAGCCTTTTATGCTATTAACTTTCTCTTTTGTAATTTTAACAGCATTTATTCAATTTTCCTATTTATTTATTCTTCAAACTTCAAAGTTTAAATGTCCATTTTTTTTTTTTCTAAAAGTGATTTGGATCTAGATTCTCTGATAAGATCAGAGATTTGGATTCTCTGATTCACTAATGTCTTTATAAAATTAATAAATTAACAAAAATTAAACCTGTTTGCAATTCTTTGAGAATGGCAAGTCATAGATGAGTTTTGTTTTTCTCTAGTAAAATCATTTGATTTTTAAAACGTCTTTCTCTAATACTTCAAATAAATTTTTTCTATTGGAGGTAAAAGGCATACTATGCAAACAAACTCTGTAGTAACTTATTTGATCCTTATATGAAGCCAACTATTATCCCCATTTGACAAATGAGAAAACTTAGACCCAGAGAGAAGTATTTTCCCCAAGATCACACAGTTTTGTAAGTTGGCAAAGCCCTAATTCCAAAGCAGTCTCTCCAACTCCCGTGCTGTTTACTACTGTGCCTCTGTTCTCAGTAGACAAATAGGCACTCCACTGCTAATGGTTTTGCCTCTTTCTTATGGGAATACCTCTGTGCAACATTCATTGTCTGTGTTTGCCACCTTTCCTTAACAGAAAACACTGTACAATGGAACGAAATCTGTATTATTAGTCTAAATAACTGTGGTCATTTCAGAAATTTACCTGCCTTATGATGTTGGGCAAAAGCAATTAGACTGCTTCTGTATCAGTAAAGGTGGATATTACTTGCCCAACTTCTAATAGATTTGTGAGGATGAAGAGATTACATTATATTTAGGAAAAGCCCATTATAAATGTTAAATGCTCTGTTGATATGATATTATTTTAAGTCTGTTCTTTCATCACCTTCTCTCTATCTATTCTCATCATATCCCTCAACCTTTCTCATCATCATGGTAGTCCTGTAAAACTGTAAAGAGCATATTGCATGTGTTAAGTGTGCTTTTATATATATATATATATACCAAATTTTCCTGGAAGTTACTGTGTCAGTTACCTTACATTCCTAAGCTATAATGCTCTCCAATCTAGTTTTTCTCCCAGTCAAATTTACCCAAAGCAGCTTGTGCTAAAATCACTAGGTGCTTATGTTCAATAGGAAATTCTAACATCATTTATTTCATCTCTTTAGCACTTTTCAACATGTTGATCACTTCTCCTTCTGAAGTATTCCATTTAGGAGAGGTGCCTCAAACAGAAATACCTGGATTTCTTTCTTTCTGACTGCTTATTTGTCTTTGCTTGGCATTCATTTTCCAACTTCTCATTAAATTTCAAGATGAAAGCCTAGGCACTCATAGTCTATTTTAGCAATGTACCTGATATCAAACGCATACAAAGCTTCAATTTCACCCTATCTACTAACGGATTGCAAAATTTTTACCAAAAGCCTGACGTTTAATAAGAATTTTAGACCCATATTTGATGAGCTCCAGAGACCTATTTAATATTTCATCTTTGAAGTTTCAAACTAACTCATTTCAAAATGCATTTACAATCACAACCATGGTCTTATAGATCTTTCCATTTCTAGTGGTACAATCAAGTCTCTAGTTGTGCAAAAGATAAATGTAGGTTTTTTCATCCCTTAATAGTTATCTGCTCTCACTCTGTATATCCAATCTAATCATCAAGCTCTGTCTACTACTTTTTTTTCCGCCTACATATCTCTCAAGTCTAGGAGGAAAGCTGTCAGATACTCCCCAATACAAGCCATTTACCTGGTGTCTAACAACAACTTCCAAACCTGTGTCTACCATCTCCAGCTGTGGCAGATTAGAAACATAGCCATGATAAGTTTTTTTTTTTTATTTTTTTTTGTTATTATTTTTTTTTCCAGTGGGTTTTGTCATACATTGATATGAATCAGCCATAGATTTACATGTATTCCCAATCCTGATCCCCGCTCCCACCTCCCTCTCCACCCGATTCCTCTGGGTCTTAGTTTTTAATTCATACCTTCTTGCCATGTAATTTTTCCATGCTCTCTCATTTGAACTCTGAATTCTGGTGTGTGATTTAATTTGGTAACTTAACATCAACTGAAAAAAAAGAAAAAGAAATGACACAACATGAGAACCATGAATCCAGTTTTACTGGGGGCTTATTGATGACTATAGTGCAGAGACAGTCTCTCAGAGAGCTCTGAGGAATGGCTCTGAAGATGTGGGGAGTGGTCAGTATATTTATGATTTTGTGCAATCAAGCGCACATCTCTGTACAAGGTTGCTGCTAGTCATGAAGAGTAGATGTCTCCATTAATGATTTCAGTGTCTTTCTAGGTTTAAGGAGAAGAAAGAAATAGAAGTCTATTCTGACAGCTTTCCCAGGGGCACAGAGTATCTCAATCCTGATCTCTACCCTGAATTTTCAGGGTGTCTTGAAGGTCAGTGAACTGTAGTGGCTAGTTACTTCATTCTTGGAGAAACAGTGAGTAGCATTCTTTGGTTGGCATACACAAAGAGAGACTTGAAAAACACTGGAATAGTCTGGCTTGTCTTTATTTTCTTGAGATCTTTGCCATGACATCATGTGACAAAACTTTAGTTAGCCCATTGGATGACAAATGATGCATGATCCAATCGCTGTAGTTAAATCAGCCAATAAACAAACATCCTCTAGAAACAGACTTTAGCTGACCAGCAGATGACTGAACATGCTGCTTGTTCTAATTCATAGAAAATCTACTATTTCTTAAAGAGTACATATAAAATCATTCTATCTTAGCATTTAAAACTGATTTTAGGTGTTTGTTATTTGTTTGCATGTTTGTTTTGTTTTTTTCTTCCTTAGTTCATCAGACATATTTTGAGTGCTTGGTGGTGGTTTAGTCTCTAAGTCATGTCCAACTCTTGCAACCGTAGCCTGCAAGGCTCCTCTGTCCATGAGATTCTCCAGGAAAGAATAATGGAGTGGGTTTCCATTTCCTTCTCCAATAATGTGAGTAAACGTCCCAATGGAATTATTTCTGATCGACATGAAGCTCTCAGTTGGGAATGATTTAGTCCCTAGTGTCCTCAAATTGCAAACTACCCAATCAAAAATGACAAGATTGATATTCAGTTCAGTCACTCAGTCACGTCCCACTCTTTGCCACCCTATGAACTGCAGCAAGCCAGGACTCCCTGTCCATCACCAACTCCCAGAGTTTACTCAAACTCATGTCCGTTGAGTCGGTGATGCCATCCAACAATCACATTCTCCGTTGTCCCCTTCTCCTCCTGCCCCCAATCTTTCCTAGCATCAGGGTCTTTTCCAATGAGTCAGTTCTTCGCATCAGGTGGCCAAAGGATTGGAGTTTCAGCTTCAGCATCAGTCCTTCCTGTGAATATTCAGGACTGATTTCCTTTAGGATGGACTGGTTGAATCTCCTTGCAGTCCAAGGGACTCTCAAGAGTCTTCTCCAACACCACAGTTCAAAAGCATCTGTTATTGAATATATAGGCTCAGTTACATTCCCTACTCTAAAGGTCTTTATAGCATTTCTTTATAGCATACTCTTAAATAATAAAGTGAAAAAAGAGAAATCTAATCTGCTATCTTTTGGTCTCTGAAGGAAACAGTCAGAAAATCAAGATGGTAAGAATCACAGTGCAACTTCTTCCATTTGCTCATTTGATCCTCTCATGCATTTTTCTTTATGGTGATTTTAAATAGTGGATGGGAGATTAAGAATGAAATGGCCAAGATACAGGTAATGAATTAGGGAACAGATGTTTATAATTCTCACATGTTCTTGAGGAGATATATGTGCACAAAAGTCAAAAACAATCAAACATGCTGTCTTTATTATTCTGGTTAGTATGGAAAAATCTCTTTTGTCCCAGAATAGTTGTCTTATTCAGTATGATTGCTAATTGAATAGACCTAGATCTTAATATTTTACATGGTTTCTGCCCTCCAGTCAGTTACACTCCCTAACCTCTTTAATTTGGCAAAAGGCGACAAGAATAATCCCAAACAACTGCCAAATAAAAAGAGAAATATTAGATATTAATTGCTTTTAGAAGAAGAATGTTTAAATAACACGCTTCTGAATAACCAACAAATCATAGAAGAAATCAAAAAAGAAATCAAAATATGTATAGAAATGAATGAAAATGAAAACACAACAACCCAAAACCTATGGGACACTGTAAAAGCAGTGCTAAGGGGAAGGTTCATAGCATTACAGGCTTACATCAAGAAACAAGAAAAAAGCCAAATAAATAACCTAACTCTACACCTAAAGCAATTAGAGAAGGAAGAAATGAAGAACCCCAGGGTTAGCAGAAGGAAAGGAAATCTTAAAAATTAAGCAGAAATAAATGCAATAGAAACTAAAGAGACCATAGCAAAATCAACAAAGCTAAAAGCTGGTTTTGAAAAAATTAAACAAAATTGACAAACCATTAGCAAGACTCATTAAGAAACAAAGAGAGAAGAACCAAATTAACAAAATTAGAAATGAAAATGGAGAGATCACAACAGACAACACTGAAATACAAAGGATCATAAGAGACTACTACCAGCAGCTCTATGCCAATAAAATGGACAACTTGGATGAAATGGACAAATTCTTAGAAAAGTATAACTTTCCAAACTGAACCAGGAAGAAATAGAAGATCTTAACAGACCCATCAAGCAGGGAAATCGAAACTGTAATCAAAATTCTTCCAGCAAACAAAAAGCCCAGGACCAGATGGCTTCACAGCTGAATTCTACCAAAATTTAGAGAAGAGCTAACACCTATCTTACTCAAACTCTTCCAGAAAATTGCAGAAGAAGGTAAACTTCCAAACTCATTCTATGAGGCCACCATCACCCTAATTCCAAAACCAGACAAAGATGCCACAAAAAAAGAAAACTACAGGCCAATATCACTGATGAACATAGATGCAAAAATCCTTAACAAAATTCTAGCAAACAGAATCCAACAACATATTAAAAAAATCATACACCATGACCAAGTGGGCTTTATCCCAGGAATGCAAGGATTCTTTAATATCCGCAAATCAATCAATGTAATACACCACATTAACAAATTGAAAGATAAAAACCATATGATTATCTCAATAGATGCAGAGAAAGCCTTTGACAAAATTCAACACTCATTTATGATTAAAACTCTCCAAAAAGCAGGAATAGAAGGAACATACCTCAACATAATAAAAGCTATATATGACAAACCCACAGCAAGCATCACCCTCAATGGTGAAAAATTGAAAGCATTTCCCCTGAAATCAGGAACAAGACAAGGGTGCCCACTCTCACCACTACTATTCAACATAGTGTTGGAAGTTTTGGCCACAGCAATCAGAGCAGAAAAAGAAGTAAAAGGAATCCAGATAGGAAAAGAAGAAGTGAAACTCTCACTGTTTGCAGATGACATGATCCTCTACATAGAAAACCCTAAAGACTCTTCCAGAAAATTACTAGAGCTAATCAATGAATATAGTAAAGTTGCAGGATATAAAATTAACACACAGAAATCCCTTGCATTCCTATATACTAACAATGAAAAAACAGAAAGAGAAATTAAGGAAACAATACCATTCACCATTGCAACAAAAAGAATAAAATACTTAGGAGTATATCTACCTAAAGAAACAAAAGACCTATACATAGAAAACTATAAAACACTGATGAAAGAAATCAAAGAGGACACAAACAGATGGAGAAACATACCGTGTTCATGGATTGGAAGAATCAATATTGTCAAAATGGCTATTCTACCCAAAGCAATCTATAGATTCAATGCAATCCCTATCAAGCTACCAACGGTATTTTTCACAGAACTAGACCAAAGAATTTCACAATTTGTATGGAAAAACAAAAAACCTCGAATAGCCAAAGTAATCTTGAAAAAGAAGAATGGAACTGGAGGAATCAACCTGCCTGACTTCAGACTCTACTACAAAGCCACAGTCATCAAGACAGTGTGGTACTGGCACAAAGACAGAAATATAGACCAATGGAACAGAATAAATCCAGAGATAAATCCACGAACCTATGGACACCTTATCTTTGACAAAGGAGGCAAGGATATACAATGGAAAAAAGACAACCTCTTTAACAAGTGGTGCTGGGAAAACTGGTCAACCACTTGTAAAAGAATGAAACTAGAACACTTTCTAACACCATACACAAAAATAAACTCAAAATGGATTAAAGATCTAAATGTAAGACCAGAAACTATAAAACTCCTAGAGGAGAACATAGGCAAAACACTCTCTGACATAAATCACAGCAAGATCCTCTATGACCCACCTCCCAGAATATTGGAAATAAAAGCAAAAATAAACAAATGGGACCTAATGAAACTTAAAAGCTTTTGCACTACAAAGGAAACTATAAGCAAGGTGAAAAGACAGCCTTCAGAATGGGAGAAAATAATAGCAAATGAAGAAACAGACAAAGGATTAATCTCAAAAATATACAAGCAACTCCTGCAGCTCAATTCCAGAAAAATAAATGACCCAATCAAAAAATGGGCCAGAGAACTAAACAGACATTTCTCCAAAGAAGACATACAGATGGCTAACAAACACATGAAAAGGTGCTCAACATCACTCATTATTAGAGAAATGCAAATCAAAACCACAATGAGGTACCATTACACACCAGTCAGGATGGCTGCTATCCAAAAGTCTACAAGCAATAAATGCTGGAGAGGGTGTGGAGAAAAGGGAACCCTCTTACACTGTTGGTGGGAATGCAAACTAGTACAGCCACTAGGAAAACAGTGTGGGAGATTCCTTAAAAAAACTGGAAAAAGAACTGCCATATGACCCAGCAATCCCACTTCTGGGCATACACACTGAGGAAACCAGATCTGAAAGAGACACGTGCACCCCAATGTTCATCGCAGCACTGTTTATAATAGCCAGGACATGGAAGCAACCTAGATGCCCATCAGCAGATGAATGGATAAGGAAGCTGTGGTACATATACACCATGGAATATTACTCAGCCATTAAAAAGAATTCATTTGAATCAGTTCTAATGAGATGGATGAAACTGGAGCCCATTATACAGAGTGAAGTAAGCCAGAAAGATAAAGACCAATACAGTATACTAACACATATATATGGAATTTTAGAAAGATGGTAACGATAACCTATATGCAAAACAGAAAAAGAGACACAGATGTACAGAAAGACTTTTGAACTCTGTGGGAGAAGGTGAGGGTGGATGTTTCAAAAGAACAGCATGTATACTATCTATGGTGAAACAGATCACCAGCCCAGGTGGGATGCATGAGACAAGTGCTCCGGCCTGGTGCACTGGGAAGACCCAGAGGAATCGGGTGGAGAGGGAGATGGGAGGGGGGATCGGGATGGGGAATAAGTGTAAATCTATGGCTGATTCATATCAATGTATGACAAAACCCACTGGGGAAAAAAAAAAAAAAAGAATAAAAGCCAGTTACTTGAATTTCAAAAAAAAAAAAAAAAAAAAAACATATTTGTTATCAAAGATAGGGCCCCCATATGGTGGCACTAGTAGACACTCAGTATATCTCACCTTTTCTTGCCTAGGGGCACCTATTTGATGAAACGGCATATTTATGCTAGAATGAAGCTAGTCAATGGACTGAATGACTGAGGGGTCTGCTGGGCAAATGAAAAGTTAATTCCTTGACTTATTTAGAGCTCCTAGTCCAGTATAATTTTCTGTAAGATAATGCAATAATTTTTGTAAAACTGGAAAGCTTTATGGCAACTAGGTCCAAACACTTGTTAAATTAAATCAAATATATGGTTTACTGGTTACTTGCTGGCTACTGGTTACCACAGTAGCCAGCAAGAAGGGATCAAGTACTATTCGCATCAATTACCTATACTTTGGGCTACAGAATAGTATCAGTTTAGCTGCATACTGGTTATCATCACAAATGAGAGTGGAAGAGAGAAACACGGAATTAAAAAAAAATTCAAATTAAAGAAGTACTTATGAGTTTGTTGGCAAATTTGCTCATTACCTTCTGCTTGAGAATTCAGACAACTGCTTTATCAAGGGACATGAAACGGGATGCCTGGACCTTTGCAATGGCTGATTTCACCATCTTGTGTGTGTGTGTTTGCACATGTGTACACATGTCCATATATGTGCACATATAGTTTGTGCACCTTGTTATGTACAGACGTTTTGCGAAGGCCTTGTAAAATATTACAAGTAAAAAGGTCTGCTACTTTCTTCGTCTTTTCCTTGAGCTCATAACAACGTATTTCAACAAACAAAACATCATCAGTTTCTCCAATGATGTAGAAGATAATAGATCGTAGGGACAGGGAAGCCTGGTGTCCTGCAGTCCATGGGGTCATGAAGAGTCAGACACAACTTGGCAACTGAACAACAATATAGATTGTAGGGGGAAGCAATTAGCATTTTTTCACTTAAACTCTTTATTGGGTTAATTCAGGCTTCTCAATAGCATTTAAAAATAATATATTTTTGAAATTTAGTTTCATTCTTAGCTAGGCAAATGTCATAACCTGGAATCCAGCTCATACAGAGACTGGACCTTTCATAACTGACAGTAAACACACCTGTCATTTGCTTTGGAGGGAGACACTGTTTCTATCCAGATAGTATACAAAAATCCTTGAAATAATAATCTGGAACAGTAGCAAGCTCCATTTTTTATTTTTTGTAATGACAGGTAACTGTATTGGATTGATTTTCAGGTTGTTAACATATGAAAGGTGTAAGAATATGAAATGTGTCAGAATAAGACATTCTTAGAAGTAATAATATAAGCCCCATGAGGCAAAATACCCTAATTAGTTTTTAAAGCTAATTATTTCATTTTCTTACTTCTCAAAAAGAGGCAGCATCGAATTCTTGAGTAATCTTGTGACAAAGAGAATTTCCAGAGTTATCTATCAGTGTGTTTGGATAAGTCATTAGACTCTAAAGCTAGCTATTTGGAAATACGAAAGCCACATTGTAAAACAGTATAGCATGAAAAATAGTAACTGCCTTGAATTAAATTTTAGTGCTTAAATATTATCTGTATTATTTGGTGCTTTAGGAAAAGAATGGGGTGAGAAGACATTGCTATCATTTGAATTTATTTAGCCATTTTAAAAAAGTTTTTATTGCCATAGGTATACATATATCCCCTCCGTTTGAACCTCCCTCCCACCTCCCTCCCCATCCCACCCCTCTAGGTTGATACTGAGCCCCTGCTTGAGTTTCCTGAGCCAGACAGCAAATTCCCGTTGGCTGTCTATTTTACACATGGTAATGTAAGTTTCCATGTCACTCTGTCCATATGTCTCACCCTCTCCTCCCCTCTCCCCATGTCCATAAGTCTGTTCTCTATGTCTGTTTCTCCATTGCTGCCCTGTAAGGAAATTCTTCAGGACCATTTTTCTAGATTCCAGACATGTGCATTAGAATATGATATTTATCTTTCTCTTTCTGACTCACTTCACTCTTTATACTACATTCTAGGTTCATCCACCTCATTAGAACTGATTCAAATGTGTTCCTTTATATGGCTGAGTAATGTTCCATTGTGTATATGTACCACAACTTCTTTATCCATTCATCTGTCAATGGACATCTAGGTTGCTTCCATGTTCTATCTATTGTAAATAGTGCTGCAATGAACAATGGGATACATGTGTCTTTTTCAACTTTGGTTTCCTCAGGGAATATGCCTAGGAGTGGGATTGCTGGGTCATATGGTGGTTTTATTCCTAGTTTTTCAAGGAATCTCCATACCGTCTTCCATAGTGACTGTATCAATTTACATTCCCACCAACAGTGCAAGAGGGTTCCCTTTTCTCCACACCCTCTCCAGCATTTAGTGTTTGTAGGCTTTTTGATGAGGGCCTTTCTGACTGGTGTGAGGTGATATCTCATTGTAGTTTTGATTTGCATTTCTCTAATAATGAGCAATGTTGAGCATCTTTTCATGTGTTTGTTAGCCGTCTGTATGTCTTCTTTGGAGAAATGTCTGTTTAGGTCTTTTCCCCACTTTTTGATTGGGTTATTTGTTTTTCTGGGATTGAATTGTATGAACTGCGTATATATTTTGGAAATTAACCCTTTGTCAGTTGTTTCATTTGCTACTATTTTCTCCCATTCTGAGGGTTTTCTTTTCACCTTGCTTATAGTTTCCTTTGCTGTGCAGAAGCTTTGAAGTTTAATCAGGTCCCCCTTGTTTACTTTTGTTTTTATTTCTGTTACCCTAGGAGGTAGGTCATAGAGGATCTTGCTTTGATTTATGTCATCGAGTGTTCTATTATGTTTTCCTCTAAGAGTTTTATAGTTTCTAGCCTTATATTTAGGTTCTTAATCCATTTTGAGTTTATCTTTGTGTGTGGTGTTAGGAAGTGTTCTGATTTCATTCTTTTGCATGTTGCTGTCCAGTTTTCCCAGCACCGTTCATTGAAGGTGCTGTCTTTGCCCATTGTATATTCTTGCCTCCTTTGTCAAAAATAAGGTACCCATAGGTGCAGAGGTTTATTTCTGGACTTTCTACCTTGTTCCATTGATCTATATTTCTGTTTTTGTGTCAGTACCATCCTGTCCTGATGGCCATAGCTTTGTAGTATAATCTAAAGTCAGATTATATTGACTTTTATTTAGCAAATATTCATTGGCAACCTATGTGGAATGGGCCCTGTACATGAAGCTGATGGTAAGAAGCTGATTTATAGGGAAGATAAAGAAGCTTAAATCTCCAGACATCTCACTTGATTGGGGTCCCTCAACTTTTCAGCAATAGATTCACTTGTTCATGTCATTTTTGTAAATTTTGCAGAGATAAGCCTGCAGTATTTTCCCATTCTGATTTCTACTCAGTAAAGACTGCTGCCTTTTTACCTATCACTTTGCTTTTATGTTAATTATAGTTTTCTTTGGGCTTTCTTTATGGGTAGCATTGAACTGGCTAGGGATATTTGGGGATCTAACCAAGGAAAAGTTGAAGTGATACACTGTTATTTCTACACATAGTTAAGTTTTTGCTATGTGTACTTGTACATGAATAGTTTCCTGGAAAAATTTTCCCAATCTATGCCAGTTACCCATAATTCATGCCACAAAGCTGTAATACCAGAGGCAATACCTTGATATGAAAATATTTGATGAGCATTGACAGATAAACATGGTTTTAGATATATTGTGTCAGAAGCTAGTCTGGATTTGTATTCTTTTTCTTCTTTTTCTTTTTTGGCATTTTGTGATGTCCTGGTATATATTTGTATTTATTTCTTCCATTTTTAAGATGCAAAATGTTTGTGTATATGTTTTACTCCTAATTTCATATTTATTATATATAAAGTTGAACCTGATCTTACTAGGGACACAATGATAAGCCAAAAAGAGTCTTACTTCTTACCAACCTGGAGCTTAGAGTTTCACAGAGAACATAGACATTAATAAAATATGCACAAATTGATTTAAAATTCTAGCAAATATAAATGTCCCAGATGAATGGTCCATAGTGCGATGAAAACATTCTCTTAGAGATCTGGCTTTGTCTGAAAGGTGAAATATGTCTTCCATGTTTAGTTACTGCTTGAAGAGAGATCTGAACTAGATACCCATGTGAATTAGCAGATGACAGTGGTATGGGTTAAAAGGTGATTACTTGAAATGAACTGGAAAACATCTATGAAGAAAAAACAGATTTTTTAGCTTATTTTATATCTTTCAGAAGAATATCCAATTTTTAAAGTTTTCTTACCTCTAATTATATTGTAACACCCAAGAAAACTGCCAAGGTAGTGAGGCTCACTCTCTTTCCTGTGTAAGTAAAAAATACTGGCTAAGATAAACTAATCTCCCTTTATATCTCATTCTTTCATCCTTATTTTCTCTTTCTCCTTCCTTCCTCTAGTATAGGAACTTTTACTGATTTCAAGGAGAATGTTAGTTTTTTTTTTTTAATATTAGTTTTTTAAGAGTTATTTTTAAACCCATTATATTAATAAAGTCGTAAATTGCTACAGTTTTGAAAGGTCTTCAGATATGGGTGGATAAAGCTTAGGTTTGACTGGAGATTACCTTTCAGTTGAGGTTTAGCTATCCCTAAAATTGATTTTTGGTTATTTATTTCTTCTCAATTTCAAAATGTTTTCCTATAATCATTGAATGCTGTCAGTATCTCCCCCAATGGCTATTTCAACAGTTCCATGTTTTAAACATTTTTAAGAAAGACAACAGTATAATAGACAAATGTGGCCGATAGAGATGTCATACAGTTGATATGATTCTTATTGATAATATATTTCTTATTCTATAAAGTTCTCTTTTCTGGTTTTCATCCATACTTTCTTCAATACTTTTTTTTCCCCTCTAAAATTAAAAAAATAAAAATTAGGTGACGGTATGAAGAAAATTTAGTGGTTGCATTTAGTTCCTGGTACAGATCCTTTTCAGCAGACTAGTTAATCTGTCTACTGTAAGCTGAGCTGCTACTGGCTCAAACTAGCTTTTCTTTTCCTGAAAAATCACCCGAGGAATTGCTCTAGGTCAAAGGTTCTCAACTGTTAGGGGACATCAGAATATTCTGAAAGGAATGTAAAAACACAGATGGCTGAGCCCCCTTCCACTTCCAGATCTTGAGTGAAGAATTAGAATTTGCATTTCTAACAGCTTTTGGGTCTGGTCAAAGGTACTAGGCTTAAGAAAAAATTCCTTTCCTGGGTCTCTGTGTATTCCTGCAGTGGAATGGGACCAAGGGGTAAAAATTTAGGACAATTCTTGGGTGATATTTTTGCTCTAAAGGCATCCTTCTCTTAGGAGAAAACCAAGAAAAGGCCTTCTCTGGGGCCACAGTCTTTTTCAACTGTTTTTCTTTCACTAGATTGCTTCCTTCACTTTCTTAAAGGATTTCCCAAAAACCCACTGTACTAATATATCACATACTAGAAGCCCAGACCCCGGCTCTGTTTCTAGTAATTGAACCTTAAGAAGACTAAGAGAATTAATTTTCTTCAAAGTAATGAAATAATTTTTATACTCATTAATTGTCTTGATTCCATGTTAGTATCCTTACCTTGATTTGTTAAATCAAGAAATGAGTGTAAATTCACTGTGGTTTGAGGATCCACGCTGAGATATTAGGGCTTTCCCCATGGTTCAGCGGTGAAGAATCTGCCTGCGAGGCGGGGGATACAGGAGAAGCTGGTTTGGTCCATGGTAGGGAAGATCCCCTGGAGGAGGGCATGGAAACCCACTCCAGTTTTCTTGCCTGCAGAATCCCATGGACAGTGGAGCCTGGAAGGCTACAGTCCATGGCGTCTCAAACATGCATGCACATACTTCATGTTGAACATACCTTCTAGCACTACATCTAAGAATACAGAAACATAGACTAATTAATAGAGAATAGAAAAAATATCTATTTAGATTAGTCTACCTGCATTATATAATTTCTGTGCAAATCATGTACTCCAGGCAGACTTTTATAGTTTCCTTTTTGATGTTCCAATATTTTTGTATCTTCTATAATTCATTTTTATTCTGGTAATTTTTTTGGCAGCAGTGATATCATGCCATTCATCTAACAGATAAGCATTTAGGCTTGATTTAAAAATAATAGCATGGAGTGAGGTCCTCTTCTTGTTTTCAGTCAGCTTCTCAAGGAAAGTGGAAGGAATCATTTTGAGAGCTCAATGAGAAATTTCTATTAAATAACTTTAATCGACATAAGGCTTAGTTAATTATAGGAGGGAAGGAATTGCTTATCATGTGCTTACCTTCCTATCCACTAATGAACATACTCTTGTCTTTCACAACTCTAAAGGAACAAGAAAGAGACACACACAAAGACTCATCCATGTTTCACGTGGTTACTTGACCATGTGAGTTACAGATTAAGAAATGCTGTTGTAAAATAAATGTTTTATGATTTCATAAAGGGTAAATTATTTTGCAAAGCTTAATTCACATTCCATACAGGGAAAATATTCAGAGAAAATATGCATTTAGCTATAATATTGCTAGTATTTTTCACATAGGATTCTAATTTAGCAGAATTTTAATTTAATTAATTAATTAACTTAATCTCAGTGCAACAAGTAAAAAAAAAAAAACAAATGGCTTATAGAAAGGAAAAGAGAACCATTCACCAAATATGCCATCAATAAAAGAGAAGATGTGTATGGTTATATTGATTTTAAATTCTGCTTTTCTAAAGGAAGCTAAATTTTGTTTTTTATGTAACTGAAAACTGTATACATTTGAATTTAAAAAGGCAGCAGAGACTATCAGAATTTAAGTGCCATAAACTAATTTTTAAAGATTTTATTCTTTAAGGAAATTGGAGGTGCTTTCTCTTAGATTTCTTATTCTCAAATCAGCTTTTCAACCTCTGAGATCAGTCTGTGTATTTTCAAATACCAGTTCTAACATGCATTACCTCTTTAAATATGACCATGTTACTTAACTTTACAGTGTCTTGGGGTTCAAGACTGTGAAACAGGAAATAAATTACTGACCTCATAATTGCTGTGATAATTAGCTAAATTTATATCTGCAAAGAGTAGTAACAGTGAGTACCTGTCACATAACTCAGCAAATGTTTATGCATTTGTTATTATTGTCTCCAAGTACCTATATTCCAGGGTTTTTTGTCTTTAAATGCCATCAAAAGCATTTATTTCAAATTTTAGTGCATTTGCTTTTGGGGAAATAAAACCTCTAACTCTTGCAAAAATTGTCAGACAAAACCACATTTCATCTTGCCACTTATAACACAGTTTAAGAAAAGAAATACAAAAATGTATTTAGTAATTAAAATTACTATACAAGTGTTTTAGACTAAGAGATTGGAAGTATATTTATAAACCATAAGTCCAAAAATATTAATGGTGACATTATTTTTATCTATGCTTCTATTCTCTATTCTGATGTTGGGGAGGATTGAAGGCAGGAGGAGAAGGGATTGACAGATGATGAGATGGCTGGATAGCATCACCAACTCAATGGACCTGAGTTTGAGTAAACTCTGGAAAATAGTTGAAGACAAAAACATCTAGCAAGCTGCAATCCATGGGGTCACAGAGTCAGACACAACTTAGCGACTGAACAACAACCCTCCACTCTAATAGTCATTTTAATAGTGGACATTTTCATTAGTATATATGAAGCTTTTGATAATTCATAAATTAATATATTAATAATAGTAGATTTATTTTCCATCAAATGTAAAATCAATCTTTTGTGTGCCTATTATGTAAACAAAAGAGAGCCCTCAGTCTTGGAACTAACATTCTGGTGAGGAGAATACACACAATAAAAATGCTAACAAATAAGAAAAGTTTTAGACACTGTTATCTGCTATATCATGGTAATCCAAGTCTATGCCCCAACAAGTAACACTGAAGAAGCTGAAGTTGAACGGTTCTATGAAGACCTACAAGACCTTTTGGAACTAACACCCCAAAAGGATGTCCTCTTCTTTATAGGGGACTGGAATGCAAAAGTAGGAAGTCAAGAAACACCTGGAGTAACAGGCAAATTTGGCCTTAGAGAACAGAACGAAGCAGGACAAAGGCTAATAGAGTTCTGACAAGAGAATGCACTGGTCATAGCAAACACCCTCTTCCAACAACATAAGAGAAGACTCTACACATGGACATCGCCAGATGGTCAACACTGAAATCAGGTTGATTATGTCCTTTGCAGCCAAAGATAGAGAAGCTCTATAGAGTCAGCAAAAACAAGACCGGGATCTGACTGTGGCTCAGATCACAAACTCCTTATTGCCAAATTCAGATTAAATTGAAGAAAGTGGGGAAAACCACTAGATCATTCAGGTATGACCTAAATCAAATCCCTTATGACTATACAGTGGAAGTGAGAAATAGATTTAAGGGACTAGATCTGGTAGAGTGCCTGATGAACTATGGATGGAGGTTCATGGCATTGTATAGGAGACAGGGAGCAAGGCCGTCCCCAAGAAAAAGAAATACAAAAGAGCAAAATGGCTGTCTGAGGAGGCCTTACAAATAGCTATGAAAAGAAGATAAGCGAAAAGCAAAGGAGAAAAGGAAAGATATACCCATTTGAATTCAGAGTTCCAAACAATAGCAAGGAGAGATAAGAAAGCCTTCCTCAGTGATCAATGCAAAGAAATAGAGAAAAACAATAGAATGGGAAAGACCAGAGATCTCTTCAAGAAAATTAGAGATACCAAGGTAACATTTCATGCAAAGATGGGCTCAGTAAAGGACAGAAATGGTATGGATCTAACAGAAGCAGAAGAGATTAAGAAGAGGTGGCAAGAATACACAGAAGAACTGTACAAAAAAGATCTTCATGACCCAGATAATCACAATGGTGTGATCACCAGCCTAGAGCCAGACATCCTGGAATGTGAAGTCAAGTGGGCCTTAGGAAGCATCACTATGAACAAAGCTAGTGGATATGATGGAATTCCAGTTGAGCTATTTCAAATCCTAAAAGATGATGCCGTGAAAGTGCTGCACTCAATATGCCAGCAAATTTGGAAAACTCAGCAGTGGCCACAGGACTGGAAAAGTCAGTTTTCATTCCAATCCCAAAGAAAGGTAAGGCCAAAGAATGCTCAAACTACCGCACAATTGCACTCATCTCCCACGCTAGTAAATTAATGCTCAAAATTCTCCAAGCCAGGCTTCAGCAATACGTGAACCATGAACTTCCAGATGTTCAAGCTGGTTTTAGAAAATGAGAGGAACCAGAGATCAAATTGCCAACATATGCTGGATCATCAAAAAAACAGAGATCAAGAAAAACATCTATTTCTGCTTTATTGACTATGCCAAAGCCTTTGACTGTTGGATCACAATAAACTGTGGCAATTCTGAAAGAGATGGGAATACCAGACCACCTGACCTGCCTCTTGAGAAACCTGTATGCAGGTCAGGAAGCAACATTTAGAACTGGACATGGAACAACAGACTGGTTCCAAATAGGAAAAGGAGTACGTCAAGGCTGTATATTGTCACCCTGCTTATTTAGCTTATATGCAGAGTACATCATGAGAAACGCTGGGCTGGAGGAAGCACAAGCTGGAATCAAGATTGCCTGGAGAAATAGCAATAACCTCAGATATGCAGATGACACCACCCTCATGGCAGAAAATGAAGAGGAACTAAAGAGCCTCTGGATGAAAGTGAAAGAGGAGAGTGAAAAAGTTGGCTTAAAGCTCAACATTCAGAAAACTAAGATCATGGCATCTGGTCCCATCACTTCATGGCAAATAGATGGGAAAACAGTGGAAACAGTGTCAGACTTTATTTTTCTGGGCTCCAAAATCACTGCAGATGGTGATTGCAGCCATGAAATTAAAAGACGCTTACTCCTTGGAAGGAAGGTTATGACCAAACTAGACAGCATGTTAAAAAGCAGAGACAATACTTTGCCAACAAAGGTCCATCTAGTCAAGGCTATGGTTTTTCCAGTGGTCATGTATGGATGTGAGAGTTGGACTGTGAAGAAAGCTGAGTGCAGAAGAATTGATGCTTTTGAACTGTGGTATTGGAGAAGATTCTTGAGAGTCCCTTGGACTGCAAGGAGATCCAACCAGTCCATCCTAAAGGAAATCAGTCCTGGGTGTTTTTTGGAAGGACTGATGTTGAAGCTGAAACTCCAGTACTTTGGCCACCTGATGCAAAGAGCTGACTCATTGGAATAAAGACCCTAATGCTGGGAGGGATAGGGGCCAGGAGGAGAAGGGGACAACAGAGGATGAGATGGTTGGATGGCATCACCAACTCGATGGACATGGGTTTGGGTGGACTCTGGGAGTTGGTGATGGACAGGGAGGCCTGGCATTCTGCGGTTCATGGGGCTGCAAAGAATCAGACACGACTGAGCAACTGAACTGAACTGAACTGAACTGATGTAATATGAAATAAAGAAGTAGAGCAATGTAATAGAATAACACCAGGAAAGAGGTATTGTGTTGGCCATAGTGATTGGATAAGGCCTCTCTGGAGACCCAAGAGATGAGAAGCCCAGCTTGCATGGATCTAGTACTAAAAGCACAGTCCAGGGATGAAGATATCACAGGATAAAATACCTGAGCATATTTAAGAGATACAGTAAAGGCCAGTGGAGAGGAAATGTAATGACTATGTGGAAGAAAGGAGGAAAAGTGACCAGAGATGCAGGCATCGGCCAGAATATGTAGTACCTTGCAGAACAGAATTTACGTTGCTATATTTCTGGTTGCAGCGGTAAGCCACTAGAGAGTCCTAAGAGGAGGAATGTGTCCTGAGATTTATGGCATCCGTAGCTGCAAACAGCAGAATATCAGAAATCCTGAGAGCCCAGCTTATTAAAGTCCCATCTGTCAAACTGTAATATATTTATCATTTTAATGGGCACTAATCATATTTTGATGATATTATATATTCAGAAGTTATCTTGTAAATCATTGGGTTTTCATATCGCTGACAACATTTGGGCTCAGAGGTGCAGGTGTAGGGAATACAACTTTGGTAAAAGAATCACCCTGAGCATCTCTAATCAGCCACTGTTCTTAATTATCTGAGCAGCTATTCACATAGGTGTCTTCACGTGGCTTCTCTCCCGAGGCTTGCAAGCCTCAGTGGAAACTTGTTGTATTTATTAAGTAGTAAATTAACATCACAGTGCTTCAAGCAACAATGTATGTTTTAAAACTTCTGTTACCATTTCAGCCTGCCCACCCGCCTTGGCTGCTGAGTCCTCTGACAATGAAGCCAGCTTACAAACCGAATGCTGACCTAGGTTTGTCAGCTTGGCAAATCATTTTATTTTTCCCCCTGTGTTCAGTAGAAATAATAGGTTATTTTCTGATAGTATAACAATTAAAGAGAGATAAGTAGCAAAAATGGTACAGAAACCTAATCCTAGAACATTTTATATAGGCCATACTAGATCATCTTCTTTCATAACAAGAAAAGCCATTATGACTTCAGATGCTTTAAAGTTTCATTGAATATACTTTCTGAGAGACATCAATTGCAGTAGAAAGCAGTCTCAAAGGGTCCTATTTGATAAGCTTTAACTGGATAACAACACTCAAACACTTCCACTGATCCTATACAGAGGAAGAAACTGTCATTACAAAAGACGTGAATGTTGGTAATCCAAGTATCATCCAGTGAGTCACTTTCCAGAATAGGAAAAATGACTGGTTAGAGGAGAAAGGAGAGGTGGGAGGAGCAGTTCTTCTGTTCCTTTTATATTGGGAGACCAGCAGGGCAAATTTCCCTAAGATGTTTTATCTTTAACAACTATAAATATGACTTTTGTTACAAATTCACTTTGTAACCAAAGAAAGGGTAATATTTTTAGCTGTAACTCATTGTCCTTCACCACACACAGAGATAAAAATCAGTCATGACATACTACTTCAATTGGTGTGTCTGGAGAATAATTAACTACTGCTTATTTTCTGGTATTCATTTTTGTGTCCAGGGACCTTAGCCAATGGTCCATACTTTATGTTAGAATGCAGAAAAGAATGTCTGCCTTTCTGCCATATTTAGAATCAAGAAATAATGATGTTTCTATACACCATGGTGCACATACGAACTATAAACTAGATGGTTAACTCAGAATAATGATAACTGATTAAAGGCAATTATGTCTCAGCTTGCAAGTGCATGTGACTATTGAATTATAAAAATATAATAGGATTCTGGGTTTCTTTTATATGTTCAGGTATATTTAATTTGTTAACTTCACAAAAGAATTATAAGAAAATACGTAATTTTAGCCCACATTTTGGCTTTCATACTAGATTTCAGAGTTTTAAAGCATTGCACCTTTTATTGACTTAATGGTATTTCATTTATGCTACATGGCTATAGGAAGGTTTTTGCTTTACTTTTCTTAGGCCATATTGCTGTATGGAAATAAAACTCAATATGATGTATTAAATATCTTTCCTTGGAAATGAAACATGTGGATTGGTCCTCTCTTTGTTCAGGACGGAAGAAAGCTACCATGGAAACTATAATACCATAAAAGCTGTGAGAGTAGGAAATGTCCTAACATTGAGACTTGCTCATATTATTCATTCAATACAATTTACTGAACTGAATTTTAGGAAAAATGAAAGTTTATGCCTGGAAGGTTTGTTATTTATTGACACAAATATCTGTTCCTACACAATTGTACATGAGAAAATAATCTTGAGAAGCAAA
Source organism: Cervus canadensis (assembly GCF_019320065.1). Classification (NCBI taxonomy): domain Eukaryota; kingdom Metazoa; phylum Chordata; class Mammalia; order Artiodactyla; family Cervidae; genus Cervus; species Cervus canadensis. Next base: position 6,039,498 of record NC_057389.1, read on the forward strand.
ACTGAAATATAATTTTGTGCAAAATGCATGTGAGTGAACTCTTATTAAAATATATTTCTGGGTGAAAATGTTTCTAGGGTCTTATAGGAACTATACTTTGAATAAACTTTTTAAATAAAGAAAGCAAAAGAAAGCGGCATATACTTACACAGTGTCATTTGATTAAATATAACACTGCTTTTTTATCACTTTCCTCTCATCGATGTTTTTATCATTACTCTTCTATGTAGTAACACTGGAAACTTTATATTGATGAATGTCATATGTATATATAACATTAATTTGAGACAATCTTAAGTTGGTATAATGTTAGTAATGTATCCTGAAAATTGGCCCTTTTGCCTGTCCTTTAAAAAACAAACTAAAATGATGGTGTCACTTGTAACAACATTTAGTTGTTTTTTATTGACTTTTATTTTTATGTTTGAAAGGTTGAAGAGTCTTAAGAAAAATATCATGTACATTATTTTTTCTAATCACACATAGATTTTTTAAGATTAAGAGTTAAGTAGTATTACATCACAAACTTTCCAATCCCAAAGAAGGGACAGGCCAAAGAATGTTCAAAGTACGTACAGTTGAACTCATTTCAGATGCTAGCAAGCTGATGCTCAAAATCCTTCAAGCTAGCCTTCAGCAGCATGTGAATTGACAACTTCCAGATGTACAAGCTGTATTTAGAAAAGGCAGAGGAACCAGAGATCAAAGTGCCAACATCTGCTGGATCATGGGGAAAGCAAGGGAGTTTCAGAAAAACATCTGCTACTTCTTCATAGACTGTGCTAAAGCCTCTGATGGCACTTGCTGATGTGTTCAGTCCTGGCCAACTCTTTGCGACCCCATGGTCTGTAGCTCACCAGGTTCCTCTGTCCATGGAATTGTCCAGGCAAGAATACTGGAGCGGGTTGCCATTTCCTTCTCCGTTGACTGTATGGATCACAGCAAACTGTGGGAAATGCTTAAAGAGATGGGAGTAACAGACCACCTTACCTGTCTCCTGAGAAACCTGTATGCAGGTCAAGAAGCAACAGTTAGAACCAGACAGGGAACAACAGACTGGCTCAAAATTGGGAAAGGAGTACATCAAGGCTGTATATTGTTACCCTGCTTATTTAGCTTATATGCAGAGTACATCATAAGAAATGCTGGACTGGATGAAGCACAAGCTGGAATCAAGATGGCCGGGAGAAATATTAATAACCTCAGATATGCAGATGATGCCACTTTAAAAGTAGAAAGTGAAGAGGAAATAAAAAGCCTCTTGATGAGGGTGAAAGAGGAGAGTGAAAAAGCTGGTTTAAAGCTCAACATTCAGAAAACTAAGATCATGGCATCCTGTCAGATTATTCCATGGCAAATAGAAGGGGAGACAGTGGAAGCAGTGACAGAATTTATTTTCTTGGACTCCAAAATGACTGCAGGTGGTGACTGCAGCCATGAAATTAAAAGACACTTGCTACTTGGAAAGAAAGCTCTGACAAAACTGTACAGTGTATTTATTAAAAAGCGGGGATATCACTTTGCCGACGAAGGTCCGTATAGTCAAAGCTATGGTTTTTTGCAGTAGTCGTGTATGGATGCGAGACCATAAAGAAAGGTGAGTGCCAAAGAACTGATGCTTTCAAATCAGTCCATCCTAAAGGAAGTTATCCCTGAATATTCATTGGAAGGGCTGATGTTAAAGTAGAAGCTCCAAAACTTTGGCCACCTGATACAAAGAGTGGAGTCCCTGGGAAAGACCCTGATGTTGGGAAAGATTGAACACAAAGGAGAAAGGGGTGGCAGAGGATGAGATGGTTGGATGGCATCACCGACTGAATGGACATGAATGTGAGCAAACTCTGGAAGATAGTAGCAAACAGGAAAGCCTCTTTCAACTTCTTATTCTTCTTCTTTTCCTTCCCTTCCTTCTCTTATTCCTCATCCTTTTTCTTCCTCTATCTTTAACTTTTAAAAGTTGCAAAAGAAGTTACAAAGATATGTACTGGAAAGACCTGTTTGGCTCAATCACCCCACCCCTACCAGTCAATATCTTACATGACTGCAATTAAATATCAAAGCCAGGAATTTGCCACTACTAAAATCCACAGAGAAGATGTTTCATTTTGTAAGGTGAAATTAGAACATTCTTTACACCATATACAAGAATAAACTCAAAATTGGTACTGTGAATCTCCAAGAGGAAAACATAGAACATTCTTTGAAATAAAATGCAGCAACATTTTCTTTTGGTTCTGTCTCCTAAAGTAAAGGAAATAAAAAATAAATAAATAAACAAATGAGACCTAATTAAACTTACAAGCTTTTATCCAGCAAAGGAACCCACTGATAAAATGAAAATGCAATCTATTGACTAGGAGAAAATATTTGCAAATGATAGGACCTATGAATGTTAATATTCAACATATATAAACAGAACATACAACTCAACATCAGAAGAAGACAATTGTTTAAAAAATGGACAGAAGAACTGAATATACATTTTCCAAAGAGGAAATGAAAATGGCCAACAGACATGAAAAAAAGGCTCAACTCCAAAAATCATCAGGGAAATGCAAGTCAAAACCATCATGAGCTCTCATCTCATGCCTGTCAGATTACCTATCATCAAAATGAACACAAATAACAAATGCTGATGAGACTATGGAGAAAAGGGAACACTTTTATACTTTTGGGAACCATTATATACCATGGGAAACATCTTGCAGGTTTCTCAAATAACTGAAACTAGAACCACCATATGACTCAGAGCTTCCATTCCTGGGTATATATCCAAAAGAAACAAAAACTTTAATTTGAAAAGATACATGCACCCCCCATGTTCAAAACAGCATTATTTATAATTGCCAAGATATGGAAGCAACCACAGTGTCTATCAATAAATGAATAAAGATTGTCTGTGTGTGTGTATATATATATATATATATATATATATATATGGTGCATGCTTAGTTGCTCGGTCATGTCTGACTGTTTGTGACCCTGGGGACGTTAGCCCACCAGGGTCCTCTGTCCATGCAATTCTCTAGGTAAGAATACTGGAGTGAGTTGCAGGTGCATTCTTTAATGTCTGAGTCACCAGGGAAGGTCACTGTGTGTGTATATATATACACACACACACATAAGAACACATACATGTACACACAGTCATTAAAAAAATCAAATTTTGTTATTTGCAGCAACACAGATAGACTTGGAGGGAATTGCTGAATGAAATAGATAGAGAAAGACAAATACTGTACAATATCACTTATATGTGGAATCTGAAAAATACAATGAACTAGTAGATATAATGCAAAGAAGCAGACTCAGAAATATAGAGAACAAACTAGAGGTTCCCAGGTGGGAGAGGTGGAGAGGGTCAACAGACGGGTGGGGTGACTGGGAGACACAAACTGTTGGTTGTGTGGCTCAAAGATGTATTGTACAACATGGGAAATATTTTGTAATAATTGTAAATGGGAATTAATTTTAAAATTATTTTTAAAACAGTCATTAAAATGGGATGAAACTTTTAAAAAATAGACACCAGAAATAAGCTAAGTTAGTTATAGGCATAAACAAGAAGCTGTATCAGTATAGAAGAGAGGTACCTAATGAAGCTTGAGAGGAATTACAGAGACCATGGTGTTGGAGAGGAGGCAACACTAAATTTTAGAGAATAAGAAAGCCTTGGGCAGGCATAGGAGACTAGACGTGTGTGTATGTGTGGTGGTGCTTGCAGACGGCAGATAAAGCAAAAGGAGCAACTCTAAAGACGAAGAGTCATGCCTCTATTGCCTCTAAAAGGGAGAAATGTCTCTCAATTAATAGATAGCATAGGGCACTTAAAACAAGTTCTTTAGCTCTGGAATATCAAAGTAAAATTAAGGTATCAGCAACCCATAACTGAGTGAGAAATTAGCTAATAGAGTCCCTACATTAGTGGGAAGGGATAAAAGAGCCTTTATAATTATAAAAGCACCGGGCGGATATGAGATTATTACTGTTACTATCACATTGTAAATACCACCATCCCCAGACCAGAGGCATCTTCTACAACTCATTCTTTCTTTTCATAGACAATACACTGGTGATGAACTTGGTATATGAAAGTATCTAAATATGCCACAAAAGTGAGAAGATTATTTTTATTGTTTAAATGTAAGTATTGATTAAAGTTTCACTAGGCTCTGTCTTGCAAATTGAAAGCTCAATAACTAAAATTTTTAATCTAGTGTACATGTGTTGTTATATAAGGCTGCTAATGATTTTCAAGAATAAATATCTCCAATTTTCTGAGTCCATATCAAATATTCAGATTCATATGGTAAAACCACCAAGCATTTGCTACCATTTCCCAACCTCTAGCTGTGTGCTGATTTGAAGAAAATGAAAGTAAAAATGTCATTCGATCAGTCATGTCCAACTCTTTGTGACCCCATGGACTGTAGCCCACCAGGCTCCTCTGTCCATGGGATTCTCCAGGCAAGAATACTGGAGTGGGTTGCCATGCCCTCCTCCAGGGGATCTTTCAGACACAGGGATCAAACCCGGTATTCCGCATTGCAGGCAGATTCTTTACCATTTGAGTTACCTGGGAAGCCCAAATAGTTATAAATAAAGTAAAAGTAAAGATAATTGAATAAAGAATCTGAAATCTGAACTGAAGTTGAGTGTTAGTCACCAAGACTCAAAGAGATCCCTTAGTGTTCATTGGGTAAACCATATAATCCTTCCCAAAAAGCTGGTTTAATAGTGAAAGAAATTATTCATTTTGTTTGAAAACCCTTCCTCTGCCACTAAAATTCACCTACAGTGAAATTGAGCTCCAATTCCATGTGGAGAAGCAGTATATTGGCCTCAGATGCAAAACTGTGAAAAACTTGACCTAAGTGAACTGTTGAAAAAGGGAAAATATAAGTTTGGTGTATAGCAGGGTATATTATTAAAAGTGGAACATTTTGATTAGCATATTTTACCTCCCATGACCATCTCATTAGACTTTACCATTGAGGTTTATTTATTTATTTCACTCCAAATCTACCTGTTACTTTTTGTATAATATGTATGTACACACACACATATATATAGAACATTAAAAAGACAATTAATTTTCCCAGCTGAAAATCAGTTAAGATACAGAATTTCCCAGAAATTTTATTCTTTGCCTGTATCTTTAAGACACACTTTATTTAAAGTATACAGAGATTTTAATTTATCTTATTAATACACAATGATGTCAGTGTTCTGGCAGGATAAATATACTTAGTAATTCAATGTAATTCTTTGATGTGGAAAATAAAACTTTGGAAAAGTGGGACAAAGTAGATATGAACATATTATCACTTAATATAATAGGTTTACTAAATTATGTTTCATGACAATGGCTATGCTTAATTAACTAAATCTAATGTATGAATTTCTAGGAAAAAATACCAAGAGCAGTTTTCCTCATATCTATGCTATATTTAGACAAGTCTATTTGTTATTATTTGATAAAGTATACCTATCTTAAATTAACTATATCATGCCCTAAAGAATTATTGGAATTCTAGAAAACAGTACATTGTACTTAAAAGAAAGCCCAATAATAAAATCAAATGTATTTAAGTATTGCCTTTCCAATTCCCTCAGTTTTCTCATTTGTAAAATCAAAATAACAATTTTACATATCTCATATAATTGTTTAATGTTAAAATATAATAATAAATGCAAAGAGGTACAACTATACATGGGGCATTTGTGAATATTTAATATTTAGCCAATAGCATCTCAATACTCTAAGTAGTGTTTTTGATCATGTACAGATGAATATTTTAAAAGATGTATTGACAGAATTATTGCAATCTGCAAGAGGATAAGTAAATGAATGTCAAAGTTCTTTTATGCAATATTTTCCCAATCTTTCTACATACACTTCTTTGCATCTATATAATTTATGTATATTTTATTCCATCCATTTATTTTGTTAATAGAAATAGTAATGGTAGTGGACATAATATGGATAAAGTATTTTTAATCAATCTCAAATAAAAAGCTTTGAGGAATAGAAGGTCACATGAGACGGTCATTTCCACATGAAGAATGAAAAATTACTCAAGCTGCAAAATTATGATTTGCAAAATTTAGTATAAAATAAGTGCCTCTTTTTCACACTTACAAACAAACACAAATAAAAGGAAATACATTCCAGACAACCTCAGGTTCTATTCAGGAGAGAACAGACTCAAAACTTATCTCATCCATGGTAGAATTTCTCAGGAGGAGGAAACCATAAAAGTGGATGAAGAGATACTTAAATTTTAGCAGTCATTTAATAGTGATATGTAGGCTGGTGTGAAAGAATAGAATTCATTATCCCCAAAAAAACTAAACCGCATTTGCATGTGCTCCTTTAATTATTCTTCATTATATTTGGTGATGGTGAAGGAGACTGGAGTACTGAGAAATACCTCTACATTCCTCTAATTCTGAAGTTATTAAAAAAAAAAAAAAAAAAGCCTCTAGGCTTTCAGGGTAAGAGAGCAGAGACAAAGATCTTGGACATAATAGGCTTCTACCTTCAAAACATGGAGGGGTTGGCAAGTGAGATAAGAGATATATTCCTAGAGAATGTTGTTCACCTTGAACTCATACAAGTTTGTGTGTTAATCATATTTCAATAAATCTTGAGGAAAAAAGAACCCCACCCAGCATAGGGCTGGAGCGCTACGGAAGCTAAGAAGAGGTTAGTAGTCTGGAAGAGATTTACTGAGACTCAGAAAACAGAGGGTAGAACTAGAGTTCAAAAACGTCCACAGAAAGCCAAAAATCTGGCAGAGGAACTGTAAAGAATCATGAGATTTTCCACATATTTGTAAAAATTAAACTGTGAAACAAGGAAGGTTTAGGAATCTCCTCGGTGTTCAGATCTTTGGTCCAAGTTCTACCTCAAAATATTAAAAAAAGAAAAAAAAAAAAAAAGCCATGATCTGAATCACATTAGGTAGTATTCGTCACTCAGCCACGTCCAGCTCTTTCAACCAGGTGGACTGTAGTTGCCAGGCTCCTCTGTCCGTGGAATTTTCCAGGAAAGCATGCTGGAGTGGGAAACATATTAAGCTTGCAACAAAACTCAGACCCAGAATAAGTACAGGTTGAATTGATTCAACCCCATTGTTTTGTAATAACAGGAAAGAAATCTGCTCTTTTCCTGATGCTAACATTATTTACTTAAGTCTTCATCATTATTTTATATACAACTTTCAGTAGAAAATCAAAGATTATAAAATACATTTAAAAAATCAGGAAAATATGTCAAGTTCAAGAGTGAAAATGGTCAATAGAATCAGTTTCATAAATGCTCCAAGTATTAGAATTATCAGAAAAGGACTTTTGAATCATTTTGTATGAATAATCAAATTATGTGTTTGAAAAAGCAAAAATATGTGGGCTGCATTCCATGGGGTCGTAAAGGGTGGGATACAACTTGGCGACAGACACACACACACAGGGGGAAAAAAAAAAAAAAAAAAAAACTTCAACCACCACCAAATTCCTTAAACAGAATTAATTTGGGGTAGAGCATAGAAGGAACGATAGCACCCAGATCCATAAATGTCTGGAAAAACAGACTGCGAAAAATCTATGGGAACTTAGCATAGGAAAAGTTTTCTCAGACTTCATGACATATGCATCTACTACAAAAGGAAAAAAATAATAATAAATTGGACTTTATCAAATTAAAAATGTCTGCTCCCTAACAGCATAAAAACATTGGGTTAGCAGACTATAATTGGAAAACAATGCATATGACAAAGAATGTGTCTACAAAATATAAGCACTACAAAATAAAGCACTTCTACATATAAGTGAGAAATAATTAATAAATCACCTAGAAGATATTCAGATAAGCAGAAGACATTAAGAAGAGGCAGCAAGAACGCACAGAAGAACTATAGAAAAAGGATCTTAATGACACAGATAACCACGATGGTGTGATCACTCCCCTAGAGCCAGACATCTTGGAATGTGAAGTCAAGTGGGCCTTAGGAAGCATCACTACGAACAAAGCTACTGGGGATGATGGAATTCCAGTTGAGCTATTTCACATCCTAAAAGATGATGCAGTGAAAGTGCTGCACTCAGTATGCAAGCAAATTTGGAAAACTCAGCAGGGGCCACAGGACTGGAAACGATCAATTTTCATTCCAGTCCCAAAGAAAGGCAATGCCAAAGAATGCTCAAACTACCGCACAATTGCACTCATCTCACACGCTAGTAAAGTAATGCTCAATATTCTCCAAGTGAGGCTTCAACAGTACGTGAACCATGAACTTCCAGATGTTCAAGCTGGATTTATAAAACGCAGAGGAACCAGAGCTCAAATTGCCATCTATTGCACCATAGAAAAATCAAGAGGATTACAGAAAAGCATCTACTTCTGATTCATTGACAACACTAAAGCCTTTGACTGTGTAGATCACAACAAACTGAAAAATTCTTAAAGAGACAGGAATACCAGGCCATCTTACCTGCCTCCTGAGAACCTGTATGTAGGTCAAGAAACAACAGTTAGAACTAAACACGGAACAACGGACTGGTTCCAAATAGGAAGAGGAGTACATCAAGTCTGTATATTGTCACCCTGCTTATTTAGCTTATATGCAGAGTACATCATGAGAAATGCTGGGCTGGAGGAAGCACAAGCTGGAATCAAGATTGCAGGGAGAAATATCAATAACCTCAGATATGCAGATGACACCACCCTCATGGCAGAAAGTGAAGAAGAACTAAAGAGCCTCTTGATGAAGGTGAAAGAGGAGAGTGAAAAAGCTGGCCTAAAGCTCAACATTCAGAAAACTAAGATCATGGCATCTGGTCCCATCACTCCATGGGAAATAGATGGGGAAACAGTGGAAACAGTGTCAGACTTTATTTTTGGGGCTCCAGAATCACTGCAGATGGTGACTGCAGCCATGAAATGAGAAGTCGCTTGCTCCTTGGAAGAAAAGTTATTACCAACCTAGACTGCATATTAAAAAGCAGAGACATTACTTTGCCAACAAAGGTCCATTAGTCAAGGCTATGGTTTTTCCAGTGGTCATGTATGGATGCGAGAGTTGGACTGGGAAGAAAGCTGAGCACTGAAGAACTGATATTTTTGAACTGTGGTGTTGGAGAAGACTCTTGAGAGTCCCTTGGACTGCAAGGAGATCCAACCAGTCCATCCTAAAGGAGATCAGTCCTGGGTGTTCATTGGAGGGACTGATGTTGAAGCTGAAACTCCAATACTTTGGCCACCTAATGAGAAGAACTGCTTCATTAGAAAAGACCCTGATGCTGGGAACGATTGAAGGCAGGAGGAGAAGGGGAAGACAGAGGATGAGATGGCTGGATGGCATCATCGAGTCGATGGACATGAGTTTGAGACAGGGAAGCCTGGCGTGCTGCAGACCATGGTGTTGCAAAGAGTCAGACACGACTGAGTGACTGAACAAATCATAAATTAAAACTGAATTAATTAATTCAATTAAACATGGCAAAAACTTTAATGGACACAAAACGCAACAATTTTTTTTTTCAGGACAATCCTAGTTAAAATACTGAAAATATACTGCCTTATGCCCAATAGAGTGCCTAAATTTTCAAAAATGTACATTGACAACACCAAATGTTGGTATGAAGTTAAAAATACATCTACCCTGTGGAATTATGTTACTAGATATTCTACCACCACCAAATAGAATGTATGTCCACAAAAAGACTCATACAAAAATTTTAATCACAACCTTGCTCATAGTAACCAACATTAGAAACTATTCACATGTCTATCGGCAAGAGAATAGGTAAAAATACTGTGGACTATTCATACATTGTAATACTACTCAGTACTAAAAACATAATAATAATGAACTCCCAATACATGAAATAGCAACATAATTGAATCTCAGATACTTTATGTTGAGTGAAAGTAGCTAGAATGAAAAAAGTATGTATTATATAATTCTATTTATAAAGTGTAAAAACAGCCAGAATCCATCCATAGTGAATGAGAGTATAATCTGGGGGCTTGGACAGAGAATTTGTTGGAAAACTACATGAGGCAAGGTTTTAGAGTGATGGAAATTTTTGGATCTTGCTTTGGATGGTGGTTCTATAACTATGCAAAATTTTCAAAGCTCTCAAAATGAATTCTTATTTCTGTGCTACTTTATTTTATGATAATGATACATCATTACACACACACACACGTCTCACATTTGGAAATCACACCATGTTAAAATATATAATGTTTTAATTATAATTTATACCATATTGTTAACTTTGCAATTTCTTTCTTATATAAATATTTTCCTCAACCAGGAAGGCTTCCCTGGTGACTCAGATGGTAAAGAATCTGCCTGCAATGCAGGAGACCCATGTTCAATCCCTGGGTCGGGAAGATCCCCTGGAGAAAGGAATGGCAACCCACTCCAGTATTCTTGCCTGGAGAATCCCATGGATAGAGAAGCCTGGTGAGCTTCAATCCATGGGGTCGCAAAGAGTCAGACACATCTGAGCAACTAACACTTTCACCTTTTCAACCAAGAAAGCAATTTTTCTCTAAGCCTCATGGATGTACTAATATTTTAAATTTAACTTATTTTTTCTAGTCTTAATTGTTGTAAGAAACAGGAGAGAACGAGTAACTGAAAATGTGTGAATTCTATCACTGTGAACTAAAAAGAGAAATAGTAGGATAAAATGGTAACATGGTTTCTTCATATTTAAGCAATTTTTGTTCTTTTTTATTGCATGTTTTAATATTTAATAATAAGTATCAATACTTTGCATTAGTTATTTTGTACAAGGTAGGAAGTCACATGTGCATGCTCAGTCATGTCTGATTCTTTGCACCCCATGGAGTGCATGTAGCCCAGCAGGCTCCTCTGTCCATGGGATTATTCAGACAAAAATACTGGAGTGGGTTGCCGCTGCCTCCTCCAGGGGATCTTCCCGACCCAGGGATCAAACCCCCGTCTCCTGAAGGTCCTGCTGCAGCAAGCAGATTCTTTACCACTGAGCCATCTGGGAAGCCCAGTTAGTCATATATTTATGATTAAATTATTCTAAACTTCAATGTAAGAAATTTCTAAGATTAAACAGATTACCTTAAGGAAAAGCACTTATTTGTTCAATAAACACACAGCTATTGATTACCGGTACTCTCTAGGCCCTTGGAAACTCATATCTTGACAGGATGAAAGAATGGGAATAAAAAATATTAAGAGATAAAATGTTTTTAATGCTTGTTTTGCCTTATTTTTCTTTTCATTTGTGTTTTTAATTATGTTTGCTAAACTAAGGATGAAGGAGAATGATTAAGTTCTGTATACAGGAAGATAAAATGGAATTCAAGTACATATAAAGGAGGTTTGGAAAAAATAAATCAGAAACAAAAAGTTAATAATGTGAGCATATTGTATACTAGTAATATGGGACATTCAAAAAGCTTACACCTAAAGACTTCTCTTTTGTCTGGAAAGTAAGAGAAAGTAAAATCACCTAGTGTAGTTGAGGCTCTGTGATGACAACATTTCTTGTATTTCTTTTCCCCAATACACAGTCAATTAAAAAAATCAATGCCTTCTAAAGGAGACACTAATATCAAGCTTTAATTCGATAGCCTATTAAACTGTTTAAGAGTAATAATTTTCCTATGCTTATTTCAGAAATAATAGCAGGTAAGTATAATTCTTCTACAATGTTGGGTAAAAACTGCTAAGTAACTTATCTGAGATTTGTAAATTCACAGGTTTTTTTTTTTTTTTTTTTAACTATTCATGAGGAAGGGGGCCAGCTGGCAGAGGAGGAAAATCCTTGGTTTGCTTCCTCTCAGGACACAGGGAAACTACTACACTTTGAGCACCTATCTGTGAGAATGACCTGACGTCCATCAGAAAAGGTTTTCCATAACTAAGGATATAAAGGAAGGACCACACTGAAAGAAGCAGGTGGGGCGGAGTCACGGTCGAGCCAGGATCCACACCTCAGACGCAGTGACCCACAGGCAGGAAGGAACTCAGGGCAGCAGAGGTCCTTCTTGAGGAGAAAGGGGTCAGAAGTGCACAGTGAGCTCCCAGCCTGGGCAGCTGCACCAGAAAGAAAAGCGTGCATCAGCAGTGGTTCTGAAAGTCAGCGCGGGGTTGCCTCCGGAAACCTGCAGGACACCAAGACTGCTCCTGAAAGGTGAGCTGACTTTCAGCAGAAAGTTTAGAGGCAGAAAGGGAGAGTAATGACATATGCAAATTGCTGAAAGGAAAAACGTACAACCAAGAATATTCTGCTGTTCAAATCTGTCATTCAGAATTGAAGGAAAGATGAAGATTCTCCCAAACAAACAAACAAGCAGTTCATCATCATTAAATAATCTTAGAAAGAATGTTAAATGGAATTCTCTAAACAGAAAAGACAAAGTCATAGCTGAGAAGAAAAATTATAAATGATAAAGTCTCACTTACAAAGGAAAACCTATGGTAAAGGTAGTCCATCAACCATTATAGAACTAGTGTGAAAGTTACCAGACAAAAGTAGTAAAATTTTGTCTATATCAATGATAATTTGTTAAGGAACACACAAAATAAAAAATATGTAAAGCTTGACATTGAAAACAAAACGTGAGGTGCAGAATGTAGTGCCTTTAGAATATGTTCCAACCTACGCGACTATCAACTTAAACTAGAATACTATATACATAGGTTGTTACATAAGAATCTCAAGGTAACCATAAGCCAAAAACAGTAACTGATCCATAAAAATAAAGAGAAAGAAATCAAAAATATCACTGAAGAAAGCCATCAATCGGGAGGAAAAGGAATAAGTGTAAAAGAAAGGGAAATATATACAAAACAATCAGAAAACAATTAACAAAATGACAATAAGTACATACCTACCAATAATGACTTTAAATGGGAATGGACTGAATGCTTCGGTCAAAAGATCACAAGCGGATGACTGGAAAAACTAGGGTTGTCCTACAGAACAATTTACTATGCCAAGCAGTGAAATTCTACATTCTAAGGCGATGCTATTCCCTTGATTTTTTTTTCATTTACAATTCCTACAAAATGGTTTCTCAAAGTGTGTAGCATGTTGGACTTCTCTGGCGGCTCAGAGGTCAAACAATCCGCCTGCCAATGCAGGAGACACGGGTTCGATCCCTGATCCGGGAAGATCCCACACGCCTGCACCTCGGCTCAGCTCACCCACCACAGCTGCTGAGCGTGAGCTCGGAGCCCGGAGCCTCAGCCCTGAAGCCCAGGCCTCGGGGCTCATGCTCCGCGGAAAGAAGGCGCCGCGACCGGAATCCCGGGCGCCGCGGCTGCAGAGCAGCCACACTCGCTGTAACCAGAGAAAGGTCCCCGACGCAGCGAAGACCCCGCCCCGCCAAAGCTAACTAACTAAATAAAATGTTCTTAAAACGCGCGACATGTATACAGTCATAGATACACAAGGTAATTTTAGGTGATGCATAAAAAACATCAGGCTAATATGTATTCAAAAACACAATTAGCATGTGAGCCTGATTCCAAAGTTGTTTTCTAGAATAAATAAAAATAGAGAGTGCTAAAAGGGATATTACATTTAAATGAAAATATCAACTTTATAACAACGAAATTACTGTCATATAAAAATGAGAAATTAATAATAAGAGGACTACATGTGTGGAATATGTTAATTTTAACATTTCCTGAGGTCTCGCTAGCTTTTGAATCTTTCTTCTTTTATCCTATGTCTTGGCTTTTGAGTGAAAGTTCTCCATTTTTCTCTCCTCACGTTTTGTCTAATCAGAGTTTATTTCCTCCTCCTAAATACTCAGTAAACAGTAGTTTATTTCATTTGAATATATAATTTGAAAAACTTTAAAATTTTTCCAGATGCTTTCTTGCTTTGAAAATATTTAATTTCATTTCCTTTGTAAAGGAGAAAGTTAATATAATCCCTGGTTTAAATGGAATGCTATTATGTTTCAAGAAGTAACTGAAAAATCCATTCCCATCACAATCAAACTTTCAAAATCACAAAGCAGAAACAGTGCTGCTCAATTCTAAGACTCTGTTGGTAAATACTGGCAGAACTTTCTATGGTGGAATAATTAAATCATAATGAAAAGTGTCTATGAACTCAGATCCATAAAACAAACAAAAATGTTGGCAAAATATTTTAAACTTTGCATTGTCTTAAATAGAGACTGATGACACATTAATAATATTGCTAGTTCCCAAAATTACAAATATTATGTTTGTAGAGATCAGTTTTAAGGTGGTTATTTATAACACAGAGTACATACTTCTATGGGAAAATAATAAATAATAAATATTAGTTTCAGATTAATCTTTAAATGGCTACAAACTCTAATGTAGCAAAAATGAAGCGCTAATATTTCTTACCTGAATTCTGAATCTGAGAACAAGAAGACAATGAAATAATCAAAAGGAAGAAGCAGAGAATCCTTATTTTCTGAGAAAATGTTGAATATTTAACCAAGTTGTGATATTATTTATTATCATTGTTACTACTTTTATTGGTATCTAGTCTCTCTTGCAGGACCCTTTTCTTACCCAGTTTCCCTCTCCTAAAATGTTCTGAGTTGGATCCATCCCTAAAGCACCCACCATTTACTAACTTCCAGCCAACCCATCCCACCACCTGCTCTGAAGTATTTCACAGTCCAAAAGCATTGCCTTACTATCAGATCAAAACTCTTGTTAATTAAGGACTACTGATTCAGCTATATTTTAGGAAGAATATAAGATGCGAAAGTAGGAAGTCAAGATATACCTGGAGTAATAGGCAAATTTGGCCTTGGAGTACAAAATGAATCAGGGCAAAGGCTGATAGAGTTCTGCCAAGAGAACACACTGGTCATAGCAAACACCCTCTTCCAATAACACATGAGAAGATTCTACACATGGACATCACCAGATGGTCAACACCGAAATCAGATTGATTATATCCTGTGCAGCCGAAGATGGAGAAGCTCTATACAGTCAGCAAAAACAAGACTGGGAGCTGGCTGTGGCTCAGATCACGAACTCTTGATTGCCAGATTCAGGCTTAAATTGAAGAAAGTGGGGAAAACCACTAGACCATTCAGGTATGACCTCAATCAAATCCCTTCTGATTATACAGTGGAAGTGATAAATAGATTCAAGGGATTAGATCTAATAGACAGAGTGCCTGAAGAACTATGGACAGAGGTTCATGACATTATACAGGAGGCAGGGATCAAGACTATCCCCAAGGAAAAGAAATGCAAAAAGGCAAAATGTTTGTCTGAGGAGGCCTTACAAATAGCTGGGAATAGAAGAGAAGCGAAATCCAAAGGAGAAAAGGAAAGATACATCTATTTGAATGCAGAGTTCCAAAGAATAGCAAGGAGAGTTAAGAAAGACTTCCTCAGTAATCAATGCAAAAATAGAGGAAAATAATAGAATGGGGAAGTCTAGAGATCTTTTCAAGAAAATTAGAGATACCAAGGGAACATTTCATGCAAAGATGGGCAAAATAAAGGACAGAAATGGTATGGACCTAACAGAAGCAGAAGATATTAAGAAGAAGTGGCAAGAATACATAGAAGAACTGTGCAAAAAAAGCTCTTCACGACCCAGATAATCATGATGGTGTGATCACCAGCCTAGAGCCAGACATCCTGGAATGGGAAGTCAAGTGGGCCTTAGGAAGCATCGCTACGAACAACACTTGTGGAGGTGATGGAATTCCAGTTGAGCTCTTTCAAATCCTAAAAGATGACGCTGTGAAAGTGCTGCACTCAATATGCCAGCAAATTTGGAAAACTCAGCAGTGGACAGAGGACTGGAAAAGGTCAATTTTCATTCCAAACACAAAGAACAGCAAAGCTGAAGAATACTCAAACTACCGCACGATTGCACTCATCTCACACACTCATAAAGTAATGCTCAAAATTCTCCAAGCCATCAACAGTATGTGAACCATGAACTTCCAGATGTTCAAGTTGGATTTAGAAAAGGCAGAGGAACCAGAGATCAAATTGCCAGCATTGGCTGGATCATCTAAAAAGCAAGAGAGTTCCAGAAAAACATCTATTTCTGCCTTATTGACTATGCCAAAGACTTTGACTGTGTGGACCAAAACAATCTGTGGAAAATTCTAAGAGATGGGAATACCAGACCACCTGACCTGCCTCTTGAGAAATCTGTATGCAGGTCAGGAAGCACTAGTTAGAACTGGACATGGAACTGGAGACTGGTTCCAAATAGGAAAAGGAGTACTTCAAGGCTGTATATTGTCACCCTGCTTATTTCACTAATATGCAGAGTACATCATAAGAAATGCTGGGCTGGATGAAGCACAAGCTGGAATCAAGATTGCTGGGAGAAATACAATAACCTGAGATATGCAGATAACACCACCCTTATGGCAGAAAGTGAAGAAGAACTAAAGAACCTCTTGATGGAAATGAAAGAGGGGAGTGAAAAAGCTGGCTAGAAGCTCAACATCCCGAAAACTATGATCATGGCATCTGGTTCCATCACTTCATGGCAGATAGATGGGGAAACAGTGGAAACTGACAGACTTTGTTTTCTTGGGCTCCAGAATCACTGCAGATGGTGATTGCAGCCATGAAATTAAAAGACGCTGACTCCTTAAAGAAAAGCTATGACCAACCTGTACAGCTTATTAAAAAGCAGAGACATTACTTTGACAACAAAGGACCATCTAGTCAAAGCTCTGGTTTTCCCAGTTGTCACGTATGGATGTGAGAGTTGGACTATAAAGAAAGTTTTGTGCTGAAGAATTGATATTTTTGAACTGTGGTGTTGGAGAATATTCTTGAGAGTCCCTTGCACAGCAAGGACATCCAACCAGTCCATCCTAAAGGAAATCAGTTCTTAATAGTCATTGGAAGGACTGATTTGAAGCTAAAGCTCCAATATTTGGCCACTTCATGTGAAGAACTGACTCATTTGAAAAGACCCTGATGCTGGGAAAGATTGAAGGCAGGAGTTGAAGGGGAAGACAGAGGATGAGATGGTGGGATGGCATCACCAACTCAATGGACATGAGTTTATGTAAACTCTGGGAGTTGGTGATGCCTGGTGTGGTGCAGTCCATGGGGTCGCAAGGATTCAGACACCGAAGCAACCAAACTGAACTCAACTGAAGATGTTTTAGCTATTTCACACTAACATATGATTATTGCCCCTCTAAAGCCTTAACAGTGAAGGCAATGGCACCCACTCCAGTACTCTTGCCTGGAAAATCCCATGGACAGAGGAGCCTGGTGGGCTGCAGTCCATGGGGTTGCGAAGAGTCGGACACGACTGAGCAACTTCACTTTCGCTTTTCACTTTTATGCATCGGAGAAGGAAATGGCAACCCATTCCAGTGTTCTTGCCTGGAGAATCCCAGGGATGGGGTCGCGCAGAGTCGCACACGACTGAAGTGACTTAGCAGTAGCAAAGCCTTAAAATTTAACAAATGATATAATTTTAAAATTTATTGTTGACCATATCTAATGGTGGTCTTCCTGAAATTGGCTCCTGAAATTATGTACACCAAGGATGATTATTTTCTGAGTTAGTTTGAGCATCATTTATCATTCCAGTTTCCTCCATCATTCCATCTCTGAGTTTATAACACCACCAGAAATTCTACATCTTATTTCTCTCCCACAGTTTTTATGACCAAGGTGGTGAGCTTTGGTGACTTGGGAAGGATTAGAGGGACAAAAGCCAGGGAAATAGCTACAGGAGAGGTGGTGTCAGGCTGTAAGTGAAGGGTGTTTGCAATAAAGATGGTTCTAAGAGGGTGTGTTAGTAAGGGTGTGTGTGTTTGTGTGTGTTTGTGTGTGTGTATGTGTGTGTGTGTGTGCGTGCACATGCACTTGTGTGCATGTTGGGGGTGGGGTTGTGTATGAGAAAGAGACTTTAAGATTGGCTTGTGCAGTCATGGGGACTGATTAGTCCAAATTCTGAGAGCCCTGAAGACAGGCTAGATAACCGAGGAAGAATTGATGCCATGATGGGACCTGAAGGCAGTCTGTAGGCAGAATTCATTTTTCTTTGAGGAACCTCAATCTTTTTCTAAGAACCTTAACTGATTGGATGAGTTTGGAGATTATGAGTGTTAACCTGCTTAACTCAAAAGTCTACTAATTTAAACATTAATCTCATTTAAAAAGTAGTTTCACAACAATATCATGACTGGTACTTGGCCAAATATGAAGTCAAGTTGGCCCATAAAATTAACCATCATAAACTACCCTCAAGAACTGTAAAGCTGATGTTTGTGGTTTAAATACATTTACATGTAAACATAGTTACTTTTGTTTTAAAAGTTTTTAAAAATGTTTTATTGCATGAAATCATTTATATATTTAAAGTTTGCAAAATAAAAAAGAAAATAAACTGATTACCTTTTTAAAATTTAATACTAGTTTTTGTAATAATAAATTCTTATATTATTTATTTTTTAGTGGTTGATGCTATTTAATGATTACAAATTGTCATTGTGAATTCAGTGGAGATTATGCTCATTGTCCCTTTTCAATATATGTGTATGGAATATATGTTCTCGTAAAAATTAGAGTTGAAAATAGTTCTTAGAATGAATCTTGTGACTGTTTCATCCAAAGAGATGAATGCAAGAGTAGGGCAAGTTTGTATTTTGTGACAGTATAAAATTCAAAGCAATTAAGTACATTCACCAAAAAAAAATTAAAAAAGAAAAAAATTTCCATTTTGGGGTGTAAATTCCCACTTTAATTAATTTGGCAGAATATAATTTATATAGAACACAAAAGTTTTACCTAGAGTGTTCAGATATTATTGTCATTATTACTTCATTTCTCTATCAAGTATAAAAGGCAATATTTTAAAGTTTAAAAGACATATAAATTTAATCAAACAACCAAAGAGATACTGAAAGCTATTGTTCATTGATACTATAATGAAGACAAACACACTCAAATGATGCTAAAATAGTGACATTTTATGTTTAGTGAGGTTCCTTTTTTAACATTATAATAAGAGAAGATGCTGATTTTCAAATGAAATACTTTTATCTCTGTATCTATAGCAATATAAATCATTCCTTTATGGTTATTATAATGCTGAGCAATGATAAAGCCACATACACACATAATGAATACAAATGAAAGGTAATAGTTAGCTAAATAATGTGTGCCATATAGATGTATGAAACACTAATTTAGAAATTTCTAGCAACCAAAGGGAATATCAGTGAGAAATAACCTAGAGGAAGAAAAAATCAGTTTGATGAATTGGGCTATATTAAAGAAGTTCTGAGACTTTTTCTTTTCTCAACTCCAGCAATAAAATAGACAAAACTTTCATGTGAGAAAGTAATATTTTACTCTTGGAAAATGAAAACTTCGAACCTTTTCCTTAAGGGAAGAACTTTGCATTTAAACCATTGGCTCTTTAGAGACATTTCAGGATGAAAAAAAAATCAAAAGATTCATTTTACTTGGAGCATTAAAAAGATGAAACACATGGGGCTCCTGGTATTCCTCTCATTTAAGTTTAGTGTCACGATGGTTTGATAGGGCCTGAACATTCATTTAAAAAGATATGCCAAGTAATTAAAAATATTGCAGGTAAGTTGAACGTTTGACCTATTTGCTTATTTTAAGTTCTGCCTCGGGATCATTTCTATTTCACAATGTAGGCTATTCCACAGAAGTTATAGGCCATGCATATCTTTTAGCATGATGAATGTTGGTATTAAAAGGCTACAGTATATCCCATTTGAGGCAGCACTTTATATCAATGTAGAAACTTAGTGTGAGATTTAGAGTTACTGCAGCATCCCAAGAACTCAAGAAAAGTCATACTCTGATGGGATGAATGGTCAGATGGAACAACACATAAATGTACCATGTTTCACTCAGCATCTCTACAATGGTGTTATAAAATGTGTTCTGAAGTAATACATTTTCATTTTGATAGCAACATTTGGTCATTTATGTTTTCATTCATTCATTCATTCATGCTCAGATGGTAAAGAATCTGCCTGCAGTGCCTGAGACTTGGGTTCAATCTCTGGGATGGGAAGATCCTTGGAGAGGGAATGGCAGCCCACTCTAGTATTCTTGCCTGGAGAATTCCATGGAGTTGCAAAGAGTCCACAATGAGAGCAACTAACACTCATCTGTTTAACACATATTTATTGAGCATCAGTTATATTTCCAGGAATTCTTCTTAATTCTGAGACATAGCTGCAAATAAAACAAACACATTTGCCCAACCCCCATTTAGTGAGGAGAGAGACAAAACAAGTAAAATTAATTAATTAATTAATTAAATTAAATAAATAAACAAAATACATGGTGTCTTAGGTGGCTAACAATAAAGCATTGTGGGAACAGAGAGTGATGGATGAGAATGGTGAGATGCAGTTTTGGAAAGCACAGTTCCGAAGGTCTCAGTTAACACCTACCATTCTAGAAAAGATCCAGAAGATGAGAGAAGAGCCGCATGTTGATAACAGAGAGAAAAACCTTCCAGGCAGAGAGAATAGCATGCACGAAGGCCCTAATATGATTGGCAAATTCTATAAACAGCAAGAGGTTCTATCGCTGGGGTGGAGAAAATGAACAGAAAACGGCTAGACTTTTCAGAACCCTATAGGCTACAAGAGGTCTTCCCAGGTGGTTCTAGTGGTAAGGAAACCACGTGCCAATGCAGGAGGCTTAAGAGATGCACATTTGATTTCTGGGTTGGGAAGATCCCCTGGGGGAGGGCATGGCCACCCAGTCCAGTGTTCTTGCCTGGAGAATCCCCACGGACAGAGGAGCCGGGCGGGCTGCAGTCCATGGGGTCGCAGAGTCAGACACGACTGAAGTGACTTAGCATGCATGCATGTACGCAGGCTATAAAAATTCTTTGGCTTTTCTTCTGGGCTTTTTACTTATCAGAAGCCATTGAGGGACTTCAGTTAATAACACGATGTGACTTAGGTTTTAAAAGCAAATTTTGACTGCTATATTGAGAATTCACTGTATGTGGGTGAGGAAGAAAGCGGTTACACTGGTTAAAGGACTTTCACAATAATTCAGGTGAGAAATGACAGTGGCGGGTTAGCTGCTGAAACACATCAGATACCACATGAAATTTGACTGTAGAGTAAATATAATCTAGGCTTTTCCCTCTTGGACAAAGGTCTTCTGCTTTACTTACAGCTAACAGATGAAATGCAGAACTTCCTGTTAAATTTTAATTTCAGAAAACCAGTAAGTCATTTGTAGGATGTGTGTGTGCGTGCTAAGTCACTTCAGTCATGTTCGACTCTTTGCAACCCCATGGACTGTAGCCCACCAGGCTCCTTGGTCCATGGGATTTTCCCGGCAAGAATACTGGAGTGGGTTGGCATTTCCTCCTCCAGGGGATCTTCCTGATGCAGGGATTGAACCTTTGTTTCCTGGGTCTCCCGAGTCTCCTGCTTTGCAGGCAGATTCTTTACTACTCAGCCACTGGGGAAGCCACATTAGTAGTATAATTATGTCTTGTAGAATACATTATTAATGCAAGTATATTTCATACAGTAAAAAAAAATACACTAAAAAGTAATTTGTTTGGGGTTTAAAATGTAACTGGTAGTTTTGTATTTTTATTCACTGAATCCAGCAACCGTACTTCTATCCTTTCACCAGCTACAACAGCTGTCTACTTGCATCCTATTGGTGAGAGTGTTCTTATATTTCCTGAGTTGCAGATATGATTTTCTTCTTCCAAACTCAGTGTCCCAGAAGGAGTAGATTTTTCTTGGTCCTTGAGAGCTGGAGAGTTTGCTATCCTTTAGCAGCAACCTAAGATTTTTGCTCCAGTGAGAGATGGTTCTGAGGGACGTGGGCACGACTTTGTGATTTTCTCAAGCAGGACCTAATAACCTTCTGTATCCTGTGTCATTTAGAATATTTATCTTTGGTTTTCAGCCCTGCTCCCGATCCTTCTTATGAACACCTTTTGGCAGGCTGTGAAAGTTTGAGTTCGGAGCTCCCAGGTTTTCCAAACGAGTGTTTCACATTTGGCCTTTAAGAATTAATACTTCATCACTTTCTTCTTACCCTTTTTTAGAGTACCCAAATTTTCCCATGTTTTTCTAAAGGTAAAAAGCCTTCAGTGTCATCCCTGCCAGGAGCGCCTTGAAATGCTTTGGTGTTCAATTTATTCGGTTGCTTTGTGGCATCCTGTGTCTGTCTGATAGTTTCAGAAGAGTTAGGATTTTTGTGGAATACTTGGTCTTTTGTCATTGTTTGGGTGGAAACAGTATTCTCTTGAAGCTCCTACGTACTCGATGGAGTAAGACTATTAAAAACACAAACAAAATTTAGACAAATTATCACCCTACTTCCCCCCACCCCCAGTTTTTTTCTATCCAACATCCAGGAAGCCCTGAATCAACTGTAAGCATATAGGTGTACGCTTTCCATCTCCTTTCTCTTTAATAAATAAGTTCTAAAGCTGGGACCTTGACTTATTTGCAGAAGCATTTTAATGTGTGTAGTTTTTGCAGCAGATACTTGTATGAGGCCTGCTCCATTAATGCATAAATATAAATGTTTCACTAAGCACCAATTTTTTTTTTAATCTTGATCCTTTATTTTTTTTTTCTGTTCAGAGGTAGTTTCATATACTTAAGTTAAGCTTTTAGTACCAAATAGATTTTTATTGACATATAATGTCTATTGTGTAAATATTTTCTTTAGTTTCTTAACTTCAACATTTAAGGTCAGCAATATTTGATAGCAATGCTATTTTTCTTACCTTGATCTTTGCCTCTTTTTGAACCAAATCTACCTTAACAGATAGGATTTTAGAAGATTTCCCCTAGAGAATTACTTAAAGCTATTTAAGCTGCCATCAGCTCCTGATTTAGCATTTTTAATAAACTTCCTAGGGCAAAGGATTAATTTCCCTGGACCCTCTTTATCCTTGGTGTAAAAGTATAACGTTTAATCGAGGATGCATCATGGTTCGCCTGCTGTCTTCCCTGTGTGTTTATGAATAAGTTGTTACAAGTTCAGGGAATGGGGGAAAGCGGGGGTAAGATAAAAGTATTCCCAATACTTAAAATTTGTTGCTAAATAAAAACAGCAACTAATACATATGAATGCAAATAGAATCACTTTTACCACACTAAAGTGAACGCATTAAAGAAACATATGTCTTCTGAGGCAGTTTATAGCCAAGTAGTTGCATTAAATTGCCTATGTGCTTATTGATCCTTATCTAAAACTCATCTAAATAGAGAAGTTCCACTGTCTTAGCAAAACTGTGATTCACACAGTGACCCAGAAATTTGGTGCATTAGCATTATTAGAGGCACTTGGATTAGTAAGCCAACTCTCAACAGTTTCTCATGATTACAATGGGGAGTTAATCTAGGAAAAATAAGTATAATTATTCCTACTTTCATTACACATATACATGTTAAAATTCAGAAGCCAATTATTCCATAACATACCAGATTATTATGTGTGAGAGTTCCTAGTCTCAAGCTTGGACCCACCGAAAACCCTTTCCAAGAAAATGAGAAGCCAGGTGAGAAGGTATATATTACCAAGAAAGTGGTGTAAGGAATTCTGGCAAACAACATATGAACTGCATGTATTCTTTGCTGAAATCAAACTTTCTCTCACAGTTTCTTTATTTTTTTGGTCACACCAGGTGGCTTGTGGAATCATAGCTGAATCTTGGCCCTTCACAGTGAAAGGGCAGAGTCCTGACCACTGGACTGCCAGGGAATTCCCATCATGATTTCTAATAAGATCTAATACAACTTAAGCTCCAGGAGTTGGTGATGGACAGGGAGGCCTGGTGTGCTGCAGCCCAAGGGGTCGCAAAGAGTCGGACACAACTGAGAAACTGAACTTTATATAACTTATTTCTGACAAAGCATACATATTCTGAAATGTTAAGGTGAAGAATATCCTACTATGATAGATATGAAACATTTAAAAAAATAAAATGAAATTCATTAATCTAAGGTTAGTTTTAACAATAGTAAAAAGTAATCATTTTCAAAAGAAACTGGTGCTAGGTTACAGGCATTTTGATATAAATCTAAAAATAAGGGTTTTTTTTTAGACAAAATCAATATATTTCACATATAAAAATTCTATAATCTGCAAACTTCTACAGATTGAAAACTCATATATGGACTCAGTTTTTTCAAAGGATGAGATTTAATAGGATATAAGTGTATACACCCATGGACTCTTCCCTTTTATGTATGCTTCCAACTTAATTTTTAAACTAATAGACGTTTTGTGTAGTTAGACGTTTACAGGAAAATTCAGTAGCAAGTACAGGGTTCTCATATATATCTTTCCACTACCCTATGTTCCCCATTAATATCTTGCATCACTGTGTTACATTTGCTACATTCAATGAACAACAATTGATATGAACTAAAGTCAATACTTTACATTAGGATTCACTCTTGGTGTTATACATTCTATGGATTTTCATAAATGTATGACATGTAGTCATCATTCTTCTATCTTAAGGAGTAGTTTGACTGCCTTAAAAATCCCCTGTGGGAAACCCATAGGAGGCAACTGAATGTAACAGCAGCACCGACCAGTTGTATATACTTGGCATCTGTGAACTAGCACAACCAACAACAGCAGAACTCACACTTCTCACAAGCTCGTTTCACACATTCACTAAGACAGACCACATTCTGGGCCATAAAACGTACCTTACTGTATTTAAAAGTATAGAAATTATGCAATGTGTATTCTCGGACCATGATGGACTTAAACTAGAAATCAGTAACAGAAAGGAAACTGGAAAATTCCAAAATATGTAGAGATTATGTAAGACGTTTATGAATGATACATGGAATAAATGAGAAATTTCAAGAAACTATAACGATATGTATTTTTATACTTTTTAATTTTTATTGAGGTATAGCCGATTAACTTTTCCAGTAGTCATGTATGGATGTGAGAGTTGGACTGTGAAGAAAGCTGAGCACCGAAGCATTGATGCTTTTGAACTGTGGTGTTGGAGAAGACTCTTGAGAGTCCCTTGGACTGCAAGGAGATCCAACCAGTCCATCCTAAAGGAGATCAGTCCTGGGTGTTCATTGGGAGGACTGATGCTGAAGCTGAGACTCCAATACTTTGGCCACCTGATGCGAAGAGCTGACTCATTTGAAAAGACCCTGATGTTGGGAAAGATGGAGGGCAGGAGGAGAAGGGGATGACAGAGGATGAGATGGTTGGATGGCATCACTGACTCAATGGACATGAGTTTAAGTAAGCTCTGGGAGTTGGTGATGGACAGGGAGGCCTGGCGTGCTGTGGTCCATGGGGTCACAAAGAGCCGGACGCTACTGAGTGACTGAACTGAACTGAACTGAGCTGATTAACAAAAAATGTTGTGATAATTTAAAGTGAACAGCAAAGGGATTCAGCCATATCTATATACCTATATCTATATCTATATATACCCATTCTCCCCCAGACTCCCCTCTTATCCAGGCTGCCACATAACATTGAGTAGAGTGGACTTCCATGTGCTATACTGTAGGTCCTTACTGATTACCCCTTTTAAATACAGCAGTGTACACATGTCCACCCCAAGCCCCCTAATTATCCCCTCCCCCAGCCCTCTCCCCAACCCTGGCGACCTTCAGTCTGTTCTCTGAGTCTGTGCGTCTCTTTCTGTTCTGTAAGAACCTCATTTGCATCATTTCTTTTTAGGTTCCCTGTATCAGGGATGCCATGTGGTGTTTCTCCTCTGTCTGACTGACTTCTCTCAATATGACCATCGCTAGGTCCATCCATATTGCTGAAAATAACATTTTATCCTCTTTAATGGCTGAGTGATATTCCATTGTATAATACATACCACATCTTCTTCATCCATTCCTTTGTTGTAATAACATTTTGATTTAAGTGTAAATTTGTGGGATGAAGTGAAAACAATATATACAGAGATATTTATAGCATTGAATGCACATACATTAGAAAAAAATAAAGATCTAAAATCAGTCACCTAAGTTTCTACCTTAGGAAACTTGAAAAAGAAGAGCAATTAAATCTAAAGTAAGCAGAAGAAAAGAAATAATGAGAATTAGAATAGAGACTAAGACTAGCCTTAGTCTAATAGAATATTAAGAATAAGAATAGAATAGTAGCAATTGAAAATAGGAAATCAATAGAAGAAATCAACAAAACCAAAAGCTGGTGCTTGGAAAGTTCAATTAAGTTGATAAGCCTCTAACCAGAGTACCTAAGAAAGAATGGAAGACACAAATTGCTTATGTCAGAAATGAAATAGAAGACATAGCCTTTTGAAGAAGAGATTAATACAAAAAAGAGGTTAGTAAAAAAACAAATACTGAGAACTACTCTATGCCCACAGATTTTATAATATAAATAAAATGGACAAATTTCTTGAGAAATAAAATCTACCAAAACTAACACAATGAGAGAAAACATATAGATTAAAGTTATTGAGTCAATAATTAATAATCTTCTTAAGCTGAAATCAACAGGCCCAGATAGAGCTCGGAGGTTTTCTTCCAGGAGCAGGGCACAGGGAAGATACTCGGTATGATAGTATAATGATGGATGTAATTACATAGTTTCTCAATAGAAAGCATACCATCAATAGTGAGTCTCAGCCTTCGTTATGGTCCAGCTCTTACATCTACCCTTGACTACTGGAAAGCCACAGTTTTGACTAGACAGATAGATCTTTATTGGCAAAGTGATGTCTCTGCTTTTTAATATGTTGTTTAGGTTTGTCATAACTTTTCTTCCAAGGAGCAAGAGTCTATTACCTTCGTGACTACAGTCACTGTCTGCAGTGATTTTGGAGTCCAAGAAAATAAAATCTGTCACTGTTTTCATTTTTCCCCCATCTATTTGCCATGCAGTGATGTGACCAGATCCTGTGATGTTAGTTTTTTTAATTTTGAGTTGTAAGCTAGCTTTTTCACTCTCCTCTTTCACTCTCTTCAAGATGCTCTTTAGTTCTTCTTCATTTTCTGCCATTAATGTGGAATTATCTGCATATCTGAGGTTGTTGAAATTTCTCCTGGCAGTCTTGAGTCCAGTTTGTGAGTCTCCCAGCCCAGCATTTTTCATGATATACTCTGCATATAAGCTAAATAAGGTGACAATATACAGCTTTGACATACGTCTTTCCCAATTCTGAACCAGTCTGTCATTTAATGTCCAGTTCTAGCTGTTGCTTCTTAACCTGCATACAGGTTTCTCAGGAGACAGGTAAGGTGGTCTGTTGTGTGAAAACTGTATAAATCTTAATTGTGTTGAATTTTTTCATAGGTCTACTATATCCTTCTTCTTTTCTGTCCACTCATTCTATTAATTTTTGATCATTTACTATTTAAATTCCAATTAAAATCTTAATTACTTAAAAATGAATGTGTAATATGATGGAACTATATATAACTTTGTTCTGTATTTACCAAGTCTCCTGTAAATGTGTTATCATTTTCATAATTCAAAAAATAAAAAAGAAAGAAGATTCCCTCAAAAAAAGTAATGCAAATCAGAAGTACAATGAGCTATCACCACATACTATAATGGCCATCACAAAAATGCCTACAATTAATAAACGACATAGAGAATGTGGAGAAAAAGGAACCCTCCTACACTGTTCGTGGAAATGTAAATTGGTACAGCCATGTGAAGACAGTATGAAATTTCCTTAACAAACTAAAAATAGTTACCAGTGTGAGATGGTATCTCACTGTAGTTTATTGTTTGTTCATTTCTGTGCAACTCTTTTCTTCCACTCAGTAGCTGGTCTTTAAGGTTCATCAAGAGATAAATGATAAAGATGTGATATGTATATACAACAAAGTAGGACTCAGCCATAAAAATGAATGAAGCAATGTAATTTGTGGCAACATAGATTAACTTAGAGATTATCATACTAAGTGAAGTACGAAAGAGAAAGACAAATGCTATAGTATATCACTTACATGTCAAATCTAATATTTGACCCAAATGAATTTATTAAAAAAAAAAAAGCAGAAATAGACTCACAGGCATAGAAAACAAATTTATGAGGAGCAAAGGAGAAAAAGAGTGAGGGCGGCATAAAGAAGGGTTTCAGGATTAGCTGACGCCTGCTACAACATATAGCACAGAGGAAAAGCAATCCTACTGTGTAGCACAGGGAACCATATTTGATACCTGGAAGTAAACTATAATGGAAAAGATTATGGAAATGAATATATATGTAAAACAATCACTTTGTTTTATACGAGAAACTAACACGACAAGAAATATGTTCTGGCTTCAAATAGAAAGGGAATGAATTCCTGTCAGCTAACAGAGCATGTCCACTAAACTAAAAGAGTAAAATGTTATCATTTTTCTGACCCTTATAAGCACCATTCAATAAACATAGATTATCTACACTGTGTAAGATTGTATGAGGCCCCAGTCAGAGGCAGAGAAAGACACTGCTTCATATATGAGAGTGGCAAAATTCTTCCTGAGTAATTATGACTAGGCTATTCATACTTTATAAAATTTGCACTTTGATATATTTTTGAGTATAGTGATTTATTTTCCCTAGGTAGTATTCTGCAGTCCTGTGATTCATATTTCTTTTCATTCTTAAGCCTAGTTTTGAATGGCTATTAGTCTATACTGTTAACTAATTGCTTTTCTAAACTTGAAATATTTATAAATGCCTAAGAAATCAAAACCCACATGAAATCTGTTGCTCACAGCCAGAACATTACTCATTCACTTTTATTGTTCAAGATAATTTACATTTGACATAAGGACAATTAACCACACACAACATGAAAGATAATCACATAATTAAATGTTTTTCATAGCACCAGAACACTTTAAAAATATTACTGCAGAAGGTTGGTTCACACTGTGAGGGCTACTTTAAGAAAATGATACAAAAGATGATTTTAATTTTTAAAAAAAATGTCTTTTTTTCAGGTATAAGAATAAGCTTAAGATTAGAAGGAAAATAACAATATTTTTTTTATTCCAACACCAGCATTTATTTTTAAATCTTATCTCCTATTTTTAAAGCATGTTTTTGAAAGAAAAATAGATTCTTATTCAGCTCCTAATGTTTGGAAGAATGAGGATAAGACATAAGTCATAACCATGAATGATATTAGTTCAGCTTCTATACTGTTGGGAAGCTTGGTGCTCTGCTGGGAAATTGACATTCCAATCTGTTTACAACCTGGCTGTCATCAGAGACTGACTATTTGGAAGACAGTGTTGAGCCTCTTACTCAGGTGATTGTGGATAGAAGTGGGCGGAAGTAGTTGTATTGCGCAAGGGGATAGTCCCTGGGGAGGAGACACTGACTTTGGAAGCATCAGTTCTGGAACAAGCAACAGCGCCTGGTTTAGTCTTCTGCTTGCAGTCAGACTTATTCTCTATTTTATGTAAAAACAACAACAACAACAAAAAAAAGACCACACAGTTTATATATATATATACAAAATAAAACTTTAGAGAAAGTGACCCCATAGTCTTTACTGACAACAATAGCACTGACTCTTAACCCCAGCACTGTCAAATATAAATCATATTCACTGTGATCTTCAGAGGGAAAGGGCAGAGGCTCAGCCCACTCATTTAGGTAGGGTGACGGCAGCTCTGGATCCAGGGCTAGGCAAGTGACAAATCCAGCAGACAGGAGCATCCTATTACTCACTGAGAATATTTTAGCTCAGAGAGAGTGACATGATTCAGGCAGTGTCAAACTCTTGGAACTTTTGCCTGAGTGATTAGGGGAGAGGCAGACACTCTTTGGCATTGGAATCACTGAAGCGACCAGTAAAGCTCAGAGCGCAGAGAATCACCAAGACGGATCATTTTGCTTAGGAAAGGAGCAGAGCCAAAACAGAAGGAACCAGAGCTGTGTGGCAGAGAAAGATTAATAATGATGAAATCATTTGAGCTGCTGGAGCCAACCGCGGGTGATAATTCTCTCCCTAATTTGCAACAGTTTTTCTCCTTGATCAAACTCAAGCCAGGCTCCACTGAGCCCTTTCTAGATTAGGCGTCAAACTTGGCCTATGAAGTCTTGTTTTTTTTAATAGCCAAGCCATGGGATGACCCTAATTCCCCTCACAGGGTCTGCTGATTAAACAAGGTTGCCAACTAAAGTTGCTGTTTGTCCACAAGGTTGCCAGTGCCTGAAGAGAGTGTGCCTGTCTCTGAGTTTCTGGGGAAGGGTAGGGGCCTAATATAGATAAACACCAGTTAGAAAACACAGATGTATTTCACATGGATCAAAGCGTATTGGGTTGGTTTTTGTAATGTTTTACTTCCCTGACCCTACCAAGCTCTGCTCCCCACTTCCTATTCCTCCATTCACCCTTTAAAATCCCCAGGCAACTCTATACAATTAAAAGTTGAATTCAGTTCACACTATACTCTTTTTTTTTTTAATTGCAATAGCATATTACTGATTAAACTATGTCCTTGCTGCTTTAACTGTTCTTTGCCATAGTTTCCTTTTGACACTGGCTTACAATAACTAATAACTTAACATGTAGCAGATTGAGTTTTGTTGCTCCATCATTTTCAAACAAAAATAATCACAATTAATTTATTCTCTTCCCTACCTAGAGCTTGATCTCCCTTCTCCATGTGCCAACGCTCATATTTTGTAAAGATGACCATGAAGATACCATTGTGAGGCAGACCTTCCAACAAAGATTCCTCTTTAGGAGGAAGCAAGCCTGAAGCTTGTTTGATAGTTACTCTAATTTGATCCTTGTTAAAATAATGAGTTCAGTGTTGTTTTTACTGTGGAGAAAGAGGAATCAGAGACGGGCAGGAAATACAAAGTAGAGGAGTGACATATAGGTTAGGCAGCATGAATTTAAAATATTTAACAGAGATCCCAAAGAAGTTGGAGAGAAAACATGATAGGAAGATATAAAGAAGAAAACGGGGCCTTTTTTATATTAGTGGAGAACTGAAAGCTTGTAATTATTTTAAATTGAAGTGAAAACGGAGGGCTTAATGAGTGTTGTAAGAAAGGGAATACACAAATTGTTTGCATAGAGAAGTGTAGGTTCTATTTTGATCCACAAGATCAGGACAAGGAGAAGGCTAATGTAAAGTTGAATATAGTTTGCTTATTAATAGTAGCTATTCTAACACAAGCTAAAGCTTATGTTCTTTCTCAACTCTGATCATTTTTTTAATATTTTGAAGCTGTAATTTTCTTTGCTTGGAGTGAAGACAACTTAGTTTTTATTATTACCGAGATTGAGATTACTGCTGCAAGCAATTTCATTGCTTTGATGTACAATAGTTAAATGTAGCTATTGACCTACAGTTTCAATAGACTTAAAAAATTACTCAGATAATCAATACCCATTCCTGCAAATGTACTCTGTATCAGCACAGCAGGGAGTCTCTATTTCTATGAAAACTATATGTTGAAATAAATAATGCTAATCTTCAGAAGATCAATGGTTTCTGAAAATGAGGAGGGGGTTGCGTAGAACGGGAAGGCCTTTTAGAGTCATAGCTTTCAAACGGGATTGTTCATTGAAATCAATAGGGATGTTTTTTTAAAAAATCTAGCACCCCCTCATTTAAAAATCTGATGTCTGGTACCCCCTCCAGAGATTCTGATCTAATTGTTCTGAAATTAAAGCTATTGGGTTTAAAAAGAAAATACCTCCTTAGAAGGGTCTAATATGCATCCAAACTGAAAATTACTCTTTTGAGAGCCCAGTTCAGAGACAAGTTGGCATGCATTGAGAGTCTCCAAAGTAGTTGCATAACACTCGAGAATTACAGGTTGAATGTTGGTAACACGCATATCTTCTAAAAGCTAAAAGCTCTCTGATGAGCTAAATTAAACTCTGATGAGTTATTGGAATTTAAGCTATATTTATAATATTTACATAGCAAAAATGTGAAAAACTTCTTAATGAACTTTGGGAAAAAAACATGCAACCACTGCAAATTGTGGGAGTACTTGTATATTATTAATTCAATTTAGCAAACATTCCCTTATGAAAACTATTTTAAATACATTATACAGCTTAAAGTGCATTTCCAATTTTTAGGTAAATTGATGCAATTGAGAAAATTATAATGTATTTAAGTTGAATTAATTTGTAAATTTTTACAAAAGTACTTGATAGTTTTTTTTGTTGTTTTTTTTTTTTGTTTTTTAAGATAAAGATGTGAGCTAGTTTTCAGATTTGTCTATTATTCTGGGAATTGTAGCTAGTTATGTTTTCATGATGGAGTTTTTAAGATTTATTTTAGGTGTCCTTGTAGAGAAGTCAAATAACTTGTAAGATATATTTAGCTGTTACAAATTATTCTTTTGAGAATATATGTATCCCCTGAGGAGAAAAATATTTTATTGTCAAGTAAATTGTAATTTTGTAAAATTTTCCAAGAAGCAGCCTGAAATCATCACATTGTCAAATAAGATATTAGGAGTATTTTAATAAACATATTACTTATTATCTAGTGCTAGGAAAATTTTTGTGACTATAAATTAAAATCAATAATATCTGGTACTAAACCATATTTAAACTTGAATATTTAAACTTTATCATTTAAAAAATATATAGGAATTTAAGAAACAGTTTTGCACACATAAAATTTCATCACATAATAATAAATTTTATTTGGTTCAAAATCCTTAGTTGTGGATAAGGACTAAATTAATACAAGTAGAATTGTTCACTCAAAGAAAATATGTTGTTTTAAATTTTGAAGGACATTACTGAATTATACTACATAAAGTTTAATCTAATTAACATCCCAGCCCAAAATATGTGAGAACATATGTGTATATGTTCACCCCACCTCCTTTTATCATAAACATTAATCTGAGAGATATGAATTATATTTTATGGAACTTCAATGCACTGAATCATAAGTGTGTTAAGCATGTTTTCATATATTTTGAAGTTATTTTTCTTTTTTGTAAGCTTGTTGATTATAACATATACCAGCTAGTTGTGTGATAGTATATTTATATCACACTGATTTATACAAAGGCTTTGCATTTTTAAAAATATTCTATAGTGCATAGTGTATTCTATATTCTATAGTACATGCATATATGTGCTTTTCTTTCATGTTGTAACTATGTTTTCCTGGTCCATTGTTTGATTTGGCCTCTTTGGTATTTTAAGAAATACAAAATTTAAAGTATTAGGTAATTAAATTTATGATTTATTTTTATTGAAATTTAATTTTATATCTTTATAGGAAACCTTTTCTCATTCTGAAATTATTATGATAATAATCCCCATGTTTTTACCTACTTTGAATATTTAATTAAAATGGAAAAATTCCTAAACAAATACATTACCAAAATTTTAAAGTGAAGAAATAGTAAGTTTGGTTAATATATATCTGATGAATAGAACTGAGTATCCCAAAGTAAAATAAAAACCCAGATATCATCACTACAAATTTCAAAAAGGAAAAATCAATCCAGTTGAAACGTAGATTTTATACTTCTGGACTTTTGCACTGTGAGAGAATAAATACTTCTTTTTATAAACCCCACATGTTCTGATGTCAAACAGTTCTATGAAGATCTACAAGACCTTATAAAATGAACACCCCAAAAAGGTATCCTTTTCATCATAGGGGACTGGAATGAAAAAATAGGAAATCAAGAGGTACCTGGAGTAACAGGCAAATTTGGCCTTGGAGTACAAAATGAAGCAGGGCAAAGGCTAACAGAGTTTTGCCAAGAGAATGCACTGGTCATAGCAAACACCCTCTTCCAACAACATAAGAGAAGACTCTACACGTGGACATCAGCAGATGGTCTATACCAAAATCAGATTGGTTATATTCTTTGCAGCCAAAGATGGAGATGCTTTTAAGTCAGTAAAAACAAGTCCAGGAGCTGACTGTGGCTCAGATCATGAGCTCCTTATTGCCAAATTCAGACGTAAATGGAAGAAAGTAGGGAAAACCACTAGATGATTCAGGTATGACCTAAATCAAATCCCTTATGATTATACAGTGGAAGTGAAAAATAAATTCAAGCGATTAGATCTGATAGACAGACTGCCTGAAGATCTCTGGACAGAGGTTCATGACATTGTACAGAAGGCAGTGATCAAGACCATCCCAAAGAAAAAGAAATGCAAAAATACAAAATGGATCTCAAAGGAGGCCTTACAAATAGCTGAGAAAAGAAGAGAGGCTGAAAGCAAAGGAGAAAAGGAATGATATGCCAATCTGAATGCAGAATTCAAAAGAATGTTGAGAAATAAGAAAGCCGTCCTCAGTGATCAATGCAAAGAAATAGAGGAAAACAATAGAATGGAAAATACTAGAGATCTCTTCAAGAATATTAGAGATACCAAGTGAACATTTCCTACAAAGATGGACACAATAAAGGACAGAAATGGTATGGACCTAACAGAAGCAGAAGGTGTTAAGAAGAGGTGGCAAGAATACACAGAAGATCTTCATGACCCAGATAACCATGAATACAAAAAGATCTTCATGACCCAGATAACCATGAAGTTGTGATCACCCACCAAGAGCCAGACATCCTGGAATGTGAAGTCAAGTGGGCCTTAGGAAGCATCACTATGAACAAAGCTAGTGGATGTGATGGAATTCCAGTCGAGCTATTTCAGCTCCTGAAAGCTGATGCTATGAAAGTGCTGCACTCAATATGCCAGCAAATTTGGAAAACTCAGCAGTGGCCACAGGACTGGAAAATTCAGTTTTCATTCCAATCCCAAAGGTCAATTCTAAAAATGTTCAAACCACCGCACAACTGCAGTCATCTCACACGCTAGCAAAACAATGCTTAAAATACTCCAAGCCAGGCTTCAACAACACATAAACCATGCACTTCCTGATGATCAAGCTGGATTTAGAAAAGGCAGAGGAATCAGAGATCAAATTGCCAACATCTGACTCACTTGAGCTGACTCACTTGATAAGACCCTGATGCTGGGAAAGATTGAGGGCAAGAGGAGAAGGGGACAACAGAGGATGAGATGGTTGGATGGCATCACCGACTCGATGGACATGAGTGTGAGCAAACTCAGGGAGATAAGTGAAGGACAGGGAAGCCTGGCGTCCTGCATTCCATGGGGTCGCAAACAGTCGGACCTGGCTTAGTGACCGAAAAGCAACAACAGGTAGGTTAAGGCTCTGAGAGTTCCCCTTGCGGGCAGACCTTTGTTAGGAAGAACAGAATGATTTGGGCATGATTAAAAATGACGACATTTTCCCTTCTCCCTGCCAAAAGCAGGAAGGACCTGCTCTTATTTTCACTGAGACAACTCACTGGAGCACCTGCAGGTAAATTTTACAAAAATGGGGGTGGAGGGCCGGCATGTCTGGGATCTCAGGCATTTGAAATCTGAAGCTGGCTCACACTCAACTTCCAGCAACTCATCAGTTGCTATTTAAACATTCCTACCAGTTACTGGCTTTAGCTGCCTCTGCTCTTGTTAAGCCGAGATGTCTGTATTCACTTGCCCTTCCAAGTTCCAGGGTAGGAGTTTGCCCGGTCAACTTCTCTCATGGATCTGAAAAGAGTCGTTAGTATTCACTTCTTCAGCGTTATTCCTGTTGTGAGATTGGGAGGAACAACTTCTAAGATCTTTATATGGAGAAATGGAAATGATAACCCAGTTTTGTCTAAATTGATTTTTGGATTTAATTTTTAGTTTAATTCTAATACGTTTGTGGAGAATAGAGGTATTTATTGCCCCAGCATAATGTCAATTTTTGATAAATATTCCTTATGAATTTGACAAGAATATGTAGGGTACATACTTGTAAAAAACCACACACTTTTGGTGTAGTATTTTACATATTTCAATATGGCCTTGTTTATTCAAATTATTCACATACTCCCTAAAATATGTATTCTTTTAAAAAACTGAGTGATTGTTATTCTCTCTATAGATTTAGGTTAAAACTTACACAGATTTTGGATAATGTGGGGCCTTTCTTTTTCTACACACAAATCTTTATTTAGTTTCAGCTTCATGTATTTTAAGACTATACAATGATAGACATCACCTGAGACAGTTATCTCATCTTTCTAGCAAGTTGTCATCATTTTGAAATATCTTTGTCACTGATAGTGTTTCTGGTTCATACCTTAAAGTCCAATTGTGTAATGTGAATGTAGTCTTCAAGCTTTCTTTTGATAAATATTGGTATGGCCTTTTTTAATTTCACATTTATTCATTCTGCATTTTTATATTTTATCTATATGTCTCAAAGACACATTATCATTGAGTTTCAATTTTTGTTCCCAGCACCACAATTTTTTCCTTTTATTTGAAGCATATACATTTATATTGAACTTCATTATTAATGTATTTAATTTTAAAAGTGTTATCTTACTGTTTACTTTCTGTTTACATCCATTTTTGTTTTCACTTTTGTTTCTCCTTTTGGATTGGCTTTAATTTTTAATTGACTTTTTTGTTTCTCTATTTTTCCATACAATTCAGAGATTATAACATGTATCCTTGACTTACCAAAGTCTTAAAATTATTAATACAATTTATATATTTGTCATACCCTGATTTATCTGCAAGATTAGCAAGATTAGTGTACTTTAATTCTATATTTATAAAGATCACAATACATACTTTTTGAAGTTTTGTACATTTTAATATTTAGATAGATATACCCACATATTTACCCTCTTTACATAAAACTGAGTCTTCAGTTTTTCATAATTTTTATAGCTGAAAGAGTCCATTTTTATTCCATCAGTGATGAAATTACATGTTTTTGTTTGTCTGAAATTATCTTTATAAAATCTTTTTTAACTAAAAATTATTTTTATTTATAGAATACTACAGAATTTGACACATTCAAGAAATTATTCAGTTGTTTTCTGATTCCCCTTGTTTTGGTTAAAATGTTTTAAATTGTCTATATTTCATATTTTTGGTTTAAACTCTGTGGATTTCAAAAATTTTGATGAATATATCTTTCCAAAAGATTGGCCATCAATTGTTCCATTTTATTTCATTTTGTTTTTTTTTTTTCTCCATTGGTCTTATATTCCTTCTTTATCTTATATTATCTTCTTTATATCATATCATATATCATCTTCTCTAGATACTTGAATAGTTTACTGGATATTCTTTACATTTACATTGATTTTCTGTCTATTCATTTATGGGTTTTAATTTGTTTTATGTAATATATCATTATAATAAATTTAAAGTTTGTATCATTATTCCTGACACTAGATCTTTTTTTAAAATTTTAATCAGACACTAGTATTAATTTATAGCTATTTCTAAGCCTATTCATGGTCTCTTTATCATGTGAGTTTTATCATTTTTGCTGATTTGAAAAATCCTGTTGATATTCTTAAAAAAATTTTGTCATATTTTCTAACATTTTGAATTTGTTTTATTAATAATAGTATCACATAGTTTTTAAAGTAAGGCATCAGTAGCTTTCAATGATTTCCACTTACCAAAGACATTCAACTGGGAATCAGTAATCTTGCCTGGTCATTATTAAAGTTTAGTATTTAACTTAATTCATTACTCTCCTTTTCAATTATTCTGGTGAATTTCTTCCTCATTCATATGAATTAGACAGCTTATATTCTTCACCTGATGCTTCATTTTGTTGTTCTTTATATTGTTGCTCTTGTTGATGCTATTGTTTGACTGACTATGTGATTCATGTCTCTTGTTTGTGGAAAATAACATCTGATAGTTTCTGAGAAAAAAATGAATGGTAGTAATTTTTAAATATATATTCAAAATCTGAATAAAGAGTTTTATTGTACTCTTAAGCTTGTTGAATAATTTTCTGTATATCACTCTGGCTAAACGTTATTTTTCCCTCAGTATCTTCAGATCATTGCTCATTTGTACCATTTTCTTCTTAATGTTTCTTGTGTGTGTCTTTATTTTGGTGCCATTCCTTCTCTTTTCTTTTCACCCCCTTTTTTTTTCCCACTGCATCCCATTCTTTTCACTTCCTTAGCACACTGGGTGTCACCAAGGCAATATTGTTTTTGGTTCATCCTGTCCAGAGAGCAAACTCCCAATGTTCTGCTGAATTGAGGGGGGTTTACCTGAGTTTGGAGGGGAAGCAGAACTTTATGGTCTAAGAGTTCCATAAAATCACTCTCAATTAACTATCTTTTCAGTCCCACTCCGGACTTTGACTTCAGACTTACCTGTTGTTTTTAGTGCTAAAACATTTAGTGCTTTCACATTGATCAGTTTGCTTCTTGCTGGTATTGTTTCTTTGGGCATTGATGTTACAGGCGCTAATTAAAAGCCCTTTGTATTATTGACTATCATATTAGGAAGGATTCTTGAAAGAGAATTCTTACAACCATGTGGATTCAAACAATTTAAAAATCAGAGATCTTTTTTAAACAGCATTGTATATTGTACCTTTGTAGCAAAATGCATTATGTCCAAGTTTTAGTTTTTATTTGATTGACTTTTCCTTTACAAGTGGGTCTCCTTCACTTTTAAGATCTTCATTCAAATGTCACTAATTTGGTCTTCCCTGACAATATCACCAATCCAATCCCTTGCTATAAGTTCTAGGAAATCAATGTGTTTTTATGGTGATTTCCTAGAACTTATCTAAAGCAATTCATTATATTTTACACATTTCCTTTCTTTTATCAATCTTGTTAAACACTGTATACCAAACACATTGAAAAGTGCCAGTTTAAATGCATATAGTAAGTGCACCATGGATATTTGATGAAAGAAAAAATAAATGAATGAGTATGAAATTTTGTACATTTCAGGCTTTGATTATAAAAAGATGTAGTGAAAGAACAGCTATTGTCATAAATCACGTTACTTGTATGAATCTTGGCACAGATTAGGTACTTAACAAATGTTGATTTAAGAGAAATGGAAAGAATTTCACTTATTACTCCAGATGGAATTTTCTGTAAATATACCATATTTCTAATAACTAAAGCCTATCTATATCAGAATTTGTGGTATGTGTTCACAGGATTAACTATGTGATACCAATCCTCTATATTATTTTTCAAAACACCCTTTCTGAGTTCAATTAGTAAATATTAATGCTTCCTATTTCAATTTGTAAATATAAAATCTCAAAATATGATCTTGTCACAACTTTAGTTTTTAATGTTATGCTAGTTTTTTTGGTCTTTTCAAGTACTCTAGGACAACATGAGTTCTCTGATGTACCAACCCAGAAACACAATTTGTTCTTTTAGATGACCTTTTTCTTCTCCTTAGAAGAATCAATATCCTGCTGTTTTACTATTTGTGAACTTTTATACATTATTGTAAATTTATTGTTAAAAAATACAACAAAAGAAAGGTCCCTCAAAGGACTAGAAAAGAAAAATTGAAAGCTTTAAAGCATCAGAGTAAAATGCATATTTCATGTCATAGTAGTAAGTGCTGCATTATATTAGCAATTTAGCTATAGGATCAGTGACTTTTCTGTCCTTTATTGAATTTCTAATATCATAAGAAAGTTACTAATGTGATAAAAGTCTTAAAGTATTACTGACTTTCTATCATGCTTTTGAAGTGAATTTTTATAGTATTAGCAAAAACAGAGTTTCAGAATACCATATAAACTGACCAAAATGATAATAAAAAAGCTTAAAAAAATCAATAATACAGTTTATTCAGCTGATCTATTTGAAGCTTCTCATATTTCATTTTCAGATCTTTCTCTCTTTGTGGCTCTTGCTCGTTGATAAGAAGAGAAGTTGCAAAATCCCAACTTCCTCTGAAACAACATCTAGTTTTCAATAGATTATCTTGCTAAGAGAAGACTCTGAAAATTGCTAGTAGTCTTATTTGCAGAAAAGAATAGTAAACTATTTGCAGCACAGTAAATATTACTGCCAGCTTTAAAAGATACCTGACAAAAATAAAGTCCACTGAGTGTATGTCTTGTACATATGGAAAATTTCAGTTGTGACAGACAGAATGTTATGTATTATTTTATTTTCTATAAATATAATATTGAATATGAAAAATAGGGGGAAATGTTTACTTTTCTTGTGTCCTTGATACACAAAATAATTGTTACTCTTTACCACCCATTCAGTTTTACTAATGTAAATTCATTACAGTTCTTTGTAATAAAAATGTAATGTAAATGGACCACAGAGACAGATTTTAAAAATACACACATTCAAATTATTTTTGGTAGGTCAGCTTTTCCTTAGCAGGAATCCTGTATTATTAGAAAAAAGAAAATTCTTAAAATTTGTTTGCTTATTGAGGATTTTTATACTCTCTCAAAAATTGCTACTTTGGATTACTTACTGTAGAGTGCTAGTTGTCCAAACACTTTTCTTTTGCACTCACTGCATAATTAAACACCAAAAATGTTTGGAAGATAATATTTTTTAAAAGTTATTAATAACTTCTGGAAAAATTACAAAACTTCAATTTCACAATTTTGGAAAAATATCACGAAAATTATTTATGTTCCCTTGATTTGTTTCTATGTTAGATCATAAATAGAAATTGATGACATTAGTGAAATGAGTAGAAGTACCTATTATTTTCTTGAATCCTTTGTTACTTTACATTTCTTCTTCACGACATATAAACCATCAGGTTGATTTTATTTTTATTTATTTTTCATCAGGTTGATTTTAAATCTTATATGAAATTGGCTTTTAACTATATTTATTTGCTTTGTGTAGCCTCTCTTGGGACTATGAAACTTTCAGAATCTATATAAGAACTTGGTGAAAAGTGAAAGTGAAGTCGCTCAGTCGTGTCCGATTCTGCGATCCCATGGACTGTAGCCTAATCACGCTCCTCCATCCATGGGATTTTCCAGGCAAGAATGCTGGAGTGGGGTGCCATTGCCTTCTCCAGAGGATCTTCCTGACCCAGAGATCGAACCCGGGTCTCCCGCATTGCAGGCAGATGCTTTACCATCTGAGCCATCTGGGAAGTCCCTAGAACTTGGCGGTTTTCCACAATTCTTTAGGGTTTAATAGTTTGCATTTGATTAACAGAATGAGGATTGTGGAGATTATCAAGATATCTATTGCAGCAAGTCTTGAATCAAGGACTTACATTCACCCCACTCATGCCATCTCCATGCTCCTTAAACCTTTACCCAGTGCTCAGATTGTGCTTCCAGTGCCATGCACACTTGTTTTCCTTACTAGAGTGTAAACCACATGTGGGAAAATTCTTTGTAGACCATGACCTTTGGAACATAATCCAATGTGACCCAAGAAATGTAAAAGCAATTTTAAAACTCATCATTAAAAAATTAATCCAATCATTAATTGCTAACATCACTGTTTCTCCCAGAAAACTGTCTTCTGAATATAGTCTTTCATAGTTTTGTTCACAGGGCTTGTTTATTTGTTCAGATAAAAGTTATAGTGCCACATAGGCATTGTGTTAAAAGTAAAAATTCCAAATAATATCATGGCAGTGACTTCCAGATAAATATCACCTGAAACACCTATAGATTAACAAGTCAGATTTATTATTCATAACAACAAAGAAGATTCTTCTTGGTGAGCTGTGGACAGTCTCAGTTCAGTTCAGTCACTCAGCCCTGTTGAACTCTTTGCAACCCCATGAACTGCAGAACGCCAGGCCTCCCTGTCCATCACCAACTTCCAGAGTTCACCCAAACCCATGTCCATTGAGTCCATGATGCCATCCAACCATCTCATCCTCTGTCATCCCCTTCTCCTCCTGCCCTCAATCTTTCCCAGCATCAGGGTCTTTTCAAATGAGTCAGCTCTTCGCAACAGGCGGCCAAAGTATTGGAGTTTCAGCTTCAGCATCAGTCCTTCCAATGAACACCCAGGACTGATCTCCTTTAGGATGGACAGGTTGGATCTCCTTGCAGTCCAAGGGACTCTCAAGAGTCTTCTCCAACACCACAGTTCAAAAGCATCAATTCTTCGGTGCTCAGCTTTCTTTATAGTCCCACTCTCACACCCATACATGACCACTGGAAAAACCACAGCCTTGACTAGACGGACCTTTGTTGACAAAGTGATGTCTCTGCTTTTTAATATGCTGTCCAGGTTGGTCATAACTTTCCTTCCAAGGAGTAAGCATCTTTTAATTTCATGGCTGCAATCACCATCTGCAGTGATTTTGAAGCCCCCAAAAATAAAGTCAGCCACTGTTTCCACTGTTTCCCCATCTATTTGCCATGAAGTGATGGGACCAGATGCCATGATCTTAGTTTTCTGAATGTTGAGCTTTAAGCCAACTTTTCACTCTCCTCAGTAATATCATATTGCATGAATCAAGGCAAGGTTTAAGGAAGTGGGGATTTATTCTGGAATTGTATGATATCAAGAATGCCAGTAAATCTGATTGTGTATAATTAAATCTTGAGTATTGGGAAGGAAGACTAGACAAGGGCAAAGGTATAATTTATAAATAAGCTGCAGTGGGAGATGCTTGTTATTTTGTGCCTTGATAATATTCTTGTTTTATTTTTTGTATTCAGACATAATTACATAGTGATATTATTTTTGCTCTGATTCATCATGGTCAGAGCGACCTGTCTGAGATGTTGATGTTCTTTGAAATTATTTATGTTCAGGAGGAGACAATTCACACTTGGCTGTGAGTGACAGGACAGTTCATAGTAATACCAAAGCCTAGCTGATATTACCAAACAGCTCCTGGATATCAGAGATCACTTTTTTCTTTCTCAATAATTAGCATATTATTGTAATATATGTACTAGCAAACAAAAGTTTCATTAAATTTATTTTGGATTTTGTATCACAAAATTACTGGAGACTGCCTTAGATTTCTGGAATGATTTTTTTTTTCAAAGTTATGTATAATACTCATTTTTTTTTAAAGTAATCTAATGAATTGATAGAAGTAGAGAATCAAATGTAAATAATTATTTTGTCTAGGAACTTAGTCACCATACATGTAAAATAAATCAACTATGCTCTTCATTTTACTAGAATTGTGTCATTGCTTTTAACAAAATAAAGCCAACATACATAAAAACAACTACCATGTTTCTGAACGAGACTAACCTACAGTCTTTAATACTATTTTATGACATAATGCCAGAGACTTCTGACAGCTTGAGGCTTATTTTTGCTGATCTTCTAATTGAATATTCCAGAGAAGAACGAGTTTTCAAATTCTCCAATGTGTGATCAATTGTAGCCCTTCTCAGAAAAATTATGTTATAGATACAGAAATATCATTGTGCACTTGTAATTGTCAATATAAGTGTTATTAGTTGTGTTGATTATAGATTCATGATTGACAAATCAAGTTCAAAACAGGGACTCCAGTGTGGAAGTTTGATCGTC
Organism: Cervus canadensis; assembly: GCF_019320065.1. Classification (NCBI taxonomy): domain Eukaryota; kingdom Metazoa; phylum Chordata; class Mammalia; order Artiodactyla; family Cervidae; genus Cervus; species Cervus canadensis. The sequence goes on from NC_057389.1 coordinate 6,082,811, forward strand.
TCTGCATGAGAATTGCATCACTGAAGTCCTGTTTTGGAAAAATAGATTAAAGTTTCATGAATGTGCAATTTGAAGCCATATTCCTAGAACTCTCAGTGAAGGACCTTTTAACTAATTTAATGAAAATGCTCCTTCTTATGGGCCTGAGGAATAAAGTCTTGGAAATTGCTAAGAGACTGCCTAAAGGCAAAAGAAAAGGCTGAGCCACAGTGAGATTATCATTTCCAAGAGTTTAGCTTCAAAACTGAATCAGAGATCCAATAGTAATTTTATTTGCTTTCTAAGTCTAGAAAGAAACCTGAGCTATTGCGCAGGATAGACCATTCTCAGGCAACCAGGTGCCTCAAAGTCCCTAGTTCAATCTCAGCAAGGATGCCGGCTTCCCAGTTCTTTCTGTCATTTGTCCTGCCCAACCTCCCCCACCCCACCCAAAATTACCAGGTAGGACTGAAACAAAAGTGTTCAGACAGTGGAAGGAATTTACAGCTGATACTGAATGGGCAAAGTTAATGGGGTATTTTCTATGTAAGGCCACTGCTGCAATTGCTAACTGTATTCTGGTCACAGAAGAAGCTGTGAGTCTAGGAACATGATGATATAGCCCCTGTTACTGGTCAATTAAGAGATAACAGCAGTGTGGCTGTGATTTGCCTCTCCATCTGCAGCAATCTGTCACTAACTCTAAAAGCCACTTATCCTAGGAAGACAACCCTAAAATAACCTGAAGAATTAAGTATGAAATATAAACAGCAAAGGGCGATTTCAGGCAAGAGTTGCCCAGCAACAAAATCAATTTGACATTATCACACATTATTTTGTATGTCCTAAATATTATTTCTATTTTATATAGAGGTTGAAGATAAAGCTTATCTTAAATCTTTGGAAAACAATGGAAAATTATCTTTTCACAAGTAATAGAGCGTTTGAAACAATTTACAGTTTATTATTCCTCAGAAAATTTTCAGATTTGCAAATGAGATAGACATTCTGACTTCCCAGATTTACTTCATGTTAAAACATGCAAACAAAAAACAAACCAAGGCACTCATTTTCTTTCTTTCTTATTTTTTTTTTTCATTTATTTTTATTGGTTGGAGACTAATTACTTTACAATATTGTAGTGGTTTTTGCCATACATTGACATGAATCAGCCATGGATTTACATGTATTCCCCATCCCGATCCCCGCTCCCACCTCCCTCTCTACCTGATCCTTCTGGGTCTTCCCAGTGCACCAGGCCCGAGCACTTGTCTCACGCATCCAACCTGGGCAGGAGATCTGTTTCACCCTTGATAGTATACTTGTTTCAATGCTATTCTCTCAGAACATCCCACCCTTGCCTTCTCCCACAGAGTCTAAAAGTCTGTTCTGTACATCTGTGTCTCTTTTTCTGTTTTGCATATAGGGTTATCGTTACCATCTTTCTAAATTCCATATATATGTGTTAGTATGCTGTAATGTTCTTTATCTTTCTGGCTTACTTCACTCTGTATAAGGGGCTCCAGTTTCATCCATCTCATTAGAACTGATTCAAATGAATTCTTTTTAATGGCTGAGTAATATTCCATGGTGTATATGTACCACAGCTTCCTTATCCATTCATCTGCTGATGGGCATCTAGGTTGCTTCCATGTCCTGGCTATTATAAACAGTGCTGCGATGAACATTGGGGTGCACGTGTCTCTTTCAGATCTGGTTTCCTCGGTGTGTATGCCCAGGAGTGGGATTGCTGGGTCATATGGCAGTTCTATTTCCAGTTTTTTAAGGAATCTTCACACTGTTCTCCATAGCGGCTGTACTAGTTTGCATTCCCACCAACAGTGCAAGAGGGTTCCCTTTTCTCCACACCCTCTCCAGCATTTATTGCTTGTAGACTTTTGGATAGCAGCCATCCTGACTGGCGCGAGGCATTCATTTTCAACCAGACTTAACTGTCTATTATATCATTCCAGATAATTTCTACAGTAAATTATTACATGTCCTTTGTCTCATATTAATTAATTTATAAAGAAAATTTCTTACTAGTTTAAAGACAAAAAACCAACTAATTTACATATATTGATCTAATTAAACCTTTGGGAAGGTACTATGTCTACTTCCATTTTACATATAAGGAAACTCATCTATAAGAATTGTTAGATTACTTGCCAAAGTTCACATAGCTGGTATTTGAACACAATCTATGCTTGTAAGCTACTTTACAATTCAGTGAGAATAGTATAAAAAATGTAGTCATCAAGTTAACACAAGATAATTATATAGTTAATCCCCCTTACAAACTTATAATAAATAATCATTCCCAGCTGATACAGGATAATTATGTAGTTAATCTCCCTAACAAATGTTTATGTGAATAGTATATATTGGAAAGGAAGCCAATCAAAGTGACTTATGGAGGAAATCCCAAATTTGTCTATGATATTTCATTTGTTTGTTTAAGAGTTTAGATGTCAGTGTTAGTAAATAATAGTTTACAGAAGGTTATCATGGGAGTAGTGTTTATTAACAATATGATCATAGTAGTTTCCTATTTTTTAAACCATAATACAGAAATACTAAATGAAAGAAGAATTACATTAGAAACTTAGTTGAATTCAATATCATTGGTTTTTATGAATGGAAAAGACTAGAAAACTTATCTTCCTCTCCTCAATTATCTTAAAAAACATTTTCCCCCTAAAAAATTTGATGAAAACCAAGATCTTATATTCCATAAGACATGGTGTGCTATTATGTGTTTTCATTATCCTCTCAATATAAACATTCAAGTATATCATAACTATGACAATAATTTTCAGAGTAGAAACAACTAATCATGATCTTCCTTTTAAAAATGTCTATGGCTTCTAAAAGAGAGTTACTCTTCTTAGAGTTTAGTGAAGTTCTCATATTCATTTTCAAGAAAAAATTAAATGCCACTGAAGCTTGAAACCCAAACATTTCTTTGCTAAAAAAATTGTTTGAAAACTGACAGCTATTAAAATAAGAGAAAAAGAGCATTTAATAGCCACGATCATATAATCCTATCAAGCTCTTCAACAAAATGACATAGTCTTCTCTTTTGCTATTTTCTATCAGATTTGTACACTTTACATTGCTTTAATGGTTGAAAAATGCTTGGTAAATTTCTCTTCTAGAAATCTGTTTCAATCTTCAAATTTACATTTGACATTTAAAACTATCATTACAGTTCTCACCACTGATGCATATCATAAGTTACATTATTTTATTTGCTTTAGCTTCATGCATATGAGAACATGCTGTTAAATTTAAAATACCAAGTTTACAGTTCTTCCATCTCATCAGGTGAGCTATTTGAGGCAAAACTCCCTGTCAACAACATGTGATACATAAATTTGATGAGAGTGTTTTTCAGTTAAGTTACTATTGGATTATAGTTTTCAATTTAACTTTTCAAAATATTTGTAAATTTGGTTTCATTTGAGATCATTTTGGTTTTTGTATGATATGGGAAACTTAGCAGTTATTTCTGTTTGGAGGTAATTGCTTTTGGAAAGAAATGATGACTCTGCTAATGCTAAAAATTTGCTCTGGAAGTGGACACATAAATCTACTTATATAACAACATGAAGAGTAGAATACTTGATATTAGTGGCTGGCGATAGTCATTCTTAAGGAAATTCCTTGTATATAGAAAAGGAAAAATAATAACTATAAAATACATTATCTTAAATTTTGGTAGTGTGTTTCTGGTCAGTTCATAGTAAATTTATGTGGCAAATAATCCATCAGTATTTGCAAAATTAAATTGATATTATTACCTAAACTGCAGCCAAAATCCCCAAACTACTGTAAGATTTCCAAAATATATAAAAGGCTTCTTTTATTAGATAGGTCGGACGTATTTTGAACAGACATGTTCAAAATCTTGAGATATGCTTAGTGTGTGAGGACCCTCTGCTAGTCAATTGGATTGTCTTTCTCCCACAAGATCTTGATCTCTACTGAGGATCACTCCTACAAGTACTGCTTGAGGAGTAATCTGTCAGTTCTCCCATATCAAGAAGTGTTTAAATCTTAACCTGAAGAATTATAGGTCTCCAAGGAGATCCAACCAATCCATCCTAAAGGAAATCAGTCCTGAATATGCATTGGAAGGGCTGATGCTAAAGCTGAAACTCCAATACTTTGGCCACCTGGTGCAAAGAGCTGATTCATTTGAAAAGACCCTGATGCTGGGAAAGATTGAAAGCAGGAGGAGAAGGGGACGACAGAGGATGAGATGGTTGGATGGCATTTCTGACTCAATGGACATGAGTTTGAATCAGCTCCAGGAGATGGTGATGAACAGGGAGGCCTGGCGTGCTGCAGTCCGTGGGGTCACAAAGAGTCGGACGTGACTGAGTAACTGAACTGAACTGAACTAGGATATAAAGCAATACTTAACTGTTTTAATAAAATAATGTGGTAGCAATAATAGATTTTTATCCAAACAAATTCACTGTTTAAAGTTGTATGTGTATATCATAACAAAACAAAACTGTGTGGGTGCTTGTATCTCATTTGTGACCCAAGTAAGCAATTCCTAAGAATTCTTTTAAGGTAATAACAGTATGTACTAAAATATGAACTTAAAGAGAAATATTCCCATACAGCTAAATTTATGTTTTCATTTGAAAGGTAGACTACATTTGACTTGCTTAGATTGAAGATCAGGTCTGGCACAATTATTTCATTTAAACTGCCTCCAAATATCTAAATTGACTAACTTTAAAAAGAAAAATCACTGTAGGTAAGTGGGGAAGCTATATTCCTTTAAAGAATGGCTTGTGGAATAACATGGGGCATTGATTGCAGCGACAAGAGAGCATAATACTGTTCTCATGGGGATAAACGCCAAGTTCAATTTCACTGGAAAGTCAAACATCACACAAAGGAGATTAATGTTCTACTGCAAAACTTTAACCAAAGTACCTGTATCTTAAGGATCACACCAAATACATTTGAGACAATGTAAGTAAACAGATATTATCAGTATTAATTGGGTCGCAAAGAGTTGGACACGACTGAGCGACTGAACTGAACTGAACTCAACCAGAAGGAAAGACTTGAGGAAGATATCAGGAGGATCTTTTGAAATTCAAGTTTAAAGGAAGAGTTTTTTGCCCTCTGAAATAGGGCTTTGAACACTGGAAAAATTGTGTTTACTTACTATATCAGTTGAATTATTACTTTATTATGTGCACAATATATGAAAACCTTATTTATTCAAAGATTCAGATAATTGTGTAATATTTCTTCATTTGAATGTAAATATTGCTATTAGTATGTACTCATAGTATGTGCATATCCAACAATATGTGCATATTGTACCTGCAATATGTGCAGATACAATATATGTATCTGTAGGTAAATGTGTTTGTATAAATGTCTTTGTGTATGAGTGTATATATTCCAGTTTCCACGTAGAACACAGGGTGAGAACTAAAGTCTTTTTCTCCTGGTAGTGACATACTTGCTACTAGTATGTAAGAGTTTCCAAATATACTCAATTTCTCTTTTTGCCATGGATGCCTGATGTTTGTACTTTTTAACTTCTGCGAAGATCCTCAAACAAATTTTAAAAGCATTCCTTTTATTTCTATTTTACTTCATATTTTTAATGTGTTTTGGGTTTTTTTGCCTTGTAAGTTAATAACTTTCTGTTGTTATTTATACTTGCATTGCCTTGATGCTTTTTGGTAGTTTATTACATTTGATACAGGTATCAGTTGATTTCTTAATTAAGATAAGAGTCATAAAACTGATTTAAAGAAAATAACTAGATTCAAACTTATACCATTATTAGATGTTTAGAATATTATGTAATTATCTTAGAAATCCAATATTAAAATGTAATAAAATATTTTATTAAAAATATTAAATATAATTACCACTTGAAATAATCATAATAAAACCAAAATACAAAAAATAAATGATATTACTTTTACATTCCTCAAGAGATTTAAATCTACCAAAAGCAAAGATATAAGCAACAAAAACAATGAAAACATTAAAATGAAAAAGCAAAACATCTCAGGAGCATATGTTGTTTTTTTTCTGTTGTTAAGAGTTCTGTTATTTCTATGCCTTAATATTACTTTCTAACCTTAAACATTGTTTATCATTTTTATTGAAGTATATTTGATTACAATATCATGTTAGCTTTAGGCGTACAGACACACACATGAGCTTCTCATTTCATAACCCCTTCCAATGCCCTGGGAAATGCCCTGACAATGGATTTACAAGGCCATATGTTTCTGTAAATTTTGTTGAAATAAGATACTTTAACTACAACTTAAAGCCACTGTCTCTTTCCACTCTAACTTCCCCTCAGTCTCACTTCCACTGTGAAAATTGTTTGGATCCAGCTAAGTGAAAGTTTTGGAATATATTTAGTTTGAATTTTTAAAAGATATAATTAGGTGGTTCCCATTTCTTTTGCACAGGGGTAAGTTATTGATAGATGCCCACTGTAGGTATAGGTTCTAGAAATAGTTCTACTGCTTAGATTGTTGATTGCATAGCATTATACTGTGTCTCAAAGGTCTAGGAGGTACGGTGGTATGGCTAAGTCCTGTGGTGCCTGGCATAGGAAGAGTGGGATAGTAGAGGGGACCTGAAGGGGGCCAGAAACTGGTCTGTGCAAAATACTTCCCAACATCAATTGTATAAAAGTTGGCTTACACCAAATTTATCAACACTTAGTCAAAACTGAAGTTCCTTCCTGTGGGGTACATAAGTATAAATGCTCCATTTAATTTTTGATAGGATGTTAAAAATGTATGAGACACAAACTTGGATCTGTACTAAAAATAGTATATATGTCTATGTATGTTATCACATGTTTTAGGTGTCCCAACAGTTGAGAATGAAAAAAAAAAAAAATACCTTGATTAACTGTACCAGAGGAAAGTTTTCATATCTCTGTTTTCTAAATAGAAAAAATATTGCAAAATATCATTCTTGCAAATGAAGCAGCCAACAAGGGATTAGCCTCCAAAATATAGAAATAGCTTATACTGCTCAGTATTGAAAAAAACAACTCAATCCAAAAATGGGCAGAAGATCTAAATAGACGTTTCTCCAAAAACATATTGTTAGCCAAAATACAGATGCTCAATATCACTAATTATTAGAAAAATGCAAATCAAAACTACAATGAGGTGTCCCCTCACAGAATGGCCAGTATCAAAAATCTACAAACAGTAAATGCTAGAGAGCAGGTGGACAAAAGGGAATCCTCTCTTGGTGGAAATGTAAGTCAGTAAGGTCATTATGGAGAACAGTATGGAGGTTCCATAAAACACTAAAAATAGAGCTAGCTTATGATCCTGTGGGCCCACTCCTGGGCCACCCAAAGAAAACCATAATTCAAAAAGATGCATGCACCCCAATGTTCATTGCAACACTATTTACAATAGCCAGGACATGGAAGCAGCCTAAATGTTCATCAGCAGAAGAATGGTAACGTCCAATTAAACGATGGACTATTGAAAGGGAAAGCCTGTTGCTAGGTGGTTTCCAACTCTTTGGTGACCCCTTGGACTGCAGCCCACCAGGCTTCTCTGTCCATGGGATTTCCCAAGCAAGAATACGAGAATGGTTTACTTTCTCCTTCTCCAGGGGATTTTCCCAACCTAGTGATCATATCTGCATCTCCTGCTTGGCAGACATATTCTCCATTGCTGAGCCAGCCAGGAAGCCCAAATAGAATATTACTCAGCCATGAAAAGAACAAAACAGTTCCATTAGCAGCAACAAGGATGGGTCTATATACATTGTTATACTGAGTGAAGTAAGTCTGACTCAGTAAAATGAATATCATATGGTATGGTTTATATGTAGAGTGTTTAAAAAAAAAAAGGTTACAGATGAACTTATCTATAAAAAAGAAGTACAGTTACAGATGTGGAAAGCAGATTTATGATTACGATAAGGGTGGGGGAGGGACAAATGGGAGATTGGTGTTGGCATATGCACACTTCTGTATATAAAATAATCACTGTATAGCACCAGAGAGCTCAGCTCAGTACTTTGTAATGGCCTCTATGGAAAAAGAATCTAAAGAAAAAGAGTGAATTAAAAAAAAAAAAAAGGATTATTGTTGTGAGAATGTGGAGAATTTGGAACTCATGTTCATTGCCGGTGTGGATTAAAATGATTGAGTTGTGGAAAACCCTGCGAATTCCTCAAAAACTAAACATAACATGACCATATGCCTAGTGATTCCACTCTTAGACCTATACCCGAAAGAAATAAAAACAAGTATCAAATACTTGTACCTAATAACCAAAAGGTGGAAACAAGCTAAATGTCTACCAATTGGATAAATGGATAAACAAATTATGGATAAACAAATGAAATATTATTTGGTTACAAAAAGTAGTTAAAATACTGATATGACATACATATAAATGAACCTTGAAGACATTCTGCTATGAGAAACAGACCAGACAGAAAAGGTCCCATATGATACAATTACATTTATATGAAATATACAGATGCAGCAAATCCGTAGAGAAGGAACACAACTTGTGGCTGTCGGGCTGAGAGTGGGAAGGAATGGGAAGTAACTGATTAATAAGTATAGGGTTTCCTTTGATTTCCTTTTCAAATGATAATATTTGGCTATAGATAGACATGATTGTTATGTAACATAGTGGGTATATTAAATATTACTGATTCTTCTCTCTAAAAAGGTTAATTTTATATTATGTGAATTTTACATCAATAAAATATGCATCAACAACATCATCATATGAAGAATTAATCAAAGAGCATGTTGCCAAAATAATTAGGAGAATATATTATAGTAGTGTGAAAAGGAGTTAATTCATGTTAACTCTCCTAATTCATGTAATTCATTCAATTCAGGATGATATTTATTATTATTCTTTTGATCACTTTAATTTATCTCCTTGTGGTAAGCTGAATGATGACCCTCACAGATATTGGAGATAAAGTCCCTGGGACTGCACAATTACTTTACATGACAAAAGTGATTTTGCAGATGTAAATAGTTAAGGATCTTCAGATGGAAAAATTATCTTAGATTATTTAGGTAGGGTTAGAGGAGGGTTTTGAAGGCAGAAAGGCTGGGAAAGATTGAAGGTGGGAGGAGAAGAGGATGACAGAGATTGAGACGGCTGGATGGCATCACTGACTCGACGGACATGAGTTTGAGTAAGCTCCGGGAGTTGGTGATGGACAGGGAGGCCTGGCGTGCTGCAGTCCATGGGGTCAAAAAGAGTGGGACACAACTGAGAAACTGAAATGAACTGATATATGCACATATGGATATGCATTGCAGGCGGATTCTTTACAAACTGAGCTATGAGGGAAGCCTATATATATATACAATATACACACATATATAAAACAGATTTTTCTTTAGAGCCTTTGAAGGAATCAGCCCTAATGGCCCTTGACTTTAGCATGAAACTGATTTTGGACTTTTGTTCTCCAGAACTGTAAGAGAATGAAACTGTATTGTTTTAAGCCACTAAATTTGTGTAAATGTGTTACAGCAACTATACAAAAGTAATACACTCCTTAAAACATGCTTTTATTGTGTTTTGTGATTTAATTTTTCTTTTCAAAATAGACATTTACTTTGTTCCACATTTACATTACTAATTTTGTATACTTTTTTCTCTAAGATGGCTTCACAAATTAAGTTTCTGATCTCACAAAAGCTGACTGTAATTCTTGGTAGAGTTAAACAGATGCTTTGAGAAAATCCATTCATATTCATCAATGTTTCCAATGAAGTTATTAATGTGCATATATGCTAGATGTCTTTTCACTGCCAGGCTGTGTGCTAGTAATGACGGGAAGCAACACAGACGTGTGTGTGTGTGTGTGTGTGAAGTCGCGTCAATCAAGTCTGACTCTTTGCAGCCCCATGACTGTAGCCTGCCAGACTCCTCTGTCCATGGGGATTCTCCAGGTGAGAATAATGGAGTGGATTGCCACTCCCTCCTCCACGGGATCTTCGCCACCCAGGGATTAAACCCATGTCTCCTGTGGCTCCTGCATGCAGGCAAATTCTTTACCACTGAGCCGCTAGAAACGACCAACACGGACATAAGTTAGACTGTCTAGTGTATTAGGTCTAGCAGAGGATAGCAGGGGCACAAGTTGATCTGATAAGTGAGTTGGTAGCCCTATACTCTTTTGGACAAGCTACATAAGTGTTTTAAGGTTGATTTTCTTTATCACAGAAATGTAGAAGGTAAATTAAAAGTGATGGCAAATCTAACTTCTGTGTTCTCATTAAATATGTTTTGTTATTTTGAACTCCAGAAAATATAGAAATCTAAAAAGATAATGTGATATCAATCATTGTTTAAAGACTTTTTAACATAGTATACCATTTTATTCCCTATTGGGTATTAAATAAATCAAAAGATATAATATTTATAACAATATAAATTGGAATGTGGAATTCAGAATTAGCAAGTGATTTTATAGATGGAGGAAGATGTGAAAAATGGACTTATTTCTGGGAAGGGAGTCACACCTTGATTTCTTGCTTTCCTCCTATGGGCTTAATTCTTTGTCAAAGTGAAACACTCCTTTTTCAAAAAGTGTACTGTGCTCATCTTTGAAAAAAAAAAATCACTCTTGCTCTCGATCTCCCAATCGCTGTATTTCTCTCTGCTACTCTACAGAGAAAGGTAAGAGCAAGACCCCTTACAAGAATTATGCACAATAGCGAGACTTCTAGTGGTCACTGTTTAGAATTTCTATTTTAACGTGTAATTAGGGCCACTTGACATTTTCTTGACATTAAAAAAAAGGAAATAAATTAAAGCTAATGACACTACAGGAGAATGATGCTTCTCAAATTAGTTCTTAATTTCTCTTTTATCGGAGGTACACTAATAAGCAAGCTTGAATAAGTTCTGCCATGATGGCTTTATCTGATTTTCCCTTTCCAGGGGTAGAAATAGCAGAAGTGTGATTTGATCAGTTTCATTTATTTATTTTTTTGATTTGATCAATTTTAAAAAGTTTTGAGAAAGTTTATTGCCATATACATGAGCTCTCTCAGAAATTATATATATATATACATATATATATACACACATATATATGTATATGCACACACACATATGTGTGTATATATATGTTTATATGGGTGTATATATGTTTATAAAAATAAATGTACATATACTCACATATATATGCTGCTGCTGCTGCTAAGTCGCTTCAGTCGTGTCCGACTCTGTGCGACCCCATAGACGGCAGCCCACCAGGCTCCCCCGTCCCTGGGACTCTCCAGGCAAGAACACTGGAGTGGGTTGCCATTTCCTTCTCATATATATATATATATATATAAATATAAAATTAGTGTAAACTATCTTTCATGGAAAGAGCTATTGCTATATTAACCAAAATTTACCTTATCCTTTATTTTTTATCATTATAAGTATCCCAGTGTCTGAATTGACAGTAAATATTATCATTAATATTTAAAATTTTACAAATTTTAAAGTATTGAGGATGGAACCACATGCTTTTGCTTTTTAGTAGAAAAATGCCTGCTGATTTAATGAATCTCAAATATTACCTTTTGTTAACCATTTTATAAACAGTTTTACATGCCAAGTGTAAGAACTTAATGAAAACAATTTTAATTAATTTTAAACTAAATTTAAAAAAAGAAATTGTTGCAATGTTGTGTTTTTCATGTTATATGCTATTTAATAGTGAGTTTTAATGAGCTGAACAGCTAATTGATGCTTCTTAAAATAGACCTAAGATGAGATGTGCTTGTTTTCCTTTTTCTTTATGAGACTTCTACAAACTGCATGACTATTAAAACATGCCTATACCAAAGGAAAAGGTATATTTTATTAAAGAATAAAATAAATGTATACTGTAAATTTTTTTTAAAAGAATGAATGAATGTATGTGCATATGAGTTTGTGGAGTGTATGTGTGTGTGTGTATATATATATATATCCGTGCATGCATGCGAAATCTACTGGAGTGGGTTGCCGTGCTTTCCTTCAGGGGATCTTCCTGACCCGGGGACCAAATTCAAGTCTCTTACATCTCCTGCACTGGCAGGCAGTTTCTTGACCACTAGCATCACCTGGGAAGCCTGTATGTGTATATATATATGTGTGTATATAAAAGTTGCATTAAGTAATGGAGAGGAACTTTTCTTTTCCGAAAAAAAAAAAAATTTCAATAAAATTTTAGGTCAAAGTATAAAAATTAGAACAGTAAATGTTTAGAGGAAATCGATTTCATGGTGTTGAAATGGTCAAATATTTCTTAAATAGGTCACAAAACTCTACTTGTAAAAGCAAAATTATAGATTGAATTGCAATAAGCAAAAGAAATACTTCTGTTCTTCAAAGTATTCATTATAGAAATGGAAAGGCAAGTTGGGAGTGAGGAGAGGTTTGAACAATACATGCAACTCAGAAAGGGTGTAAATCTAGATTGTGAAAAGGCAAAATGCAAATCATAAGAAAAAGACAATTGAAGAGAAAGAGGACAAATGTCATGACCAGTTTACAAAAGAAAAATCAAAATGGCTAATAGATTTTTAAGATGCTCATTACTATTATTCATTATGAAAGCGCCCACTAAAAATACATGCCGCTGCACACGCACCACAATAAATAAATTTAAAAATATAGAAAGCATCAAGACTTAGTGAGGCTGTGTTTAGGTTACACCATAGAAATTCACCTTGGTGAAGTCACTCAGAGGAAGTTCGTGGGTTTCTCGTAAACTTGAACATACACCTACCATATCACTCAGCAATTCAGCTTCTAGGTATAGTTCCATATATTTCCAACAAAAGTGCACCCAAATACTCACCACTGCTTCAATCACAGTAGTGAAAATCTGAAAATCAGCAAAGTAGCTTATCTTGAGTAGAGTGGAATGCTACCCAGCAATGAGAATGAATGATCAAAAACAACAAACCACAATATGAATGAATTTTACAAAAGAAGTCAGACACAAAACAGGATTACTCTATTAAAAAAGCACAAAAGCAACAAAGGACAAAAGCAATTCATGGTGTTAGAAATCAGGCTACCGCTGCTGCTCTGGAAAGGAGGTAAGGAAATCTGAGATGGGTTCTTAATCTATGTGGTGTCAGCAACTGGTAAGTTTGATTTGTGAAGAAAAGATCAGGAGGACTTATATTTCTGTGCATTTTATTGCACACATATTTTACTTCTATAAAAAGTTTAATATGTATCCTATATTCCCTACATCAATTCCGATTTTCAATCAAGTATAAGATCTCCTAAAATACACATGCTCATTTTTATCATTGCTCCTTCCTGTTATTTTCTCTATACTCAGGTCCTCTATGTATCATAATGATACACTGTAAAAATTTCGATCTAGCCATGATATTTTTTAATTTAAAGAAGCAAAACTCCTAACAAATGACTCTTCACGTAAGATTCTATCCTGTATTGAAGTTAAGTGTTGTCTTTTTTACTGGAAGTCAACATATGGTGAAAGACTAGTACATACAAAGTAAATTAAAAAAAAATACAAATTGTGAATGGCAGACTTAAAATTGCTCAAAGGCATTTTCTAGATTAAATCATCAGTTTTAATATGATTCTTTCTGGTTTTTTTTGTTTTTTTTTTCTTCTCTCTCTCTCTTTCACTTGGGAAATGTGTATTGTTGTGAAACAAATGCTGAGCTCAGGAAATCCCCAGAAAAACATTGCTTACTTTCTAGAAAATGCTTTTTGACATTGTTTTCTGTCCCGGCTATTCTGAAAATATCTAAGTATGTTTTGAATTGCTTAGTATTTTAATTTTTAAGAAAACAGCAGAATTATTCAGGTGGGGCATAGAGAAGGTCACAAGCGTTCCTACTATATCAATTTACACTTTTTTCTTATGTTCTGCAAAGCTCCAAATTTGTACATAAAGAAATATCCTCACTTATATTAATGTACAATAGTAACACACATTAGTTACTAGAGTTGAAAAATTTGCATCCATGCTCAGCAGCTCAGAGTTCAGAGATTTTCCTGACCCCTGCTCTTCAGCCTATCCAGGCCAGTGTGATATTGTCTTCACCCTCCCAGTTTGGCCTACCTTACATTCGGGAGTTGCTCTTTTCCCAAATACAACCAAACAGGTCAGCTCTGCCTTTGGACTTAAAACACTCAGGGTCTCTTTGATCTTAGATTAACTCCTGAGGATAACCAGGTGACCTGAGAGGTCAATGTATTGGCACAACTGCCTAAATAACATAAAATGCTAGAATCCTAGCGTCAGCATCCATGGCGCTTTCTTATCACCATTCCCCACCCTCCCCTGAGTGTTGACCATTCCCACTGGAGATTTACGAGCTGAATAATATGGCTTATTGTAAAAGGCCCTCCTACTAGTGAACTAAACTCTACTTTGAAAGTAATCCGATGCTGTGTACATTTTGTCTTTTTAAGTGTGCTTAGACTGTCACTGAAAAGTGAACATTATTTCCTTTCCTTTTATTATATTTTTTTCACCTGCTTTAAAATTTCACTCTGTTATATGTCTCTGAAAGGAAGTTCACATTTACTGAGCACTCTGCTAGATGCGTTTTGCCTGCCTAAAACTCCCTTGACAGCCAGGCCAGAGTCTAGCAGACTTAAAATGAGGGCACTGATGTGATTATTGCTTACCCTCTTCACCTCAAGACCGTCCTCACCATCAAGGGGAACAAAACAAGTGTGATTCTGGGGCTGGAACATTCAATCCAGCAGCTCACAACAGTGTTACCTAAGAGAGCATCACGGCCAGTCTTGTCTAAGTGTCTCAGCAGTAGCGTTTCCTGAATTTATGTGAGGTGACTCAGATATAGAAAAAAATTTTTTTTTAGGAATTTCTATCATTATTTAATACATTTCCTTTCTTTAAAAAATTAGCCTCTTTATGTGGTGGCGCTAGCTGTAAAATAATAAAGCCAGGAGACATAAGAGATGCAACTTGGATGCCTGGGTCAGGAAGACCCCCTGGAGGAGGGCACAGCAAACCCACCGCAGTGTTTTTGCCCGGAAAGTCCCACGGCCAGAGGAGCCTGGTGGGCTGCAGCCCACAGCGGCACGGAGCCGGACGCGACTGACGCTGCTTAGCATGCAAGCATGCGCGTCGCGCATTTTTGCATATTTCCTCTTTAAGTTTTTACCTGCTTGTTAATACCAGACTTTTGGTCAGAAGCATGACAACTTGCTAGTTTAACTGTCCTTCAATTTACTCTTTACAATATAAAAAATATAGGTGATGGTTCATGCCAGAAGAATTAAATTCATCCTTTTATCTTAAAAGTAAATAGATCGTATGCTAAAAGAGTTGTTGATAAATCAGTGTGTGGACAGGGCTTTTCAGTTAAAATGAACTGTTACATAAACCCCATTTTCATTTTAATCCTACAAAAGTTCCGGAAACTTTTCCAGGGTATCTGTGTTTATTTCTACATGCATTGAAAGAAATCAAACATGCTTTCTGATCCTCCTTTGGTTCCAATGGATGTTATATTTTCACACCACCATTATATAGTAGTGTCTATAGCTAAATGCCCCATCTTGTGATTTCCTTAAGGCCTTGGGCTGGGTCTTATTGGGGGTTAGCATAGAATGTGGCACATAATATGTGTTTATGAATGAGTTCTAAATATAATAAACAGAATTGGCTAAAGTTACCAGATAGTGAATGGCAGAAATATTGAGTTAATTTGGTAATCCAACTGAAGTTTTAAACTCTTCACTGAGGTATATTTCCACCTACCCTACAATTAGGCAACAAGTCAATTAGGTAAGGCCTCTGCCTTAAATGACACATACTTTCTATAACCTATAGCCAAGTGACAATAGCAATGAGATAAATATCAGGAGGTTTTCACTTCCCGATTGAGCAGACTAAGCATCCACTTTACCATTATCATTTTGTAGTTGATAAACTCTCCAAACTCTTCCTGTTACTGCATTTTCATATTTAAGTTGCATTTGTATTTTAACTTTTCAGAAAATATGTGAAGAAAAGGTATTCTTTTATTACCAAAAATAAAAGCTGAATACCAGCTGACTTGTAAGAATTTGAGGGTGAATATCATATGGATTGACGGAGACACTCAAAATGAATTCAGAAATAAGTGCCTTAGTAGTGTCTATTTGTGAAGATAATTCAATAAGTAAACTAATTTTCTTCCCCAATAAAGTAAAAAAAGAAAGAAAATGAAGTAAAACAATTGTTGAGTAGCTTGAGAGAATAAAGTGTTGGTTGAATGAACTTTAAGATTAATGCTGAATTCATAAGAATTACCATTTTTTTCTCCATTAAAAGCAATAATGGCACCAAAAAAGACTAAATTTTGCTTCTAAGCTTATACATTTTTGGAATGATGTGTTTCAAAACTGAATGTAGTTTGGAGCTGTGTCGTAGAATCACTTATATGCATTTTATTCAGTAAGTTTTTCAATAATTATTTGAATCATGGCATCTATCTCCTTATCTTCAAAAGCAGTAAAACCCACAAGTTAGACCATAGAGAGTACAAATGTGCAGAACCAAAGGGTATTGCATTTAAAATATGAATCTAGTGTTCTTCATTAGAAGAAAACGGGACAGAGAGACGAGGTGGGGGAGGGTGTAACTTTCTGATCAAGGCTATTTGATGAAGGCTATTTTCTGTAATTTTCCAACAATAGGGCTGAAGTGAATTTTACAGTCATCTGATCCAATCCCCTGTCCTTGAGGCAGAAGTATATCATTGAAGTAGATGAGAATCAGTACTGTTTGTTGAGACCCCCCCCTCCCTGCCCCCGGAGATCATCCCTAGCCTCCCTCATAACCTTTGAATCTTTTTCTTGTGGCTATTTAAAATGGTTGAAACCCATATGGTATTCTGAAGCCTTGAGTTCCCTTTAGGAGAAATGAACAAAAACTTCTGAAACGAATCAGCCCCCGTTTAAAGATAACTTTGATCACAAGTCTAGAGGTTGCTATAAAGTAATCAAATAGGAAAGAACCACATGATTTAAATATAAAAAAAGCCAAACACTACATCATTAGCTTACTTGAGTTAAAACTGCTCAAATAATGTTACTGTTAAAATGGCATATTCCCTTTCATAGGAAAGGCCCACTAGCTAGTGCTTGGTAAAAAAAAGTATATATAATGGTTGTAATTGTGTAGATGTTTTAGCATGGGGAGATCTTTGAAAGAAAAGAATTATACTCCTTTATTTCAGTAAATTTCCCTTCCATGAGTAGTAGGTCAGAGAAGGCAATTGTTTAACAGGAGGTAAAATGTTTAAAAATAACAACAAAAATCAAAATATTATGTAATTGCTATTTATAAAACTTACTGGTAGAGAACATATTTCAGGAGCTTCTATTTACATTGAGTCCTGATTAATGATGAATTATTCTGAGGCCCTGAGCTAAGATTATCTTTATCCCCAATATGTCAAACATATTACTCAACCTTAAAATCAATATATCTTAACTAGTGTCTTTGTTTTTCTTCGCTAAGTTGTGACCCTATTGTACTTATTTTAATTCCATATCTACTCCTCTCTGTGATTACTCTCTTCCATAACACACACACGTGTTAGAGACTTACTGTATCTTATGGCATACAGATTTGCCAAATGTATAGTATAATAAACAGATTGCATATCTTAAATGCATTGATTTTTGGAACTTTTAAAAAAATTCTGCTATAACATTCTTTATAATATTTGAAACTACCTTTAACAGACTTATTTTAGATACTTAGAACCCATAGATTTAGTATGTAGTATCATATAAAGCATTCAAAGTTTACGAACATTTTTATTTTTTGCTTTTGGTATTTTTATGTTCATTTTCTTTAATTTATGGTATTTTAATAAAGCCTGTTCTATTTGGATAATTTTTGCTTTGCTTTTTTCATAATGACAATATTGAAACATATATAAAGAGTATAAAACCTCACCGTATCCATCATCCAACATTAACATCAACAATTTTCAACACATATATTTTATACTTCCTCTTTCTACACAGTACTACATAACAGCAAATAAGAGGTATTACATTATGTTCCCTGCAATACTAAATATTAAAAAAAATTAAAATAATAATAATAACTGATCACTCTAGTTTCTGGAGAAGGCAACAGCACCCCACTCCAGTACTCTTGCCTGGAAAATCCCATGGAAGGAGGAGCCTGGTGGGCTGCAGTCCATGGGGTCGCTAAGAGTTGGACATGACTGAGCGACTTCACTTTCATGCATTGGAGAAGGAAATGGCAACCCACTCCAGTGTTCTTGCCTGGAGAATCCCAGGGACGGGGGAGCCTGGTGGGCTGCGGTCTATGGGGTCGCACAGAGTCAGACACGACTGAAGTGACTTAGCAGCAGCAGCAGCAGCACTCTAGTTTCAAAATGATCTTTTCATGAAAATTGATAATGCCTAAATAACTCAATTCATCAAGACAACATGATATACCTAGAATTGACAATGTGATCACAAGCAAGAAATAAAAATCATTAAGACACCTGGACAATTCTGAGAGGCATATATGTTATTATCATATCCTATGAAATTATATTAGAAATATAGATAGAATTTGTGGACCTAATATATCTACTAAGCAGGCAGGAATATACCGTATATTTGTTTCAGGAATTTATTGTGTTCATACCATAGTAATGTCATTTAGATAAAAATTAATAATTAATATTGATGAATATGTCTCCACTTATATAAACTTGGGGAAACCCCTAGCAATTCATCAGCAAGGAATAGAGGAAGAAAAGTAAAATTTTATGGCATAGAGAAGTTAAAGCAAAACAGCTTTCAAAAACTATTTCAGAGAGGAAACTAAAAATTTAACAATTTAGAAGAATTTGTTTATATAATTAGCTTATACTTAGACAACTAATTAAACAGAAAAAACAAATCTATAAAACATACTTCGAACAGTAAAGCCAACATGAAACTATTTTTTTTAAATAGCAGTTTTGTATAATTTCTGGGGAAGTATTGAAAACTAATAATTCTCAACCTTCTCTGAGCATATATTCTAGTGTTCCATTTATTCCTCTTGCTTTTTCATTGACACAGCTCAGCCTAGGCAACACCTTTCTCCACTCCCACTTATGTTCAAATATAGTGAGGAAGTCAGTTCCATAAATCCCAAGCTCAGTATGGTGGAATCTCCTTGAGGGTATATAAACCTTAGTAATGCTGTATGAAAGTGATTTTATAATACAAATTTTGAACAAAGTAAAGCACAACCCAATTAAAACAAGTTTCTTAATGTGTTTGGAACATAACATTAGCAACATATCTAATAATTTTAGTATAACTTCACAAACAGGTATTACGAATGACTATATGCAGATGACACCACCCTTATGGCAGAAAGTGAAGCGGAACTAAAAAGCCTCTTGATGAAAATGAAAGAGGAGAGTGAAAAAGCTGGCTTAAAGCTCAACTGTCAGAAAACTAAGATCATGGCATCCAGTCACACCACTTCATGGGAAATAGATGGGGAAAACAATGGAAAAAGTGTCAGTCCATCCTAAAGGAAATCAGTCCTGGGTGTTCATTTTGGAAGGACTGATGCTGAAGCTGAAACTCCAATCCTTTGGCCACCTCATGCGAAGAGTTGACTCGTTTGAAAAGACCCTGATGCTGGGAAAGATTGAAGGTGGGAGAAGGGGATGACAGAGGATGAGATGGTTGGATGGCATCACCGACTCAGTGGACATGAGTTTGAGTAAACTCCGGGAGTTGGTGATGGACAGGGAGGCCTGGCATGCAGCGGTTCATGGGGTCGCAAAGAGTCAGACACGATTGATCTGACTGAGAAATGTAGATTCTTAGTGCAATGAAGTTGCAAGGGAGGTATTTCTATATACTACACCTAGTATCATGAACTAACATACCATATGTGTTCAATCTATTGCTTAAAGTGTCTAAAAAATATTCTCAATAAAATTACCCGTGAATATATGCTGGTTTTTAGGAAAGTGAGTTATGCTGTGACCAAGCTTTCTTTCCAATAGCAATTATGGAAAATGCTCTGGAATTTTAAAACAACCACTATCTTAAAGTTCATTGCTTTCCATAAAGATTTTGATAGTCATCCCCTCCCTGCTTTAATTAAGCTTATTCAAGAAAGCTATTTTTTTTTTAAGAAAGCTATTTCTATAATCTCTTTCAATGAGGTTTTGTTTTGAGGATTGTAAGGAAAATCCATGAAAAGATGAAATGCTGACTCAGTGATTGGCCTAATACAATACAGTGGCATCTTTTTCATTTATCATCTATTTTTTATAAAAAATTTCAGACATTGCAGATAGAGTAATTTGTGAAAATTAAGATACTCCTAGGTATAATAGTAAATTTCTTGTGAAAATTTTGTCCTGGTTTACTCATATCATTTATGGCATACTGAAATTTAAGGGTTTACTTAAACCCTAATTCTCGTGAAAGGAAAGTGAGGTTTTATATAAAACTAGTAATAATCTATTTAAGTTCTAATCTATATATGCATCTAAACTATGTAAACATTATCTGTACTATACATAGAATACAATGTGTGAATACATACACATACCTTACAATACTTAAAAACTATTATTTTCCTTACTTTCCAGATGCATACATAAAAAAATTAGGGAATTAAGTAACTTGCTCAATATTATGTCCAATTTAAGTGGTAGAGATATATGTTAATAATATCTTGCTTTGCTTAACTTGTTGCCCAAACTATCTCCTTCAGTGTATTCGAGATTGGACTAACCTTTAGGACATAGGAAATGAACAAGTTTCAGAATTGTCTGTAACTTCCTTTTTTTTTTTTTTTCTTCAAAAGAATGAAGGCACCTACAAAACTCAGTTCATTATTTTGCTGTAACAGGATTTTTCTATGTTATTTTTTTTTTAATGCCAATATGCTTGAACATAGAGAAAGAAAACAAACACAAGGACGCAAATGCATGAAAAACGACAACATCCACAGGAACTGATACGCTGGACTGAGTCAGTGAAGTAAAGAAAATGAAAGGTTTTAATTAACTTATCTGGTCAAACTATTTGAAGAGAAGAATCTTTGCTACAAGGAAAGCAAAACTCATTTAGAACCTCCTCTGCCAACCAGTGTAGGTCCTGTGCTGGCATGTACCCGTAGCACCCCAGGGTAAAGCTATCTAAGTCCTTAGGTGACAGAGGTCATGCAGACTCTGCTGGGAGCCCGCTGACCTCCCTAACGCCCCTTTTCCTAACCAGCAACTGGAGAGTGATTGAGCGTGATAGCAGGAGTGGGTGCTCCAGGACCTCCTCCAAACCATGTCCATGTTTGTTCTGACTGATCCCTGGCCAGGCACACCCACGGTTACGTGATTTAAAAGCCACTGCTGGTGTCAGCACAGATCACATTATTTCAGAGGGACATAGACAACTAAAAATGAAATATTTGACCCATCGTTGGAAAAACAAGGTTGTTTAAGCAGACCGGCAAAAGAAAAGAAATTTCAATAGTTTTTTAATGAACTTCCAGACAAGTTCTATATACAAAATTGTATAGGAAAATAAGTAAAACAAATATAATATAAAACACATAAAACATAAAAAGTATTAATATACACGTTTCATAGCTTTAATATAAAAGTAATTGAATATACAAATATAGAAAACTGGAAAATATACGACAGTTAACTGAACCACCCAAGTAAACAGGAAATACATTTTACAGTCTAATTTTTCAATTAATCAGGAAAATTAAAATTACTATGACAGCATATCTTTCTCAGCAAAGATTTTAGCATAATTGATCTCGTAAATAGTAAAATCCTCCAACTGTTAAGTGTCTCAACCATTTTTCTCACAAATACAGTAAGATACTCAACAGACATATATGTAATATAATATTTCTTGATAAATATACTGAAAGTTACTTATATTTTGAAGAGGTTTTGTATTCTTTAATTGTTGAGTAATTGTTATGCTAATTAATATTATACCATATGAATCACTATTTAAATGTTATTACTTATTAAACTATTAGACTGCACAAGTGAACTAATCAAAAAAATCTCAATTCCTTGACAAGATACGGTTCTTAATATCCTTTTCAAAATTAAGGGACATTCTCAAGACTAACTTGATATTATTCATGATAATTATAGTTAGAATATTTACTTCCTTATTCCAATTTTATGTTCATGTTATATTAGTCTTATCATTTATTATATATATATATTTATTATACTTTTCATACATCTTTTTTGGGAAGATGTGATATATACAACCATATATATTAAATTAGGATGGGTCTTAAATATTCTAATTTTTTAAGAATAATTAGGTGGTAAAAACAGGTTTTGCCTTTAGATTATCAAATAGATTTTAATGAAGTCTTTTTAAGAAGATCTGTTGCTATATCTTCTAATACTTTGCAATGGAGTGCCACTACACAAATATGCCGTCTTAAAATTATAATTGAATTTCTCTTGGCAAAAGGGATGTGAAACATTCATATCTGAACCACAAATCATGCATTTCTTAAAAGCCTTTTTAAAAACGATTATGCTTCTAAAAAGGTTTTTAATAGAAGTATGCATCACTTTATAATTAACCAAAACCACAACAAATTAAAATGCTGATTTAAAGGCAAAATGGCAGTAATCTCTAGTTATAAACAAGAATAGCAGCAACTGAAAAACCATAGGCATCTCAAGACAAAATTTTTATGAAAAGCAAAAGCCACAAAAGATTTCTTACTTGAAAGTGAGTCATAAAAGTGCATTCATATCACATACTTACTAAACTTCAGTGGTTATTAATCTTTTGTTTAATAATTTACAGTTTCTTTGTACATAAACACAAAGTTATGTGGACTTTTCTGTCATACTTTCTACAAAAAAATAAATTAAAAATAAATACTCAGGGTTAAGCTCAGGGACCTAAGCTCAGAGCACTTGTTAGTCCAGGCTGGGATCATGTCATAAAAAGGAGGAAAGTGAAAGTGAAAGTCGCTCAGTCATGTCCGACTCTTTGCAATCCCATGCAAAGAGTCCATACAGTCCATGGAGTTCCCTAGGCCAGAATACTGGAGTAGGTAGCCTTTCCCTTCTCCAGGGGATCCTCCCAAATGAGGAGGAAGAGACCAAAGAAACAAAGGAACCAAGTAACAAAGCAAAACTAAACGCTGTAATTCAAAACTCCTACTGTCAGCATACTCCTGCGTTTATTCATCTTCGATGTACAATATGGTCTTAGTTTCAAGTATACAGCATAGTGATTTGATACATCGATAGTTTATGACCCATTTAAAGTTAATGGGGAGTGGTGGCTCTGTCTGCCTGTGCAGTATGACATATGCCTGCTGCTTGTCTATTTTTATACATAGTAGTTTATATCTCTTAATCTCATACTCTATATTACCCCTCCCTCTTTGCCTCTTCCCTCTGGTTCAGTTCAGTTCAGTTCAGTCGCTCAGTTGTGTCCGACTCTTTGCGACTCCATGAACCGCAGCACGCCAGGCCTCCCTGTCCATCACCAGCTCCCGGAGTTTACCCAAACCCATGTCCATTGAGTCGGTGATGCTATCCAACCATCTCATCCTCTGTCGTCCCCTTCTCCTCCTGCCTCCAATCCCTCCCAGCATCAGGGTCTTTTCAAATGAGTCAGCTCTTCGCATCAGGTGGCCAAAGTATTGGAGTTTCAGCTTCAGTATCAGTCCTTCCAATGAACACCCAGGACTGATCTTTAGGATAGACTGGTTGGATCTCCTTGCAGTCCAAGGAACTTTCAAGAGTCTTCTTCAACACCACAATTCAAAAGCATCAATTCTTCGGCACTCAGCTTTCTCTATAGTCCAACTCTCACATCCATACATGACCGCTGGAAAAACCATATCCTTGACTAGACAGACCTTTGTTGGCAAAGTAATGTCTCTGTAACCACTAGCTTACTGTCTATGTTAGTGACTCTATTTCTGTTGTGTTATATCAATTCCTTTGTCTTATTTTTTGATTCTAAATGCAAATGATGAGAGTATTTGTTTTTCTCTGACTTATTTCATTAAACAATACTGTGTAGGTCCATTCACATCATTACAAATGGAAGAATTTCATTTTTTTTTAATCGCTGAATAATGTTCTAGTGTATGTATATGCCACATCTTTATTCATTCACCTCTTGATGAACACTTTGGTTGATTCCATCTATGGCCACTGTAAATAGTGCTTCTGTGAACATTGGGGTACATATATCTTTTCAAATTAGTCCTTTCAATACCTTCAGATGTATACCCAGGAATGAAATTGTTGGATCATACAGTAGTTCTATTTTTCATTTTTTGAGAAGAATTTATATTGCTTTCCATAGTGGCTTCACTAATGTACATTCTCACTAACAGTGTATAAGAATTCCTTTTCTCCACATTCTTGCCAAAAATTGTTATTAGTAGACTTTTTGATGAAGGTCATTCTGACAGTTGGAAGGTAATGTCTCATGGTTTTGATTCTTGCTTCTCTAAAGAACACTTTAAATTTAATTCCTGCATGTTAATGTCATTAATTGAGCATTTTTCATTCTAGAGAGAAAAATGTAATTACAGAGATACCTGTTCTTGCTAGATGGTACTGACTGAAGACTTCAGTGGCAAGGCAGCATGCTGTCTGCATGAGACCCACTCAGAACTAGTGACACATACAAACTGAAAGTGAGGGCATGGAACGAGGTATCCCGTGCAAAAGGAAATCAAAAGAAAGCTGGAGAAGCAGCATTCACCTCATTAGATGCAGAAAAGCTTTTGACAAAATTCAGTATCCATTTTTGATAAAAACTCTCCAGAATATGGGCATAGAGAGAACATATCTCGACATAATAAAAGCCACTTATGACAAGCCTACAGCTAACATCATACTCAACAGTGAAAAGCTAAAAGATCAGGAGCAAGATAAGGAGGTGAACTCACCATTATTATTCAACATAGGTTTTGAAGTCCTAGGTACAGCAATCAAACAAGAAATAAATGAATAAACAAAAGGAATCCAAATAGGAAAGAAGTTAAACCATCACTGTTTGCAGATGATGTGATACTTTACATAGAAAATACTAAAGATGCTACCAGAAAACTAGGAGGGCTCGTCAATGGATTAGGTAAAGTTGTAAGTCACAAAATTAGCTCACAAAAGTCTGTTACATTTCTATACACTAACAGCAAAAGATTAGAAAGAAAATTTCAAGGAACAATCCCACTTTCACCACTTTAAATATATATCACACCACTCCTTTCTGGTCTGCAGAGTTTCTGCTCAGAAATAAGCTGATAGCCTTATGGGAGTACCTTTGTATGTTATTTGTCATTTTCCCTTGTGGCTTTTAATATTTTAATATAGCTAATATTTTTTCTTTGTCTTTAATTTTTGTCAATATAATAACTATGTGCATTACTGAGTATGATTTGATATTACTCAGTCATTAAAAAGAATAAAATGATGCAATTTGCAACAGCATGGATAGACCTTGAGATTGTCATACTGAGTGAAGTAAGTCAGACAGAGAAAGGAAAATGTCATGAAATCACTTATATGTGGAATTTAAAAAAATGATACAAATGAATTTATCTACAAAATAGAAACAGACTCACAGACTTAGAGAGCAAACTTATGATTACTAAGGGGGAGAATGGGTTTGGAGGGGTAGTTAGGGAGTTTGGGATTGACATGTACATACTGCTATATTTAAAATGGATAATCATTAAGGACCTCCTGTATAGCATAGTGAACTCTGCTCAATATCATGTAACAATCCAAATGGGAAAAGAAATTGAAAATAAATAGATACGGGTATATCTGAATCACTTTGTTGTACACCTGAAACTAACACAATATTGTTAATTAATTATATTCCAATATAAAATAAAAAGTTTAAAGATATGTTTCATTGTCATTAATCATTATTGTTTCTAGCACTGTATTTTCTACCAGTGTGTGGGGGAAAAAAAAAATCAGAAAAACTCTCTAAAGTTTCCATAGTAAAATACTGAATATCTCCTCCTGCTTCTTCCAAAATCTTTTTGTTTTAAACCTCATGCCACATTAGAAAGTTGATATTTTTACAAATGGAGTCTGATTCTGCCCTTGTTTTAGAGTTCATAAAAAAGATACTAACATGTTTCCTCAATGATAAAGAGATGCTAATCTTTCATAGAACTATTGGTATTTCAGAAGCATTTCTAGTGGTTTTATGTGATCTATGAACAAGATTTATAGCACACAGAAATATAAATGCAAAGTGCCAGTTTTTGTCTTTCTTACTCACTCCCATGCATACATACACATGTTCTTAAATATTTCACTAAAAGTCTACATCAAGTCCAAGAAATATAAGTATGTAAATTTAATCCTATGATAATAGTTTCTTCTCATATTAGATAATTTCTCATGAAATGAATGAATCTATGTTTCTATTGCAAATTAAATGCTTGAAAGTATGTGCTTAGAATGCTGCCTTGTCCAGACAGTATTTTACTGGGATTTATTTCTCTGTAGGTCTACAAATAGCATGTTTTCAAATATATTGTTAGCATTTAATTTGGATAAAGCTTTATATTCATGGTGGTTTCCTTCCTAAGGTGGGAATAGTCAGTGTAATACATTTTCTATACCTCAATAAAGTTTGAATAATTTGGGTGGCTAAAAAAGGAGGTATAAACTCTTGTAGGAATATCCATGAGAGGAGATTATTTTTTCTTGGAGAGAAGCAACTAGATTTTATTTATATAGAGACTATATATTAAATTTTGTAATTAAAAGTTAATTGACCAAAATATCCCTTTATTATTAAAATGGAAAATAATGCTTTAGTTATACTTTATTTCCAAATCTTATGAACCATATAGATTATGCATTACAAATTTAACTAAAAAGTAATAATCTTTTGAGAGTAGTATAAAAATTTGGAAGTATCATTATAAAACACAGGGTGGATTTTATATAATTATATAATCTCTTTCAAATTACAGGAAGTTGCATTTTTTTCTCTAGTTTATGAATAATGGAAGTGACTGCTAGGTAGATATGGTGTCAATGGTCACTTGCTTCTTATATTGCCAAATGATGATCAAGTAAGAGACTGCTTCAGTGTTTGTTGTATAGGCATTGCCTAAAAATAAAAAAATAAAATTAAAAAAGAAATAGAGAGACTCGATTATGAGGACTGCTTAGTAGAGTTGCTGAATTTCAGCCTCTGTACACTGATGCCAGATTAAATCTCAGAGATGGAGTTTTGGGTGAAGTAGAAAGAAGTAGCTTTTTCGCTTTGTCAGGCAAAGGGAGCCGTAGAGAGCTGATGCTCTCACAACTGTGTGTCCCAATCTGGAGCGGGTAGTAAGGAGTCTTACAGAGAGGGTTCCAAGAGCAGAGTGTGATCAGTTTGTGGACATTCTTCTGATTAGTTTTTGGTGAGGTAATTGAGAGTCCGCATCATCAACCTTCAGGTTCCCATTAGTCTAGGGTCTGTGTTATTGCTGTTAGCAGTTTTCATCTGCTGGGGGTCTGCTTCCTGTAAAAACAACTTAAGAATGCGTGTCAGGCATTCATCTATATCTTTCAGGTAATTGTGAGTTCTGTGATCATGCTATGTGGCAGATTTGTGGTCTAAATTATTACCAGTTCCCCCATCCCAACAGTTATTCTTTGTTTCTACATCTTCACACTTCCCAATCATTAACTCTTGAATCAGCCTTTTACTTCAAAAGACAAGAACTCAGGGGCTTGCACATGGTTTCAGTAGCTCTGAAGTGGAATCTAAAAATCTATATACTTTAGTCCTATCAGCCCTTCTTAAGAAATTTGCAAACAGTACAACATGTTCTCATATGTTCTTTATTAACATACAAGAAACCAAGGCCCCAAAGACATTAGTAACTTCTTCAAGTCCATAAAACTACGGGAGCAGGGTCACAGCTAGAAACATCAGATCTTCTGATTCACACCCTTGTTCTGCCTCCCCAGTAACAACGTATTATCATTATATCTCTTTCAAAGTTAATATTTATATTATGTTCTAATGCATGCATCTTTCTATTTATAAAACAAATACCTTGCAAAGAAAAAAAATAAGTCCCTGGAAGACAAGAAGTGTTTTTCCTCAGGCATATTGAAATATATGGACATATAACACTATATAACTTAAAGTGTACAGGTGATGGTTTGAAATGATGTATTTTGAAATGACTACCACAGTAACTCTATACAAAACATTCGTTACCGCACTGTGGCCATCCTATGTGTGTGGAGGGGTCAATGAGAACATTTAAGATCCACTCTCTTAGAAGCTTTCAAGAGAACAACAATAATCACCACGCCATACATTAGATCCTCAGAACGAATTAATCTTTTAACTAGAAGTTTGTACCCTTTGACCAACATCTCATTTCCCCAGCCACAGCCCCTGGCAGCAATATATATATACTTTGTTTCTATGAGTTTGACTTTTCTACATTCCACATAGAAATAAGATCATATTATATTTATATTTATTATAAATATTATATTTATTTCTTTCTGTCTGACATTTCACTTAGTATAATGCCTTCAAGACACATCCATCTTATTATGACAGGGTTTCCAGTTTTATAACCGACTGATGTTCCATTATATATATATACCACTTTAAAAAGGTTCATCCATCAGTGAACATTTAAGTTTTTTCCATTAATTTTTTAAGTGTGTGTGTGTTTTTTTTTTTCACACCCATTGACTATTATGAATAATAGTGCAATAAGCATGAGATGCAGATGTCTGTGAGTGAAACTGATTTCCTTTCCTTTGGATATATAACCAGAAGTGAAATCTCTGATCATATGAGAGGCCCAATTTTAGATTTTGAAGAACCTTCATGTTTCCCACAGTGGCCAGTGGCCTCATCAGCATACATTCCTCCAGCAAAGCACGAGGTTCCCGTTTCTGCATACTCTCACAGCACTTATTATTTCATGTCTTTTTGTTAATAGCCATTCTAACAAGTGTGAGGTGATATCTCATTTTGATTTGCATGTCTCAGGTGATTAGTAATACTGAGGACCTTTTTCATATACCTGTTGGCCACTTGTATTTTTTCTCTGGAAAAACACCTATTCAATTATTTTGCTCATTTTTTAACCAGATTTTTTTTTTCTATTGATTTATGTGAGTTCTGCAAAAAAAGTGTGTTTTAGTCTCTATATCCCTGGTGCTTGGGGTGGGGGGGGGGGTAAGCTAAATAAATACAGTAGGATTTTCATTAAATTAAATTATCATTTCAAACATATTACTACAGAAAGAAAATAAGTTCAATACTACTAGAATGTGCATTTGGAGTTAACATATCAGAATTGTAATGATTTTTTGCTGTGTGGGGTGGGTAGTTACTGTGTTTCTTTCAGGTAAAAAGGATCAAAACTTTCAATGGTCTTTGACCATGTTTTGTCCCTTTCCTCACTTCACTGTGTCAACTACAAATTGGCACCTACCAAGGGCATTGCCAATGACTGAACAGCAAAGGCGTTTGCCATCTGCCTCTTCAGAGATGGAACCCCATGCTGCTGTAGCTGGTGACCTCCAACAGCCCCTGAAGGAGTTCAGGGTGGAGTGAGGCACTCTGTGCTCCAGGGAATCCGGTGGGACAGGTCTCTAGGTAGTTGGATGTTTTCAGGAACAGATTCTGTGATGTTAATCCTTGCATCTCCTCATATCTAGAGAAGCACCAACTCCCTTCATGTTGACATCAGATCCTCATGACTAACAAAAAACCTTTTGCAAAATGACTGCTTCATGGTACTGAACTCCCCCTTCAGCAAAACCTTATATATTGACCTTCCCCCACTGCCACTTTGGAGCGGTCTCTCAGCGCTGTCTGAGATGCTACCTTCCAGGCTGCAGTCCTCATTTTGCCATAAATAAATCTTAGCTCGCAACTCTCAAGTTGTACATCTTTTTTAGTCGACAGCTGTATATATGCTTCCTTGCTATCTCGTCTACTCCCTCAGCAAGTTTAAACTGACAAAATAGATAGTTGTAACGCTAGCCTAAATACATCCAAAGCTTTAAATATATGCTTTAAGCCAAATTTTATGCAGCTCAACTTGAATATATCAAAGGCGATCCTAACTCAACCTGACCAAGACAAAACTGATCATCTTCCTTCCATGAATGGTTTGCTTTCGAATTTTCTATTCCAGCCACTAGTATCATCAACCATTTTGTTGATCAAAACAGAAGCACGATATTTCCTAGAAATGCTACCTGCTACCCCAGATAGTTCCAGCAAATACCTATATATTGTGGCACACCATCTTTAAGGTTCTCCTTTGACTTAATGGCAAATTCAAACTTCAAAGTAGAACTAGTAAGATTCTTTATTAATTTGATCTTATTATTTGTCTTCTTGATATATGCACAAGTGTTTTCCTCTACTCAGAAAACTCCATCTCCCCTACCTTCCAGACAATTCATCTCTTCTCTTGAATCCCCTGCAAACTTTAGCATTTGTATGCCTTACCACTTCGTCAGGGCAGACTTCCTTTCATCCAAATGTCTGGATTGGATATCTATTCAGTTCACTGAAAGCATTCTATTGCAATTGGCAGTTTACTGGTCAGGATCCTCATCTGTGCTCAAATAAGGCCTGTTTCTAGAACAGTCATTCTAAATGTAATTCATGGCCCATAGCCAGCTACAAACTCTTACTAATCTAAGATGAAATAGGAAAATGCATTGAAAGTAAATGTTTAGAAACTCTTTTAGCAATTTGTCAGAATAATCTTATATTTGATGGAGGTAATAATAAAGACTTTGGCCTTGTATTCCTATTTCACTTCTCTGAAAATTCATTTTCACTGTGTCAGGGATAGGTTGGGAACCACTACAATTGAAGCAGGGATTTGTGGCCTGTGTCAACTTGTTGCAATATTGTATCTGCTGAACCGAACATAGAACTTTACTCATTGTAGTTACAAGTTTGTTGATTTATTTTTAAATGAATGAAAAGACTAATGAATATAGCTATATATACAAATCTCACTTAAATTTGGTAACCAATGCTTAAGTAATGCAAACACATCAAATCTTAAAAGCAAGAAATATGAAACATAATACTCATGAAAAAGTATTCTCTCTATTTGGGAGCAACTAACAACTTGCTCACTTGTGAACATTACTTTCAAAATCATCATATTAAATAAAACCAGATTTTGAAAGACATCTTATCGCTGAAATGTTATTGTTAGGTAGTTAGAATAGGCAAAAGGGGTCCAAAATGACCGTGGCTAAAAGACAAAGACGGGAAAAGCCTGCAAAAACGGAACAAAAGGAAATCCATGGACCAGAGTGAGAACAGCTGAAACAAACACACCTGCTTCTTGGCTAGCCCAATTTGCCTAGGGCAGACTCAGTGGGGAGGAGACAATTGTATAAAAGGAGGAAGCCCAGAAGGATTGAGACCTCTCCTTTGGGACTGGCCCGCCCTAATGCCTCGAAGGTGAACTATCCTTTGATTTTCCTAATAAAACTGAGCTGTAACACTGGTCTGCCATTTCAAATCTTTGCTGCGGTGAGACAGAACTGAGAAAATTACACACTCCCCGGACATATCCGGTGCCGGGCCCTGGATGTAACCTGGCTGAAACAACCTAAACTCTGCCCCAGTGAAGCAGAGACCAAGCCCAGCAGAAGCCCACCTTGGTGAAAGCTCATGCTGTGGAAGCGGAAGGCGAAGGAAACCCAGTGCAGTGGAAGTGACAAGAAGCCCAGCGTGCTGGAGACTGGGACAGCAAAAACACACTCGGCAGAAAGCTCACGCAGCTCCGTCTCAGATTCCAGAAGACTCCAGTTAAGGTAGTAAGACCTCACCCCTATGGCTGGAAGGACATATGGCTAACAAAGTCTTCATTCTTTTGCAATCTCTTGTTTCTTGTTTCCCCGAACCCCCTGTGAACAGGCCAGCGGCAGTGGGTGCAGCTGAGGAAATCTGGCAGGGGCTACTCCCCAGTGTGTCCTGAAGGCTCCACTATCTGCCGCACCTTAGTAGCTGTTGCCCAAGTGGGTGAGAGTTCTGCTGCCCTTAATCTCCTTTGCGCCAAGGATCAGGCCAATGAAAATTGTAAACACAGGCCACGCATTTAGCAGTTTTTCCTGCAAGTTATGAAAGGGGTTCCTCAGCAGGTTTTTCCCACTGCTTTTTCCTCCCGTCCTTCAGTTCCTCTGTCCATCTATGCCACTGTTTACAAAGTATTGGGCAGGTAATCACCCTTCCATTTCTGAAAGTTGCATTTGAAACTGTTTACTCAAGATTGGGACTCAAGCCACGTGGCAGGAACTCTATGCTGTACTTACCCACTCAGGAATGTCTGGCAGGGATTCAAACCCGGCCAAAGCCCTTGGTGCCTGGTTTCAGGACCTAATGAAGCTCAGGTTCCTGATATCTCATTGCAAAAAAAGCTGAGTGAGAGACACAGCAAGAGGTAAGAGGTAGATTTGTTGGGGCTCAGAGAGAAGCACAGTCTAAGAGTGCGGGCCGTCATACAGGGCGAGGGGAGTGGCCATGGAATGTGGTGTGGTTAGTTTTTTATGGGGTGCATGATTTCATATGTGAGTGAGTGGGAGGAACACTCCAACAACTGGGGAAGCTCCCACTCCTTGGTCTTTGCATAGTGCCTTGGATCAATTTGATCTCTGGTTCCTCTAAACAAAACTAGACAGCATACTAAAAAGCAGAGACATTACTTTACCAACAAAAGTCCATGTAGTCAAAACTAAGTTTTTTTCCAGTGGTCATGTATGGA
Source organism: Cervus canadensis (assembly GCF_019320065.1). Taxonomy (NCBI): domain Eukaryota; kingdom Metazoa; phylum Chordata; class Mammalia; order Artiodactyla; family Cervidae; genus Cervus; species Cervus canadensis. The sequence continues at coordinate 6,115,625 of NC_057389.1, forward strand.
TGTGAGAGTTGGACTATAAAGAAAGCTGAGCACCAACGAATTGATGCTTTTGAACTGTGGTATTGGAGAAGACTCTTAAGAGTCCCTTGAATTGCAAGGAGATCAAACCAGTCAGTCCTAAAGGAAATCAGTCCTGAATGTTCCTTGGAAGGACTGATGTTGAAGTTGGAAAGTCAAATTTGGCAACCTGATGCTAAGAACCAGATATCAAATTGCCAACATCCATTGGATCATCAGAAAAGCAAGAGATTTCCAGAAAAACATCCATTTCTGTTTTATTGACTATGCCAAAGCCTTTGACTGTGTAGATCACAACAAACTGTGGACAATTCTTAAAGTGATGGGAGTACAGGCCACCTTACCTGCCTCCTGAGAAATCTGTATGCAGGTCAAGAAGGAACAGTTAGAATTGGACATGGAACAATAGACCGGTTATAAATAGGAAAGGAGTATGTCAAGGCTGTATATTGTCACCATGCTTATTTAACTTATATGCAGAGTACGTCATGTGAAATGCCAGGTGGAATGAAGCACAAGCTGGAATTAAGATTGCCAAGAGAAATATCAATAACCTCAGATATGCAGATGACACCAACCTTATGGCAGAAAGCGAAGAACTAAAGAGCCTCTTGATGAAAGTGAAAGAGGAGAGTGAAAAAGTTGGCTTAAAACTCATAGAAAACTAAGATCATGGCATCTGGTCCCATCACTTCATGGGAGAGATGGGGAAACAATGGAAACAGTGACAGACTTTATATTCTTGGGCTCCAAAATTACTGCAGATGGTGACTGCAGCCATGAAATTAAAATACACTTCTAGAAGAAAAGTATGACCAACCTAGAGAGCATATTAAAAAGCAGAGACATTACTTTCCCGACAAATTTCTGTCTCATCAAAACTATGGGTTTTCTAGTACTCATGTTATGGATGTGAGAGTTCGACTATAAAGAAAGCTGAGCACCAAAGTGTTGATGCTTTTGAGCAGTGGTTTTGGAGAAGACTCTCAAGAGTCCCTTGAATAGCAAGGAGATGCAACCAGTTAATCCTGTAGGAGAACTGCCCTGAATGTTCATTGGCTGGAGCCAAGGGTGAAACTGGATGTGGCACGTAGTTCTAAGAATTTCTTGGTTGACACAGGGGCTACCTACTCTGTCCTGACCTTCTACTCTGGAGTCTTCTCCTTCGAAACCTGTGCAATTTTGAGTGCTACAGGAAAAACAATTACAAAAAGACTCACCCAAGAACTCCTTTTTTGTTGGGATGGACAAACATTGTCCCTCCAGTTTCTGATGGTCCCTGAGTGTCCTACTCGCCTATTGGGAGCAGATCTTTCCCTGCTTTTGAAACCTTGCAGCTATTAAAGTCCTGGTAGAAGATGCTTTAAAACTCTTTCATGGGCAAACTATTTTTTACCAGCCTCCAAAGATGACTAGAAAGGTCCTTCAGAGGAACAGGCCGCCAAATGACTATAAGGCAAGTGGTCTCCTTTTGTCCACTTGCCAATTAAACAACTCCCAAGGAGTTCAAAGACTCCTGTTGACCCAGCCCATCCAACGGAGTTAAGGATATAAATACCTACAAGTTAGCTCCTGCCAGGGTTTTTGTGGCTGTTGTTTTTAGCCACTAAGTCGTGTCCAGCTTTTGTGAGCCAGTGGACTGTGTAGCCCACCAGGTTACTCTTTCCACGGGATTTCCCAGGCAAGAATACTGGAGCGGGTTGTCATTTCCTTCTCCAGGGGATCGTTCTAAAGCAGGGGTCAAACCCGCATCTCCTGCATTGGAGGCAGTTTCTTTACCTCTGAGTCAATGGGGAAGTCCTGCTTTTGATAATTCACAACATATTCACTCAGTAGAAGTTGGCCTTTGCTGACAAAGGCTACCTCACTCAAGGTTATACCCATTTCTGGCAAGCTTCTCAGATCCAGTGCCTAGTGACATGGTCTCATTGCTTCAGTTTGGAACAATGTAAGTTCCTCCTCATTCCTTCGTGTCTCATGGGAGGGAATGAGGTCTTTGTTTTTTTTTTTTTTCTTTTTCTTTTTTGCATTTCAATATCTCCCTCTACTCAAATCTGTTTTCTCCTTTCCATATAGGAACAGTTCCTGAGAGCACTCTGTAATAAACCACATAAATGTATATATATATATATCTCAGATGCTATTTTCTGGAGAATGAATAAAACATCTTAAACTAAGATCATATCTTATAGAGGAAGTCAAAGTCATATAAACTGAAATAAGTTTTAAAACAGTGTAGAAGTCATAAAAGAAAAGCATATAAGCTAGTGGTTCAAATTTATAGTCTACTCACAAAGTATTAGGATGAAAATAGGATAACAGGATCTCTGTGGGTAAAGACACAACAGTGACTTCCTGGAGCAGTGGTGCTAGAACTTCATTCAACAAAAGAATCGGGTTAAAAACTTATAACAAATTCAGTTGGTTTGAGGCAGGGCTTAGGGATCTGTGTTTTACCAAGGTACTCAGAGATTCAGAGTAGAGAAAATTCATTAACAGCCCTCTCAGAATTGCTCATACTAACTTTAGGCGAAGTCTATGTGTCTTTAATACTGAAGCAAAAGAGGAAATAGGGTTTAAAAAAATAAAGTAAGGAAAACTCATGGAGAGAAGAAAAAATTTTGTTATTTTTTTTTTTAAAGATCACACACAACTTTGCAAAGCAAAATTTATATTGGCTCAGTTAAAAAAAGAAAGGCTTTTTCTTCTTTTTTTTCTTTAATAAGAAGTGAATCAGATCGCCTTGTGAAAGTTTACCTCATACTGTAAACTATTTTAGTATATGCCCTTTGGACTATGTGAAAATCAGTTCCGGCATTTTAGAGTGAGAGCAATTATTGTTTTTCTTTGTAAAGAGCATTTATATTGTTAATCTTTGGGGTTTTGACCTCAGAGCTTTTGTTAATCTATGAATTTCCCCTTGGTGATCTTAATCACTTCCATGCTGGCAGCTGTACTTAATCCTAATGACTTCTAATTGCTGTCCCTGCTTAGTTGCTAAGTTGTGTTCCACGCTTTAGTGACCTTGTGGACACTAGCCCACCAGGCTCCTGTGTCCATGGAATTGCCCAGGGAAGAGCAGGGAAGCCTGCAGCCCTGGGATCACAAAGAGCTGGGCACCACTTAGTGTCTGAACAACACAACAAAGAATACTGGAGTCGGTTGCCATTTCCTCTTCCAGGTGATCCACCTAATCCAGGGATCAAACCCATGTGTCCTGCACTGGAAGGCTGTTTCTTTACCACTGAGCCAAATACTTGTCCAAATAAAGAGGGAGGGGACAGTTCACATTTATTAACTACCTACCTGGCACTATGTTTGGTAATTTATGAATACTGCAGCCATGAAATTAAAAGACGCCTGCTCCTTAGAAAAGTTATGACCCAACCCAGACAGCATATTAAAAAGCAGAGACATTACTTTGCTAAAAAAAAGTCTGTCTAGTCAAAGTGAAAAGTGAAAGAAAGTGAAGTTGCTCAGTCGTGTCTGACTCTGTGATCCCGTGGACTGTAGCCTACCGGGCTCCTCCATCCATGGGATTCTCCAGGCAAAGCTTTGGTTTTACTAGTAGTCATGTGTGGATGTGAGAGTTGGACCATAAAGAAAGCTGAGCATCGAAGAACTGATGCTTTTGAACTGTGGTGTTGGAGAAGACTCTTGAGAGTCTCTTGGACTGCAAGGAGATCCAACCAGTCCATCCTAAAGGGAATCAGTCCTGAATAGACATTGGAAAAACTGATGCTGAAGATGAAACTCCAATACTTTGGCCATCTGATGTGAAGAACTGACTCATTTGAAAAGACCCTGATGCTGGGAATGATTGAAGGCAGGAGGAGAAGGGAACAACAGAGGATGAGATGGTTGGATGAATGAATTGACTCAATGAACATGAGTTTGAGTATGCTCCGGGAGTTTGAGTAAGCTCTGGGAGTTGGTGATGGACAGGGAAGCCTGGCATACTGCAGTCCATGGGGTCACAGGGAGTTAGACACGATTAAGCAACTGAACTGAACTGATTTCATTATAAGGGCTTCCCTGGTGGCTCAGATGATAAAGAATCTGCCTACAATGTGGGAGACCTAGTTTCAATCCCTGAGTTTGGAAGATCCCCTGGAGAAGGGAATGACAGCCTACTCCAGTATTTTTGCAAGGAAAATTCCATGGACAGAGGGGCCTGTGAGCTATAGGCTATGGGGTCACAAAGAGTTGGACACGACTGAGCTACTTATGCTTTCATTTCATTATAGTCAGATAATGTCTCAGTAATTTATAATTACCATTATTTCATAGTTAAAGAGATAAATAATATACCCAAATTTACAAATTTACAATGGGTAAGTTTGAATTACTTGCTTGCAAATCCAGATCTCCTCTTGGAATATTAGATGTACATATATGTTTGCCTGCTTTATTTTTCTGATTATCCCATAGTCTGTTCAAGTTCAACATATTTATAAGCTTACTTTATTTAGCCACGCCAACTCGACCACATCTTTTTTTACATTTCAGATAATATTCTAGTTACCTGCCTAGCTGATCAAGCTCATCACCAAACCCCTTTCTTATTCATCAACTATACACGATTTTGTGTTAAACCATTCCAAAAGAATTTATCTTATAAATATCCCATAAGTATAATACTTACTTTTTCCTTGCTGATACTGATTTAGTCCAGGCACCAGTCATAGCTCACCTAGATTCTTGCAGTTATTTACTTATATCCCTGCCATCTAGTTTCTCCCTTTTAATGTCTTGAGTGGCCAAGAGAAGTCCATTTGTAAAACTTATGAATATGTCATTTTTCATTTGAGACTCAAGCCAAATTTCTTAATATATTATAACATCATCTTTGTAAACTTTATTCTATTTGTTTACATTAATTTCTCACAACTGCAGTGCTCTGGCTATGCAATTCTATCCTGCATGGTTAGATATAAGATTTGATTTGACTTAAAAAATACAAATAAGAATTTTTTTAAAGTTTATTTGATTTATTTAAATATAATAATAAACTGTTACATAGCAAAATAAATGGGTTACATGCTTTATGAAAATTAACCATATTTAAATATAATTTAAAAGAAAAGATAGCATGGATTTTTACAAATTTCTTCCATGTCTCATTTTATAGAAAGCTAGATTATCCTATTTATTTCTGCATTGCATTTATTGGAATATTTTGTTTTTTATTAAAGTATATGATAAAAACAAAGACTCAAATAGATAAATTACTTGAAAAGGAAGTGTTTAATAACCTTTCCAGATAATCCTAGAAATTCTGCTTTGATAGTGAACCCAAATTGTCCAAATAGTATTTTTTTAAAGACTAGTTACAGTATGGTATCTGAAAATATATCAATGAACTTTCCATGTCCTGTTATATTAAAATTCATTGGCTTACCTTACACTTTGAATATATATTTAATCTAAAATTGTGCCTTTGTTCTTCATAAAATATTGGATCATTGAGTTATAGAGCTTTTTCAAATTTTGATGGGATTTATTACAAAACAGTACACATAGAAGCTTTCCAGATATTCTAATATGTTTTGGAGGATCGAATAGTATCATTGAGAATAAATCATGTCATTTTTGTCCCCTTCACGTGGCTGGCCTATTTCGTTTAATCTTCAAGAAATATTTTGCTAAATATCCAACTCTGAATCATTCTAGTTTATTGATTAGCCACTGTTTTGAGAAAAAAATGGTATTTAATAATAAAAGCAGCTAGTTTAGCCTACAACTCAAATAATCATACAAGTTTTATTTTTTCTTTTTGGATACAAGAGTAATAATTTGATATGCAATTCATTAATCATACCTCCCAGTTTGTCATGCACAATATTAAAAGCATGTGTATTCCAGAGTAAAGATTTAATCTGCCTTACTGAAGATACTCATTTTTAGATACAGGTTTTCTTTTTCTACAAGTGCATGATGGTGAAAGTATAAAATTCTGCTAATACAGTAGTGTGCTGCTACCTGAATTCAGGTTAAGACTAGCAGCGATTTAGTCACTAGTGCCTGAATAAACCATTTTGAAGCCCGAGGCAAAATGAAAAAAGTTTGTGTGTTTATGAATTTTACATATTTTTAATATTTTAACACATTTATATGTTTATATGTGTTTCTATATGTTTTGGGGCTTTCCAGATGGTGCAGTGGTAAAAAAATCTGCCTGCCAGTTCAGGAGACTCAGGTTCCATCTCTGGGTTGGGAAGATCCTCTGGAGTAAGAACTGGCAACCCACTCCAGTATTCTTCCCTGGAAATTTCCATGGGCAGAGGAGCCTGGCAGGCTACAGTCTGTGAGGTCCCAAAGAGTCGGACATGACTGAGCATAGCTCACACATATTTGTGTTATTATTTTTAATGGTTATTTTTTCCAGAATATTAATGTAGCTTAAAAATAATGAAATGTTGAAACTCTTTTCCTGAGACCACAATATTACATTGGTATATATTTTAATTTTTATTTTTTATCACATATTTCTGTATACATTTAAATTTTTAAATATTACACTAAAGTATTATCTGTATGGATTCCTGAGTATTTTGGTGTTCCCTTAAGTTTTGCACCCAAGGAGTGTGCCTCTGTCACTTTTATTGATGACATCAGTACAAAGTCAACACAATGAATGACAAATGACATCTTAATAGGGTATCATACAGTTTTGACCTCCTAAACCTCCTGAAAGTGTCTCAGTTACTGTGTTTGGGTCACATTTTAAAACCACTGCTTCAAGCTAAACCAATTAAAAAGTTAATTTAAAATAATGTTACTTCTAATTATTCATTCCCCTCCAATCTCACACACAAAAAGTAAAGCATATTGACTTTCAAGATTGTCACTATGTAGTATAGGGAAGTATATTAATTCCTTAAATATCCACATGTTTAAGAAGACTGTTACCAGGGACTTTAGACAGGGATATTAAACAAGATAGGAAGAAACACATTCAACATGGAAAGGAAAAAATAAAATCTTTCTGTGTTCATGACTTGTAGTAAATTAAATAAAATCTCTATGCCTATGATGTTCACATGTAACTCAATGAAGGGCTTAGAATGAACTTTTGAATACTGGCCGTATCATAGATAATTATGTGGCAAGTGATTGTGAGGTTTTTCAAACTGGCAATTTCTGTTGCTGTTGTTCATTATAATTAGAGTGAGGCACTTCTAATTACACATTTCCCAAATTACAAAGTCCTTGAAATTAGGATCATATTTTTTACACATTGAGATACCATATAGCAGTAAGTGTCATGATTTAGACTTAAATGCTTATTAAATTGAACTTCCTGCATAAACTGAAAGCCTACTATCATGGATGGTATGATTTTATTTTCAAATTCTCAGAAAATACAAATGCTAAACTCAAAAATCAACCTATCTTTCATATCATAATGAACTCACATGAAATTCTAGAAGGTTGCAAAATTATTTTCAGAAACAATCATGATAAGAAAAAATTTTTAGAAAAATCCATAAATTTATATACACAATAAACAATCACCCTTAATCTTCATTTTAGTTGATCAAATTTGTATGTGGATAAAAATGGAAATAGTGACGCACTTATTTTAGGGGGCTCCAAAATCACTGCAGATGGTGACTGCTGCCATGAAATTAAAAGACATTTGCTCCTTGGAAGAAAAGCTATGACTAACCTAGACAGCGTATTAAAAGGCAGAGACATTACTTTGCTGAGACATGTCCGTCTAGTCAAAGCTATGGTTTTTCCAGTAGTCATGTATGGATGAGAGAGTTGGACTATAAAGAAAGCTGAGCACCAAAGAATTGATGATTTTGAACTGTGGTGTTGGAGAAGACTCTTGAGAGTCCCTTGGACTGCAAGGAGATCCAACCAGTCCATCCTAAAGGAAATGAGTATTCACTGGAAGTCCTGAATTTTCATTGGAAGGACTGATGCTGAAGCTGAAGCTCCGATACTTGGCCACCTGATATGAAGAGCCAACTCATTGGAAAAGGCCCTGATGCTGGGAAAGATTGAAGGTGGGAGGAGAAGGGGTGATAGAGGATAAGATGGTTGGATGACATTACCAATTCCACGGACCTGAGTTTGAGTAAACTCCAGGAGTTGGTGTTGGACAGCGAAGCCTGGCGTTCTTCGGTCCATGGGGTCTCAAAGAGTCAAACACAACTGAGCGACTGAACTGAACTGAAACTATATATACTACCACATTTTTCAAAAGAAAAAAAAAAAAACTTGTGTGAATCAAATTTTAGAAAAATTAGAGATAGCCCTTAAAGTTCTGAATATTCTTGGTTATAGATATTTGGTTAATTATTAAACCTTTATATCTAATTGGAGAAGGAAATGGCAACCCACTCCAGTGTTATTGCCTGGAGAATCCCATGGAGAAAGGAGCCTGGTAGGCTACAGTCCATGGGGTCACAAAGAGCCAGACACGACTGAGCGACTTCACTTTCTTTCTGTATCTAATAGTAGAGCAAGGAAACAGTCAATATGTGATGTTAATTCTCTTGCTACACAGAAGATTTGCATATTATATCAAATTAAGAAGTTGTCTTAGGCCATACTGCCAAATAGGTGGGAAAATAATTTTGTCAAATTAATGTTAAAATATAAGTTGTTATTAAAACAAATTCTAGACTGTGAAGTTAGAAATGAGTGAGTGGTAAGATCAGTGTCACAGTCTAGGAATCATATGATTATAGTGTGTAATATAAAGTAATATGTGCATTTATTAGGTATCATGGGTATTCAATGTCACAAGTAAAAGCAAGATAATTTTCAAGTAACACAAAGAGTAGGGACGAACCGTTTTAATCACTCTGTGTTTAATGACGATGACAGCAAAATCATAACTTTATTCTAGGAAATGTTTTCTAGTAATTTATTCTGTTCAACCTCCCTCAGGTGGTAACAATCTTATTGTTGGATGGAAGCAAAGACTAAGACCTTCACATAAACTCGAAAGCCAGAGGATTTATAAACTGACATCTTATTCCACAGAGGCTTTTATATAGACTCACTGCATTTCTTAGTAAGGAAACTTCTTTCAGCTCACTAAAGGATTTAGAATCAAAAGTTCAAAAACTGAGCATTTTTAAACTGTTTCTACTTTCATAAGTGCTAAACTTTATGAAACTAAATCAGGGTTAGGGTGGAATGAAAGTTTCTCTTTAACAAGATAAATGCAATCAGTTTAATGAACTCTTCTTGGAGACAAGGATGAGATGGAAGAAATTATTTGTTCATTATGCTAATTAAAATAGGGGATCTAAAGTCTATGAAAACAAAATTGATTAAAGCATATTCAGTTTGTCTGCTTAGAGCTGTGAAGCACAAAAATCCATACTTAGTGTGCAAGCCATGGGTATTGATTGGAGGCTGCACATAATTATTATTATTTTTGCATGTGGTGAATATGGTTTTTGGTTTTTATCTATGATTGTTTGACATATTAAACACATATGGAAAATAGAAATTCAAGAAGAGGGAGATCACTACGCAAGGCAGAAGGAAACTCTTAATGTTCCGTTGCAATTAAGCAGCATATAGACTAAGGCACATAGGGAAAAGAAGAAAAAAAAAAAAATCCTGATGGGCTTCTTTTATGAAACTGCTAAGAAGCCCAGCTGAAATAGTGTTCACAATATAAATGTTGGCTTGACAACAGAGAAAAAGGGTTTTCACCAGCTTTTTTCTATTAGCCAGTCAGAGGGAGCTTGCAGGGGTATAGGAGTTTAATCATCATTTAACATTTCTTTTTGATCCACCCCCTATCCATGGTGAGGACTGGAAAGTGTTCTCCTTGCCCTCAGAGTTTCAATTGTTAACAAAAGCCCCAGTGTATGAGTGAATATGCATGACGTTGAACTCTGAGCTGTTGAAAAGAAAATAGAAACTTAACTTCTGAATGAGGTTGAATGTAGATCAACCTCTTTCCTAAGAGTCAAGAGATCAAATGGACTAAAATTTTAGAATTAATTTCAGGTGAAGCTTACTATGCTTTATGAGAAGTTTCCAAACATTTTATATGATGAAATATATTTCAAATTATAAGTAGAGAACTGGTGAAAAGTTTGGGATTTTCTGAAAGCTTTAAAAAATATATATAGTTTGAAGGAAGTGATATGTATTTATTAAGTAGATTCAGTACTACTCTTTGGCATTTTACCAGACCTATTTCATATAACTTAAATAAAGTTTTCTAAGTCAAGCAGATAGAAAACAGTTCTCATGTCTTACCACTTTATTAAGTTCTTCTTTTTGTCTTAAGACTTTGCTTAACCATGTATTTCACTGTGAGGTTTTATTCAGCATATATAGACAAAATCAGTTACACTCAGTATGAACTTCAAACTCTCTCTCTTTTGATTATAAGTTCTTTGAAAGTATTTTCAATAACCTAGATTCCAAAAGAGCAATGATATTGACAAAAGTACCCACAAATAGAAAACACTGCATCAATATCAACTGGATTTATTTGTACCCTTGGACATTATGGATACTATTCTCACTCATAATTTTAAAATGATTTGATACAGTGAATGGAAGAATGGAACTCAAATTTAAAAGGCATCAGTTTTGAATTCTGATACTAACACTTACAATCTTGGGACACTGGACAATGCATTACTCATATTTCCTTATCAGTAAAATAGAAGAATATCCTGATTCTTTCAGTGTACTCAGAGTGTTATTTGGGGATGATATACACCAGAATATAGTGTACTAGCAACATAAATAGGAATCACTCGGCTCCCTTCTAAACAAAAATTTCCGGGACCCAGAGGTGATTGATATAATGACATTTAGGGGTATATACCAAGAACCTGATTTTTAACTAATCCCCCTGCTAAAGTTTGATTGGCAATTTCAATGTAATTCCTAAGGAATAGTATGCTAATAAGTAGTTCTAGATATCATTTATATTTTTGTGTTAGTAGAGATCTCTTAGAGACCTTGTTTTCTTTCAGAAAAACTTAACCTACTAAAATAATAGTGGAAAGGGAACACACAGTTAAATTTTGATCCCTATTTAAATAGAATATTCTTATTCCATTATCATTATTACTGTTGTTCTTATAATTGTCATTCAGCTTTACCACATGATGGAAGTAGCACACACTCTGAATCTTAAATTTAACTTTTTATAATTGAGCTTGAAACCATTTACCTAGATTGGGACTTCAGCTCACATGGCTAGGACTTGAACCCAGCCAAAACCCACAGTAGCTAGTCTCAGGACCTCTTTAGGACCAATCCTAACTCTAAACTTTTTCTTACCACATCACTGTCCCTTCGTGGTTGCCAGCTGAAACCGTGTACCTCAGATTGGGAGTTGAACCCAGACAAAACCCTGCTTGGGACTTGAACCCACGTGACTGGGACTTGAATCTGGACAAAACTCAGTTTGGGACTTGAACCCACGTGAGCAGAACTTGAACCCAGCCAAAACTCTGCCTGGGACTTGAACCCACGTGGCTGGGACTCAAACCCAGCCAAAACCCACAGTACCTGGTTTCAGCACATAATGAAGCTCAGGTTCTTAATGTCTTATCACAGAAAGAATTCAGTGAGAGACAAAGTGATAGGTAAGAAGTGGATTTATTCAGAGTTAGAGAGAGACACCCTCTACAGAGAGAAAGTGGGCCATGCAGAGGGCGAGTGCAGACACAAAATGTGGTGTGGTTAGTTTCTGTGGTCTGGGTGTTTCCTGTGCTAATGAGTGGGGGATCATTCCAATTATTCTTGGGAAAGGGTGGAGGTTTCCAGGCCACCACGCCCCCTTGGTCTTCTGTCAGTGCCTTGGAGCTGTCCTGGCACCTCTGCTGTGTCATTTAGCTTGCTGACTGAGGGCCAAAGTCCACTTGTCTGCCATCTAGGACCCATTTGATGCTAAACTGTCTGTATGGTGTCCTTAGGCTACATCCATCTTTTCAAAAGTTGTGCCTTGCCCCCTTTCCTCCTGTTACTCACTCACTCCGTAGCAACTTGGCTTGAGATCAGTTGTCCTCAAAGTGTGTCCTGAGAATGAGAAGCAGCGCTATCATCTGGGAACTTATTAAAATCAGAAAATCTGATATGGCACCCAGAAAGCTGTTTTTGTAGGTCTCTCTAAGTTCTTGGGAAGCATGCCAAATTATGGGAGTCACTAATGTCAGGTTAAGTGTTGTAGGATAAATTGACTTACCCTCAGGATATATCCTACATTAAGCCTGGTTGATTGTCAGTGGGAAAAAGAAGCATATACTGTTTAACACATTGCATTTATCTTTTCTTAATTCAGGATAATTGTGCTGAGGCCAGTGCCACTTTTCACAACTTACCTGCTGTCAGGCCGCTCTATTTATGTCTTCTCAGATGCAGCCCAGAAAGTCCTCTGATTCTTATATTTGGGACTGACTCTAAGACAACTCCTGATAACCCTTAAAGATAAATTTTCTGGCAGGAGGTATCTGGTTCTTTCAGAAAAAGGCTTGATCTTTTCTCTATACCTAATTGTACTGAAAGATTAGCTATCTTTTCTCTTCTATTGGGAGCAGAGATAAGGGAGCTGACTGGAGTTTATTTTCAGCTGAAAGCCTACAGGGGAATGAAAGTTATGTTAATGGTGTGCTGAGAATTCTATTCTGACACCATTTGAGATCTGCCTGTAAAACATACAAAACAACACTATGTACATAATTTTTATCCAGTTTCTTGTAGTCACAATTTGGGAAAGGTAGTATATGAAAAATTAATTTTCTTTCACCTGTTTTTACTAGACTTATAATGGGAAAATGCCTGTGCTATTATGAAAACTTGTCAAAGCAAATCATTTGATTTTTTTTTTTAAGATAAGGATGACATATTCTAGGCCAGTGGTTATCAAAGGGTGGTGCTTATAACATTGATTTTATTTAGTACAATGTAAAGATTTCAGCTGAGATGCACAAATGAGAAGTTACATTCTGTAATCCCTCCCTTCCTCTTATTTTCTGTCCTTTCCCTTCCCTTCTCTCCTTCTGCTGTTCTGAATTTTGCTGTTCTGAATTCTTTTCTTAAATGAACCACTGCCAAATACCTGGCTGTTATCACTTCTGCCCACCAGGGTTCTTTCTGGTTGCCTTGACTAGGTATTTAGGAGATTTCCCAAACCTAATCCCTCCCAGGAACATCACAAGCAGCTCTGTATCCTCCAGGCACATAGTTAAAGCAGGAGACCACAGATCCATAAAATATGATACTGCTCTAGTGGATATGACTGACTAGGCCAAGCATTATTCAGGGCCAATCAAATTGCCTGTCCTGGAAACTGGAACAAAAATTCGCAAACCATAGGCTAGTGTATCTATGGATAGAGGAGCTATAAAATTGGAAGCTGGGTCAGTTACATCTTATTGTGTAAACTGGTTATCATAAAACTTTGCTCTTCAGAAACAAAAAAGTGAAAAACAGTGCCCAGAGAATTTCAGGGTGTAGAGATGGGAACAGAGAACCTTGAGGCTGTTTTGGTCCTAATTCTAATTTATTGCTAACGTTAGGATTTGCTCAGATGCACTAGGGTGCGGGAAGTAACAATTAAACAAATCCTCCTTTTGTAATCAGTGAATTCAATGGAATCCTCTTACAGTTTTTCAAGCAAAAAGAAAAAATTTTGAATATATGTAGTATTATATTTGTGTTTCTTACTGCAAATGGACACTTAAGTTGGTCTTATAAACTAAGGTTAGAAACCTAAAGAACATATTGCACACTTCTGTAGTCAAAAGAGTCCCGGGTTAAGAAATTTTTTTAAAAGTACTTGATATTCATTTATTTACTCGGCGGGACTGCACTGGATCTTGGTTGCTTCCCGGGCTTTTCTCTAGTTGCGGCCAGCAGGACTTACTCTCCGGGTGCGGTGAGCAGGCTTTTCATTGTCTCCGCTTCTCTTCTGGCGCAGCAAGGGCTCTAGGGAGTGTGGGCTTCGGTATTTGCCGTGAGTGGGCCCAGGAATTGCGAGTCCTGGGATCTAGGACACAGGCTCAGAAGGGGTGGCGCACGGGCTTAATCCTCCCGCGGTGCAAAGATCCTTCCGTGGTGCAAAGATCCTTCTTCCGTGGTGCAAAGATCCTTCTTCCGTGGTGCAAAGAGCCTTCTTCCGTGGTGCAAAGAGCCTTCTTCCGTGGTGCAAAGAGCCTTCCGCCGTGCAAAGATCCTTCCGCCGTGCAAAGATCCTTCCGCGTCAAGGATGGAACCTGTGTCTCCCGCACTGGCAAGGGGAGTTCTTTACCACCGAGCCCCAGGGAAGGTCCTGAGCCCAAAGTATTAACACAAAGCAAAATTTTAGAACCGTTGCCCTTCTTTTGTGAAGGACTGTATTTGTGTTCTTTATTGATATTTTAAAATACTATGGCGCCTACAGTATTTCTTATTCATTGTGACTTTAAATCATGTTCTTTTGAAAATAGGTTAAATAGTTTATAAGGTTAATATGCTTTTAGATATTTGTCAAATTTTATATCTAAGAGTAAATTTACAAGAGGTGCATGATAACAGTATACTGCTCTCATATATATATGTATATATATACATACAGTACTTATTATTGGATGCTTTCATTTATTCTAACCCATAAATGAGAACCAATTCATTTTTAAAATAATGATAGCATCTTCAAATCCTAACATACTTCTAGATAATACAAATCATCTGAAAAATAATATTATCGTATTCCGGAAGAGAAAAAAAGAACATGTTTTACTTTAGTGTAAACGGAATGTCTCATAAATCCAATGTTCAAAATTTAAAAAGTAATGTTAAAAAATAAAAAAAAAAAAGGCAAAGATATTATGAATCTTACTACATTTTCCAGAATAAAATAAAATTTTTGTAAGCTCTATAATGTTATAAATATGTGATTTATTAAGGAAATTCACATATAATTTTTGTTCTTAGTTATAGAACTGAGATTAAATGCATAAACGCATAACAAAACAAATTATAATGAGAAAAGATGGAAAGTTTTGTTAGATGCCTATTCCAAGACACTTTCCTGGTTCACACTTTTCTTCTGAAATTACACTTTTGATGGTTCTTCCTTCAAATTGCAGTCACTTGGTGTATTAAACCGATACACAATGAATGTTATTTATCTGCAACTCATTTCTCAGATACTTTTGCAATCATATTTAGTTTTGAATTTCTAGATTTTCCATGTGTTTTTGGATAACAGTATTGTTTTAGATAAATTTCCTATAATTTCTAATTATAAAGTTTTAATTGGGAAAAACAGGGATACTAACTTTTATTGATTCCCTTTTGAGTGTCAATCACCTTCTATGGATTATTGAGTTATGCTAGCCATCCAACATATACTCAGCAATTTACATTTTGAGACTGAGATTTTCCTCTAAGTATCTGAGATTCAGAGCAATTGAGAAGCTTGCTGAAGAATTCAGAGCTTTGAGAATTGAAGCCTGAATTTCAATCACAAGCCTACCTTCTTTCTAATACATCTGTCACTTGTTTCAAGTAAACACTAATGTGCTGAATACATGGAACTGAATTTCACATCACTGAATGAATGGTTTGATATAAACATTTGTTTGATCGTATAGGACTGACTTTAATAGCTTGAAAGGTTTATATTTTGGCCATGTCAAAGTTTATGCGTTTGTTGAAATCAAATGAAGATGTGTAAAATGAAAGATAGCTCCACCTTATTAATTCTATGAAAATAAATTATAGAACTTTTGAATCCATGAAACATTGTTTTACAGACTTTTGTTTTAGATAATTAAGGATATATATTTGTTTTTCTTTCATGAAGCATAAGGAATAGGTCTAAAGCATAAAATGAGCATCTTAACTAATTTATTGTGCTTTTCAGCAGGCATTATATTCTCCTACTGGAGAGTTAAAATATGCAATATATATAATCTGTACCTAAAAAAGATAGGTGTTGATATTAACATATATTCCACATTTCACTGTTAATTCAATTATATGAGAGAAGAAAATATCACAATTATTATAAGGAGATTACTATAATTTGGCTGGGTTTACAATTGTCAGCTATAACATCCATGTATGTTTTGTATATTAATAAACAGAAAGTAATGAATTCTATCCTGCAAGCAAATATACCTTTACTCAGAACAAGATAACCACAGTAGCCAGAGTTTGCTGACATCTGGTTTCTCAACTAAGTCACAACCAAAAAGGTATCCAAAACAAGCAATTTTAAGTTAGGAATTTCCTAAGACAGAGCAATACCCCTCTTCTGAGAGTATATGTGAGTACCGCTAGAAGGCTATGTTTGTATTGGGTGTGCGCCCGTTGTATGTGCAGTTTCTTCCTGTATGCTAAACCATAACAAGGGCACGGAGACCAGGATCTTATTAATAAAGTTCTGCAGTCCACTGAAGACTGAAGGTCAATTCGAGATGAACACATCTGGCAGATGTCTTAGAATAATTAAAAAAAATTACTCTTTAAGCTTTCTGATCTAAACAACATCTGGGGAGCTGAGCTGCAAGATATGGAGGAAAATGGCTTCTTCCTAGTGAACTGGAGCCATCTTATCAAAATTGTTTATTCAAAAATAAACAAGTAAAGGAAAAGAAAGGGAAAAAAGGAAGGGAAGTAAGAAGTAGAGAAGGGGAGAGAAAGTAAAGAAAGAAAGAATCATATAGGCCATTTGTTCAGTCCAGAATAACTAGAAAAATTGTGCCTTGACAAAGAATGCTAATTTTGATTTCTAAAAGCAGTCCAACAAATCTTTTCTAATTTAACTTCCAAACGATTTTTCATGTATTACTATACCATTGATCCCCCTTCACTTTGATCCTCAGTCTCTGCTGACTTTTTGTTATAGGCATGTATCGACTCAGTTTAGTTGCTCACTCATGTCTGACTCTTTGCAACCCCATGAACCGCAGCACGCCAGGCCTCCCTGTCAATTACCAATTCCCAGAGTCCACCCAAACCCATGTCCATTGAGTCGATGATGCCATCCAACCATCTCATCTTCTGTCATCCCCTTCTCCTCCTGCCCTCAATCTTTCCCAGCAGCAGGGTCTTTTCAAATGAGTTAGTTCTTTGCATCAAAGTATTGGAGTTTCAGCTTCAACATCAGTCCTTCCAATGAACACCCAGGACTGATCTCCTTTAGGATGGACCGTTTGAATCCCCTTGCATGACTGATACAAATTTGTTTCATATTTTAATTGTTTCTGACTTTTGGTGCATTCAGATCTTGCACCAAACCACTAGATGTTTTAAGGGACAAAAATGTCAACAGCTTTTTTTTTTTTTCCAAATAGTAAGAAATAGTTATATTAATGTTCTTATACAAATCTCTTGTCTAGGTGTCAGTGAATTTCTGTAAAAGTTATATATCACATTTAATAAATTGAATAAGTTGAAACTTATTATATGGAAACTGGAACAATTCACATGAACTTTCCATTTATAACAACTAAAAATTTAGTACACTTAAATCATGCAGTCTTCTAAGGCATCTCTTCCTGCTTCAATAGAAATAAGTAATACTTATGTATCTACACAGAGCAGAAAGTATTATCATTGCTTGATTTAAGTTACTGTAACAGCAAAGGCAATTTGGTATATAAATTTCTTTTGGTATATAAATATAGATAAGTATATATACTTATGTACACTATATATATAGGACAAAGCTTTATAAAAATATATATTTTCTACATCAGCTTTTATCAAATACAACACAGACTTTTGTCTTTCACTCATGTATTTTCTCTTTGCAGTGGTACCCAAAAGTTAACAGGGAGTAAATAAGATGTTTTTTGGCTTCAGGATCAATACTCTACATTGGACAAATACGGAACTCAAAGTGAGTTATTTAAGCATCAGTTTTTCTTTGAAAAATGTTCAGCAGTAGCAGCATCAATGAAAACTATCTCAAAAGGGAGGAGAAGGGCCATTTGGCCTACACTGATAGACAGTCTATAATTGTTGATGCTCACATTGAAGCCTAGGTCTATCTGTGTGTAAAACTTATGCATACTTTAAACAACTGTATTTTGATGCCTCGTAGTAATACATGTAAGCACTATGGGCCATATTTCCTTGCTTTGGAACCTGCATGCCTAATCCCTTTTGTGCATCGCCATTCTCTGGCTTTTGAAAAGTGATGCTAACTCAAGAAACGATGGATCATTTATTCTAGGGAGAGGATGCGACGTTGTACAAATACATCGCCGAAATAACATTACCTCACAGTGCAATCTCAGAAGTCAGTGGCCAAAGCAGGAAGCACTTGCAGGTTTGCTCCCCAGCTTACGGGCCTGCTCCCCCGTGTTTCCGGTCTGCCTTCACTCATGTCTCTGCAGGTTAGTAACAAGGCTTGTCTGATCTTCCCTAAGCTCGTTCCTGTTTCTGGGGTTTCTTCAGCTGAGACAGATAGATCTTGGATCTGCTCTACACGTTCTTTCCGACAGTGTAGGTAGGAGTCCAAGAGAAGTAAAAAAGCCATGAAGTAATTACACTCAAATTTGGTACGGGAAAATCATCACTTTTGCCATACTGTATTGGCCAAGCCAGTCAAAGGTTTATCTCTGCGTCACTGTGAGGACTCAACAGACTCTTGTGGAATCAACTCAATTATGGATAGTAACAGACATGGAGAATTGGATGATTTTTTCAATAAATCTACCACAGGAAATCTTACATATACTTTAACAGACATAAAAATGTCTCCCCAAAATGTTCAATCCTTATTTATAATCTTTACAGTTTAGTATTCAATTTTTGGTATACTAGAAAATTGCTTAAAATTAACTCAAACTATCTCAATGAAAAGTTTAACTAAATTTTTTTTTAAAATAGAATATTTGGATGCTAAATGTCACAAGGTGAGCAATATTAAAATTACATCTCTCTGTTTCAAATTTAACACTAAACTGAATAATCACTGATATCCTAAAACAGTAAAGTCAGCAACTTGGTATTTTGCTCTAGGAATCCCTCTTCTGAACAAACATCAATGGAGCAAAACATTTTTTTTTTTAATTAACAAATGCCAGGTCCATATGTTACCAACTTCTTCATTGGAACTCCTGTTTACATCATCAGGAATAATTTATGTAGCATATGGTCTTAAGAGGTAACTTTTATTTGGAATTTTAACTCCAAAAACAATCAGTTCAGTTCAGTTCAGTCGCTCAGTTGTGTCCGACGCTTTGTGACCCCATGAATCACAACATGCCAGGCCTCCCTGTCCATCACCAACTCCCAGATTTCACTCAAACTCATGCCCATCGAGTCGGTGATGCCATCCAGCCATCTCATCCTCTGTCGTCCTCTTCTCCTCCTGCCCCCAACCCCTCCCAGAAGCAGGGTGTTTTCAAATGAAGCAGCTCTTCACATGAGGTGGCCAAAGTACTGGAGTTTCAGCTTCAGCATCAGTCTTTCCAATGAACACCCAGGGCTGATTTCCATTAGGATGGACTGGCCGGATCTCCTTGCAGTCCAAGGGATTCTCAAGAGTCTTCTCCAACACCACAGTTCAAAAACATCAATTCTTCAGCGCTCAGCTTTCTTCACAGTCCAACTCTCACATCCATACTTGACCACTGGAAAAACCATAGCCTTGACTAGACGGACCTTTGTTGGCAAAGTAATGTCTCTGCTTTTTAATATACAAAGGGCTTCCAATTATAATTTTGCCTTTTCCTCCAGTTATTACTCTTTTAAGGGATCAGGGGCTTATTAGCAAGAACGCTGTAAGAAATTTTAAAAGCCCACTAATTTACACACAAGATAGTTTTGCAAAACTGATATAGTCAATATATTAAAATAAAATAATACTATGCAAAAGTAATATGTGATAAAATATTTGTATTAATTATCAAATTAAAAACAATTTCCTTTAAGTGAATTCTTAACTTTTTCTTATTTTATTTTTATGCGTATTTGACATCTGAAGAAGAAAAACATAGCAGAATAAATGTTGTTCTTAAAGTTTTATCTGAAAATCAAACGGAAAAATACTAATGTCATAAAAAACCTATGGTTTACTTTGCCAAAATAAATTTTAGTGGGCTAACATAATCCAAGAATGTACAAAAAAATGCAGCATAAGAACACGAACATTAGAGTCTGACAAAAATAGGTATTAATTTAAACATGGAAATGCACGAACTGGATAGCTCTAATTTTTCTTGCCCAAGCCAGGGTTTTCTCATTTGTAATACAGGGATAACAGCGGTTCCATGCATCGATGGCGTGAGGATTAAATGGCTTCATGTGTAAAGGGAACTTTCCATAGTACCCGCAGAATCATCATCCGTTAAGAAAATACGCACCAGGCTAGCTGGAGCGTTTGTGTTTGTGCTTATTTTTGTCCTTGTTGGTGCTAAGGTTCTCCTTCACTTTTAGTTTCTCCCTCACCTTTTCCTTACACCTTTTCTTCCTCCTCCTCCTACTCTTTCTTCTTCTTCTCAGTATTCGCATTAATATTAGCAAGGTAATTGCTAAAGATGCAGTAAAACTAAATCAATTCACTGCTTATCGTATTATCACACTTTCCCTTCAATTAGCCAAGTGTGAGTGCTGTATAAGATCACAGGTCTAGTTGGCGTTGCACTTGGTAACTCAGACTGTTTTATTCTTCCTTTTTTTCATTCAGAGAATCTTACACGTAGAGCTTTTCATACACCGTAGGAATCAACTCACTCCAGAAAAATCACATTAATGACCTAGCAAGAAATTCACTATCACTTTTGCAAATTACAAGAGCCCTTTAGTGAGGTGGGAAATGAAGATGACATTTAAGGCTGATTTCCTATTAGGTTTTTTTCAGTAAAATACTGGACTGCTGGAAAATAAGCCATATGTGGTGCATGATAATACAGAGGGCGGCGAGTGAGTTAATTAAATGTGTAGAGTGATTTTTCTTTCTTCAGAAAGAAATCCATAAAAGAAATATGAGAAATAATTTTGTGAAATATTTTTACATTCCCCCTTAAAATGATGAATTTGTTTAAAATGTATTTTTTAAACTCTCACAGGTGAAATGCCTCAAGGAATTATGGGTGGAAAGAAAACATTATTAGTAGTTGTCAGTTTTTTTTCTGAATATATATTATAGAAAAGAAAATAGAGATAAATGCTACACTGCTTGTTTTGTGGAAGTAAATATTCATACATATAAAATATGTTTATGGACTGCACTCAGATAAACAGATAAATACTAGTCATTTAGGAGCTTCCCATGGGGTGCTAGTGGTAAAGAACACGCTTGCCAATGAAGGGGACTTAAGAGGCACGGTTCTATTCCCGGGTCAGGAAGATCCCCTGGAGAAGGGACTCGCAACCCACTCCAGTATTCTTGCCTGGAGTAGCCCATGGACAGAGGAGCCTGGTGGGCTACAGTCCAGGGTCACAAAGAGTCGGACCCGACTAAAGTGACTTAGCATGCATGCGCACACAGTAATACAGTACAGAAAAAAATTCAACTCATAAAGATACATTTTATGATATGATTATTGGAATATTCAGAGTTTGGCTGAAAGATGACTTTAGTTAATTGCCTATTTACATCTACAATGAAACAGATTTAATACCAGTTTGTCATTCTTCTTTTATAAACATATGTCAATTGGCAACTTATTTCTTACCAATCGGTGAGTTTGAAGTTCACACTGATATTTGGAAGCAGTCATGGTGTGGTGTGTATTTATGGACATCTGTATGTATGAGAGGGTGGGAAGTGATAGAGGGGAAAAGTGCATTATGTACCAATTTTGGATTCAGTTAAATGGATGAGAACTATAGAAATTTAAGACACATATCCTATCAGTATTCTCTCTGCATGCCTAATGAATTGGGACATTCATCTGCATTTGTCTCATAGCACAAAAATGCCTGGGGAAAGAAAGATTCCATCTAACTTTTCAAAAAAAAATCACCAATATTTTATACTGTAAATATTCCTTTTATATCATATTGTGAATTTTTCCTCTGGAAGAGTGTGATTGAAAATGCCAGTGGCTCTTTTAAACCTATTAGTTTTCTTTTATAAGTTATGACTAAAAGAATTTTAAAGTAAATGTCAAGACTTTTGTTGTGTTTATTATGAAGGTGTAAAGTATATAGATGTATATTTATATACCACATAATTACAGATCCCCTCCTACAGCTAATCATGCATGCATATCCATTACACTCAAAGCTTCCATTCCTTAATCAAGCATTCTGTGATTACGCAAATTTAAAAGATAACGAGGTACACCCTATAACAGACAGCAAATCAGCCTTGTTAAATATGTCCTGAAAAATGAGAAAATTGAATCTTTGGTCTTGAAAATCTTAAGTAACTTTCATAATTAGTGAATTAGCCACATAGAGGAAAGCGGCACATTTTCATGTATTGTATTAGTTATCTCTTTGCCTTTATTTGGTTGTTTCTTTTCCTCATTGTCAGTGATTAAATACTCCCTAAATTTCTGGTCATCTCCAGCAATCAGAAGAATGATGAAGTACATAAAAGAGAGCTTCAATCCAAAACCATATTTGTCATGACTATTGCCTATTGCTGGTTCAGAATTTTGTTTTTTAAGGATTTACTCTGCATGAATCATTTGCCTAATGAAAGCTGTGATACTTTCAAGAATCAATGTAGAATTTTAGGTTTTGGTGCTTTCTCAGCCAGATATATTTGGCAGCAGAGTAAGTAACTGCGTTTTTCATACTTTTCTCTTATCCTGTACTGTGTTGATCTCTTCCATGTAATTTTGCTTTAATCATTGCAGTGGACTGCAGAATGGTCTTATGCAAGTCAAAGTACATTTTTACTGAAAGTTTTCATTTTTTCCCTTTTGGAAAGAAACTCATGGCTTGGGAAGAGTTGGAACAAAATGAAAATGTGTTATATTTTCCAGCTATTTCTGTTAATAGGTCCTTGTTAAGGGTGGATTAGTAAACACTTCCACTTAAAAAGACAGGAATATATCATAACATAAATATTATTTTCAGTAAAATATAAGAAGAGTGATTACAGATTATTTTAGGAGCCCAATAGGTGTTCAACAATTCAATGTGATTTAGGATTAGTAAGAGGCCTCCCCATCCTAGGATATTTTGTCTAGCTGTATGTGATAGAAATTGAAATGTTAGTCATTCTTTCAATATATTAGCATAATGTGAGAGGCATATTCACTTTAGGTGGAATAGAAAGTCAAAAGTATAAGATCAATATTCAAGTGCTAATACTTGTGAATTTTATTTAAGTTCTATTCTTTAAAATATATTACACCTTGTTGATTATTTGCATCAGATACTTGTATTTGAAGACCCTAACAGTGTTTCACTTTTCTAAAATTCTTAGTCATTTTCCTTCTTTTCAATAGTCTCTATATCTCTTTGTCATTCAAATCTTTACTTCTTATAGTCTTTCTGATCACTGCTGCAATGTACTTTATATTTTTTCATGGGATTATATTTGAAGATTTTTTAATCATTATATATTTATTTCTTCAAATGTTTCTTGCCATTGAACAAACGATATTTCCCTCCCTTTGGAAAGGTAGTAGACAGGACCTAGAGTATAGAAAATCAATTAATTAGGTGAAGAGAGATTTTAGCTTATAGTAGATACTTTAATTTGAAACCAAGCACTTTTGAAATGAACACTTCACATGGACATAAGCATATTAAGCTTCCAAAGACTCGATTTGAAATACTCTGCCAGGCTGTACAATACTGCTGTTGCTGTTCGGTGACCCAGTCATGTCTGACCGCTGGGGACATCTTTACAGGGCGAGAGACTAGACTGTTGTAAATAGATCTAATGACAGTGGCCGGTAGAGTCGGGAGTGGTACAGGTGAAGCCCGAGACAGGAAGGCCACGGCAACATGCATTCTAGACATGTTGAGAGGAAATTCAGTATCAGATGCTTGTTCTTCGCCTGTCAATTAGAGACCTGGCAGGAGACCATCTAGTATGCCAATGGAGAAGCCACAGGTTACCTCTGGCATTTTGATAAATGTATGCTCAAAACAGTGTAAGTTTGTAAACATAAGTGAGTCCCTATCCTCTAGTCAAGATTAGTATAAAATAGCAAACATTTATATAAAATTTAATAGTTTATTATACAAATATTTATTGAGCCTCTACCATGATATGTAGAAAGAAAACAATGTCGCTACACTCACAGAATGGACTTCTAGAGAGAAAGGAGGGCTAAGATTGAGAGTTTTCAGATATCAGCAGAATTAGGTGCTTCTCAGCTGAATTGAATTTGTTATAGCAAATAACATTACATTTTTTGGAAATCTGAGTAGTGAATATACACAGAGAATGTACATTTAGAACTTGGAATCCTTACACAGAGTTCAGGCCTTTGGATCCTTTATTAAACTTTAGAGACAAGTGAAAAGGCAACAATCTTCCCTGGTGGCCCAGTGACTAAGGCTCCAAACTCCCGGTGCAGGAGGCCTGCATTTGATCCCTGGTCAGGAGAAGGCAATGGCAACCCACTCCAGTATTCTTGCCTGGAAAATCCCATGGACAGAGGAGCCTGGTGGGCTACAGTCCCTGGGGTCGCAAAGAGCTGGACACAAATGAGCGACTTCACTTTCACTTTCAGGGAAAAAGATCCCACATGCTGCAATAGGAGTTCTCACGATGCAACTAAAGTTCCTGTATACGTCAAGGAGGGTCTGCAGTCCTGTGTGCCACAAAGAAGACTGGGTGCAGAAAAAATAAAATAAATTAAAAAAATATATACGCCAAAAAAGAAAAAAGATCTTTAAAAAAAAAAAGGGACAAAAGCAGAAACAATTATATTTTTAAAAGAAACATTACATGTTATTTTTCAGATTCAATTTTTATTTTATTTTATTTTTTTAATTAGCAGCGGCAGTTTTCACTTGACCCCTGGTTGTTTCTGCTTTCATTTTATGGAGAAATCAAGAGTAATCATATTCTGTTGAAACTTAAAATATTCTTACATATTGCATAGAGAAAGAAAAGACTAGATAGACAGAAACATGGATATGCAAACAGACACACATTTCTTAACAGCATCCCCTCAAAATTCAACATTTATCAGCTTAATTGATAATAACTCTTATATTGACAGTTCCTGGTACCTTGTTGATGCTCATTTTACATTTTAAATGTATTAAGTTATTCATCAGCAAGTATTAGATACACTGTTGTACAGCTACTGCTTCCCTGAGAGCTCAGCTGGTAAAGAATCTGCCCGCAGTGCAGGAGACCCTGGTGTGATTCCTGGGTCAGGAAGATCTGCTGAGAAGGGATAGGCTACCCACTCCAGTATCCTTGGGCTTCCCTTGTGGCTCAGCTGGTTAAGAATCTGCCTGCAATGCGGCAGACCAGGGTTCCATCCTGGGTTGGGAAGATCCCCTGAAAGGGAAAGGCTACCCACTCTCCAGTTTTCTGGTATGGAGAATTCCATGGACTACAGTCCACGGGGTCACAAAGAGTCAGACCCAAATGAGTGACTTTCACTTTAGTACAGCTAGGTTTATAATACTTATTTAGTGATGATTTTCATGTACAAATTTTCGTTTTAACTATATATCCCCTGAGGAAGCTTAACTAAAGTTAGGTAAATTGCCATTGTTCTACAGAAAAGTAGAAAGTCCTATTGGTAGTAGAACTATACTCATGGGATCCTAGAGTTGGGTTCCTGTTCTATTAAAAATAAAAATTAAAAATGAGATCATTAGACTACACAGAAACTGAGAAATGGAAGATAGACACCCTGAGAAAGTGAGGGGAGTACAAAGACACATTTTCCTTTATTTTGCAATTTTGCCCGGAGCTTGCTTTGTTTTCCAGTTATGATTTATGACTATGGGAGATCCCTGAGCACTTACATGATTCCACATTATCATCTTTCTACTTTCTGGAAAGATTTAAGTACATTTGAACAGCTGACATTGACACAAAGTTTTGTTTAGCATGGAAGTGCTCCAGGAATTTCAGATCATACTTGGGAGACTACTTGTCACCTAATGGTATTATACATGACACTTCTGTGGAGAAATTTACAATATTTAACCATCTGCAAATATGTATTAAAAAAACAGAGGGAGTGAAGACACACAGCAATGCTTTATTTACCCTTTCTTCCTTAGACTAAATGTGAGAAGTTTGTCTTTGATGTCTTTAACACACAGGAGACCACTGCTGCTAAATGCCAACGTAGTCACCCACACAGAGTTGATCAATGATTTAGCATTTGTCCGCTGGAGTCAAGGCAGGAAATGCTTGTTTCAAATGGCAATAATTTCTATCCTGTTCACCTCCAAGAAGATTTGGAGTAAATGCAGGCTTTTATTTTTATCAGAAAAAAAGACCTCGTCATAAAAAAAACAGACTGACTTGAGCAACTTATCCCTAAATGGGAGGAAGTGTTGGGAGAGAATTTCCCAAGATAAGTTTTCCTTTTCTCATTAATGTGTTGTCCTGTGTTCAGTCACTTCAGTCATGTCCAACTCTTTACGACCCTCTGGACTGTGTAGCCCACAGGCTCCTCTGTCCATGATAGTCTCCAGGCAAGAATGCTGGGGTGGGTTGCCCTCCTCCAGGGGATCCTCCTGACCCAGGTATCGAACCCAAGTCTCTTATGTCTCCTTCTCTGGACTGTGAGTTCTTTACCATTAGTGGCCCCTGTGACTGTATATGAAGAGAAAATGGGAAACAGGGCTGTTAACTAGTCAAAGAGCTAGGTAAGCCACTGTTAACTTCTCCTTAGTATGATATATAGAACTATAAAATAAAATCTATTTTTATGACTTTAAAATGCAGCTAGGGGAAAGCAGGAAAAGCATGCCTTCAGATTTATTTACAATTCTATGAATGGCTTTGCATGGCCCATTTTTAAGTTTGTGAAAACATTACTTGCATTATTGCCATTTATAGTACAAATTGTATAGGAGACTAATGCTGAAAAGTTTTTGACTACACTGTTCTGAAATAAAACAATACAAAGGCATGCTATTCTTTAGGATACACGCATGCTCAGTCTCTGTCATGTCCATCTCCTTGAGACTGCACAGACTATAGCCCGCCACACTCTTCTGTTCAAGGACTGTTTCATCCATGAGTACTGGAGTGGGTTGCCATTTCCTCCTCCAGGGACTCTTCCAAACCGAGGTGTATCCTGTATTGGCAGGTGGACCCTTTACCACTCCACCACCTGGGATCATCATCCTTTAAAATATGCATCTGTTATAACATGCTTACAGCAATTTGGAGAGAAAATATACAAAAAATATATACAAATTCATAAATATGTCCAAGTAAAGAAGGAAAAACAAAATCATGCAATAAGAAATGAAAGTGATTTTGAGACAAGCTGGGTGGGAAGCAAATTATTTATACAGAATTGGAATCACAAATGTTTGATTTTTGACATTTATAAAGGCATTTAATATTGACAAGCTAAAGAAGAAAAATCATAAGATTATATTAATTTAAAGAAAAGAGCATTTTACAAATCATCCATTCTAACCCATTACAGCACCCAGATAACATCATATGTAGCAGTGAATATCATTCCCCTAGGACTGGGAATGAGGCTTTTTCAATAAAGCACTAGAAATTCTAGCCATTGAAGTAAGTAGAGAAAAATAAATAAAAGTATATATAATGGAAAATGAAAAAACTGCCTCTGTATGCAGATGACATGATTGCAGAAGTAGGATAATGGAAGGAATCTAAAGAAACACTTGGAGAATGAAAAAGTGAGCATACTAAGATTGCAGGATAAGACTTTAATTGGGGTCTGAGTTCATTTTTGATGTTTGACTGCAACATCTTTTAAGCCTCATTCTTCATTTTCTCCTTGTGAACCCCATCTGTATAAGCTGATGAGAAATTCTAAGTGGATTTTCCAGTGGGGAATTTAAACTACACACGACCCTTCCAGTGTTCAGGAATGCTTACCCTGACCTCTCCCTCAATCACAATGTAAACACAGGCCCCGTGTTCCTTCCTTCTCTCTCAAGCCCTTTAGGACCTGCTTGAGATGCCTGGACTAATCCCCCAGAGACTTCAATAGTGGTAAATCTTTTCATACTGTGTTGGTTGTATGTGATATTGTGAGTCTCAGTAACTCAACCAGACTTTATGTGGGATCCATCTGCTTCTCTAGATGATCAGAAAAAGACCAGAACATTTAAAAAAAAAAAAAAAATCAGTTGTTTTTCCTTATACAAACAACGAACACCCAAAAATTAAAATTAAAAGCACAAAACCATTTATAACTATGCCAAAGAAAATGAAACACTTAAGAATGTACTTAACAAATTGTGTAAAGGAAATGCATGTTGAAAAATAGGGTGGACCTAAAGTCACAGAGTAGCTCCTCTTGGCTGTCCTGCACCTGGCACAGCTGCGGCTCCTTGGGGGTGGTGTAGCTCCTCTCGGCCGCCGCCCCTGGCCTGGGTGTGGGGAAGCCTCTCTGGGCCGCTCCTGCGCTGTCGCAGCTTGGCGCTCATGGTCACTGCCCCTGACCTTGGCGAGGGGTAGCTCCTCACGGCTGGGCTTCTGCGCGGTCCTGCATCCGTCAGGAGGGGCGGCTGTGAGGAGATACCCCCCGGTCCAAGGTAAGAGAAACCCAAGTAAGACGGTAGGTGTTGCAAGAGGGCATCAGAGGGCAGAAACACGGAAACCATAATCACAGAAAACTAGCCAAGCTGATCACACGGGCCACAGCCTTGTTTAACTTAATGAAACTAAGCCATGCCATGTGGGGCCACCCAAGACGGATTGGTCATGGTGGAGAGGTCTGACAGAATGTGGTCCCCTGGAGAAGGGAATTGCAAACTACTTCAGTATTTCTGCCTTGAGAACCCCATGAACAGTATGAGAAGGCAAAATGATAGGACACTGAAAGAGGAACTCCCAGGTTGGTAGGTGCCCAATATGCCACTGGAGATCAGTGGAGAAATAACTCCAGAAAGAATGAAGGGATGGAGCCAAAGCAAAAACAATACCCAGTTGTGGATGGGACTGGTGATAGAAGCAAGGTCTGACGCTGTAAAGAGCAATATTGCATGGAAATCTGGAATGTCAGGTCCATGAATCAAGGCAGATTGGAAGTGGTCAACAGGAGATGGCAAGAGTGAATGTTGACATTCTAGGAATCAGCAAACTAAAATGGACTGGAATGGGTGAATTTAACTCAAATGACCATTATATCTACTACTGTGGGCAGGAATCCCTTAGAAGAAATGGAGTAGCCATCATGGTCAACAAAACAGTCTGAAATGCAGTACTTGGATGCAATCTCAAAAATGACAGAATGATCTCTGTTCGTTTACAAGGCAAACCATTCAATATCACAGTAATCCAAGGCTTTGCCCCAACTAGTAACGCTGAAGAAGCTGAAGTTGAACAGTTCTATGAATACCTACAAGACCTTCTAGAACTAATAACCCCCCAAAAAGATGTCCTTTTCATTATAGGGGACTGGAATGCAAAAGTAGGAAATCAAGAAACACCTGGAGTAACAGGGAAATCTGACCTTGGAGTACAGAATGAAGCAGGGCAAAGGCTAACAGAGTTTTTCCAAGAGAAGGCACTGGTCACAGCAAACACCCTCTTCCAACAACACAAGAGAAGACTCTACACATGAACATCACCGGATGGTCAACACTGAAATCAGATTGATTATATTATTTGCAGCCAAAGATGGAGAAGCTCTATACAGTCAGCAATAACAAGACTGGGAGCCGACTGTGGCTCAGATCATGAACTCCTTATTGCCAAATTCAGACTTAAACTGAAGAAGGTAGGGGAAACCACTAGACCATTCAGGTATGACCTAAATCAAATCCCTTATGACTATACAGTGGAAGTGAGAAATAGATTTAAGGGGCAAATCTGATAGACACAGAGCCTGATGAACTATGGATGGAGGTTCATGACATTGTACAGGAGACAGGGATCAAGACCATCCCCATGGAAAAGAAATGCAAAAAAGCAAAATGGTTGTGTCGGGAGGCCTTACAAATAGTTGTGAAAAGAAGAGAAGTGAAAAGCAAAGGAGAAAAGGAAAGATATTCCCATTTGAATGCAGAGTTCCAAAGAATAGCAAGGAGAGATAAGAAAGCCTTCCTCTGTGATCAATGCAAAGAAATAGAGGAAAACAACAGAATGGGAAAGACTAGAGATCTCTTCAAGAATATTAGAAATACCAAGGGAACATTTCATGCAAAGATGGGTTTGATAAAGGACAGAAATGGTATGGACCTAACAGAAGCAGAAGATATTAAGAGGTGGCAAGAATACACAGAAGAACCATACAAAAAAGATCTCCATGACCCAGATAACCACGATGGTGTGAGCACTCACCTAGAGCTGGACATCCTGGAATGTGAAGTCAAGTGGGCCTTAGAAAGCATCACTACAAACAAAGCTAGTGGAGGTGACGGAATTCCAGTTGAGCTATTTCAAATCCTAAAAGATGATGCTGTGAAAGTGCTGCACTCAATATGCCAGCAAATTTGGAAAACTCAGCAGTGGCCACAGGACTGGAAAAGGTCAGTTTTCATTCCAATCCCAAAGAAAGGCAATCCCAAAGGATGGTCAAACTACCGCACAATTGCACTCATCTCACAGGCTAGTAAAGTAATGCTCAAAATTCTGCAAGCCAGGCTTCAGCAATTCGTGAACCGTGAACTTCCAGATGTTTAAGCTGGTTTTAGAAAAGGCAGAGGAACCAGAGATCAAATTACCAACATCTGCTGGATCATCCAGAAAGCAAGAGAGTTCCAGAAAAACATCTATTTCTGCTTTATTGACTATGCCAAAGCCTTTATCTGTGTGGATCACAATAAACTTTGGAAAATTCTGAAAGAGGGGCATACCACACCACCTGACCTGACTCTTGAGAAACCTATATGCAGGTCAGGAAGCAACAGTTAGAACTGAACATGGAACAACAGACTGGTTCCAAATAGGAAAAGGAGTACGTCAAGGCTGTATATTGTCACCCTGCTTATTTAACTTCTATGCAGAGTACATCATGAGAAACGCTGGGCTGGAGGAAGCACATGCTTGAATTAAGATTGCCGGGAGAAATATCAATGACCTCAGATATGCAGATGGCACCACCCTTATGGCAGAAAGTGAAGAGGGACTAAAAATTCTCTTGATGAAAGCGAAAGAGGAGAGTGAAAAAGTTGGCTTAAAGCTCAAGATTCAGAAAACTAAGATCATGGCATCTGGTCCCATCACTTCATGGGAAATAGATGGGAAAACAGTGGAAACAATGTCAGACTTTATTTTTTTGGGTTCCAAAATCACTGCAGATGGTTATTGCAGCCATGAAATTCAAAGACGCTTACTCCTTGGGAGGAAAGTTATGACCAACCTGGACAGCATATTAAAAAGCAGAGGCATTACTTTGCCAACAAAGGTCTGTCTAGTCAAGGCTGTGGTTTTTCCATTGGTCATGTATGGATGTGAGAGTTGGACGGTGAAGAAAGCTGAGCGCAGAAGAATTGATGCTTTTGAACTGTGGTGTTGGAGAAGACTCTGAGAGTTCCTTGGACTGCAAGGAGATCCAATCAGCCCATCCTAAAACAGATCAGTCCTGGGTGTTCATTGGAAGGATTGATGCTGAAGCTGAAATTCGAGTACTTTGGCCACCTCATGCGAAGAGTTGCCTCATTGGAAAAGACCCTGATGCTGGGAGGGATTGAGGGCAGGAGGAGAAGGGGACGACAGAGGATGAGATGGCTGGATGGCATCACCGACTCGATGCACATGTGTTTGAGTAAACTCTGGGAGTTGGTGATGGACAGGGAGGCCTGGCATGCTGCGATTCATGGGGTGGCAAAGAGTCGGATGTGACTGAATGACTGAACTGAACTGAAAGTCATAGAGAGGCTTCCCAGATGGCTCAGTGGGAAAAAAATGTGCCTGCCAATGCAGGAGACAGTGGTTTGAGCCCTGGGTCAGGAAGATCCTCTGGAGCAGGAAATGGCAACCCACTCCAGTATTCTTGCCTGGAAAATCCCAGGGACATAGGAGCCTAGTGGGCTACAGTTCATGCGGTGGCAAAAGAGTCTGACATGATTTAGTGATTAAACAACAACAAAGTCATAGAGAGGCAAACCATGATCATGGAATAGAAGACTCAAAATAGCAAATATGTCATTCAGATCTATAAATTTAACATAGTAAGTATCGAAATTCTTGCAAAATGTTTTACAAATACAGACAAAACTATCTTCAAATGGATATAAAAATGTAAAGAAAATAGAATTGCTAAGGCGATCTTGACAATGAATGATGTAGAATAATCATTCTACTGAACTGAATATTGTTTTACCATGTAGCTACAGTAATTGAGAGACTTGCTTTAGTAAAGTAATGCATAGAATAGTGGAATCAGATATATAACTATACAATATGCCCAACTGATTGTTAATAAGATACAAAATAATTCAGTAGAGGAGAGATATCCTGTTAATAAATAGTGCCAGAGCAATTGGTTATCCATAAGTAAACTAAAACCTAAACTTCATACAGTATTAAAAAAAATAATTCAAGATGGAACACAGACATAAGTGTAAAACATAAAGCTTATGCAAACTACAAACAAAAAAAAGGAGAACTTACTAAGTGAGCATGGTTAGGCACAGTTCATAGTCTTGGCATGAAAGATAAAGTCTATAGGACAATATGATAGTTGTGTCTCATCAAAATTAAAAACATTTCGTCTGGAAAGACTCATGTGGACATCCTACGACTTAAGAGGAAAATCAAACAAAAAAGACAAATAGCCTGATTAAAAACAGGCAAAGACTTGAACAGACAGTTTTCCAAAGAAGACATACAAATGGCCAATATGCTATTGTGAATGAAATGTAAAGCTGGTCAGCATTATTAAATGTCAGGAAAAGCAAATCAAAACTACACTGAGATATTGTCTCACACCTGTTAGTTTGAAGTGAAGTGAAGTGAAGTCGCTCAGTCAGGTCCGACTCTTTGCGACCCCATGGACTGTAGCCTACTAGGCTCCTTGGTCCATGGGATTTTCGAGGCAAAAGTACTGGAGTGGGTTGCTATTTCCTGTTAGTTTAGCTGTTGTCAAAAAAAAAGAAAAAAGAAAGAAAGGAAAAAACCTAACAAGTGTTGCCAAGGATACTAAAGAAGGGAAGCCTCTGAACATTTTTTAAGGAGGTATACAACGGTATAACAGCTATGGAAAAACGATATGGTATTTCTTCAAAAAATTAAAATACAACCTCTATATGATCCAAAAATCCCATGTCTGGGTATATACCTCCAAAGGAATTAGAATGAGGATCTCAAAAAGATATCTTCATTGCAGCATTATTCACAGTAACAAAGATATGGCAATTACCTAAATGTCCATCAACAGATGAATAGATGAAGAACAGGATATATGCATATGATGGGGTATTGGTTCAGCTTAAAAAGGAAGGAAATTCTGCCACTTTTCAACAATATAAATGAATCTGAAGGATAGTCTACTAAATAAAAGAAGCTAATCATAGAATGAAAAACAGTACATTATGGGCTGCCCACTCCAGTATTCTTGGGATTCCCTGGTAGCTCAGCTGGTAAAGAATCTGCCTGCAATGTGGGAGACCTGGGTTTGATCCCTGGGTTGGAAAGATCCCCTGGAGAAGGGAAAGGCTACCCACTCCAGTATTCTGGCCTGGAGAATCCCATGGACTCTATAGTCCATGGGGTCGCAAAGAGTCGGACACGACTGAGCAAATTTCACTTTCACTTTCCACTTATATAAGGTATTTAAAATAATTAAACTCATAGAAACAGAGAATATAATAATGGTTGTGTGTGCTGGGAGTAGGGAAAATGGGGAACTGTTGTTCCATGAATGTAGATTTTATTTATTTATTTTATTTATGCCAAAGCTTTAGAGATCTGCTATACAATATAATGCCTATAGTTAACAATGTAGTATCGCACATTTCGAAATTTCTTAAGAGCTTAGAGCTCATGTTAAAAGTTCTTGCCACTTGCACAGAAAGAAACTCCAAAGCCAAAAACCAAAACAAATGGACCCAAGAAAATTTGAGAGGCTTGGATATGTGTGTTAGATTGATTTTGGTGATAGCTTCATTACAGTTCATGCATGCATGTCCAAATTCATTAAATTTTACACATTAAATATATTTAGTCCTTTGCAATAAACTCTTCCTCAGTAAAGATGCTTTAAAAAAAGCAATGTGAAGAACATGAGAAAATAAACTACGTTTTGAGGAAAAATATTTATAAACTATGTATCTGCCATAGGATTAGTATTTATAATAAACAAAGAACTAAATATTCACCACTGAAATATGGATAAGAGCCATGAACAGAAATTTTGCTGTAGATATTTAGCATCATAACCATCAGGAAAAGGAAAATCAAAACTACAAAAATATATCTCTGCATACTTCCAAGAATACCTTTTAAAATAGTGATAAAAATAAATGCTGGTGAGAACATGGAGAAATCATATCATTCAGACAGTTCTTGTGGGAATACAATGATATAGCCAATCTACAAAATAGCTTGTCACTTTCTGCTAAACTAGATGTGCAATTGCTATAGAAAACAGCAATTGCATTCTCAGATATTCACCCTAGAGAAATATAATTTTTGTTCACACCAAATTCCATATATGTTTTCATAGAAATTTTATTTGTAACGTTCATTTTATTTGTAATATACAATATTCTTTGATTTTCTTCAAAAGGTGTATGGATAAGCAACTGTGTATTAGAAATGTTGTTGTTCAGTCACTAAGATGTCCAACTCTTTGCCTACTCATGGACTGTAGCAAGCCAGGATCCTCCATCCCCCACTATCTCCCAGAGTTTGCTCAGATTCATATCCACTGAGTGTGTGATGCTATCTAACCATCTCATACTCTGCCATCCCCTTCTCCTTTTGAATTCAATCTTTCTCAGCATCAAGGTCTTTTCCAATAAGTTGGATCTTTGCATCTGGTGGACAAAGCATTGGAAGTTCAGCTTCAGCATCAGTCCTTCCAATGAATATTCAGGGCTGATTCTTCATTTAGTATTGACTGTTTGATCTCCTTACACCCCAAGGGACTCTCAAGAATCTTCTCCAGTGGCACAGTTCAACGTATCAATTCATTGGCACTCAGCTTTCTTTATAGTCTAACTCTCACATCTGTACCTGACTACTGGAAAAAAAATATAGTTTTGACTATGCAGATCTTTGACGGCAAAGTGATGTCTCTCCTTTTTAATATGTTGTCTGGGTTGGTCATAGCTTTCCTTCCAAGGAGTAAGTGTCTTTTAATTTCATGGCTGCAGTCACCATCTGCTGTGATTTTGGAGTCTAAGAAAATAAAATCTGTTACTGCTTCCACTTGTTCTCCATCTATTAGCCATGAAGTGATGGGACCAGGTGCCATGATCTTAGTTTTTTGAATGTTGAGTTTTAAGCCACTTTTTATCACTCTCCTCTTTCACTTTCATCAAGAGGCTCTTTTGTTCCTTTTCGCTTTCTGCCATAAGGGTGGTATCATCTGCGTTTCTGAGGTTGTTGGTATTTCTCCCAGCAATCTTAATTTCAGCTTGTGCTTCGTCCAGCCCAGCGTTTCTCATGATGTACTCTGCATAGAAGTGAAATAAGCAGGTGACAACATACAGTCTTGTCTTACTCCTTTCCCAGTTCTGAGCCTGTCAGTTGCTTCATGTTAGGTTCTAACTGTTGCTTCTTGACTTGCATTTAGGTTTCTCAGGAGACAGAGAAGGTGGTCAGGTATTCCCCTTTCTTTAAGAATTTCCCACAGCTTGTTGTAATCCACACAGTCAAAGGATTTAGTGTAGTCAATTAAGCAGAAATAGATGTTTTTCTCGAATCCCCTTGCTTTATGATGTTGGAATCCAATGATGTTGGAAATTCGACCTCTGGTTCCTCTGCCTCTTTGAAACCCAACTTTTACATCTGGAAGTTCTCAGTTCACATATTGCTGAAGTCTGGCTTGAAAGATTTTGAGCATAACCTTGCTAGCATGTGAAATGAGCACAAATACAGTAATTTGAACATTCTTTTGCATTTTCCTTCTTTGGGACTGGAATGAAAACTTACCTGTTCCAGTCCTGTGGCCACTGTTGAGTTTTCCCAATTTACTGACATCCTGAGTGCAGCACTTTAATGCATCATCTTTTGTGATTCTAAATAGCTCAGCTGGAATTCTGTCACCTCCACAAGCTTTGTTTGTAGTAA
The DNA here is from genome assembly GCF_019320065.1 of Cervus canadensis. Lineage (NCBI taxonomy): Eukaryota > Metazoa > Chordata > Mammalia > Artiodactyla > Cervidae > Cervus > Cervus canadensis. The sequence continues at coordinate 6,151,878 of NC_057389.1, forward strand.
TGCTTCCTAAGGCCCATTTGACTTCATGTTTCAGGATGTCCGGCTCTAAGTGAGTGACCACAACATCATATTTGTACGTATATGTACATGAACCTGTAAATGTCACTTCAATGTGTCCATCTCTTTGCAAGCCCATGGACTGTAGCCCACTAGGCTCCTTTGTCCATGGAATTCTCCAGGCAAGAATACTGGAGTGGGTTGCCATGCCATCCTTCAGGGAATCTTCCGGACCCAGGGATCAAACCTGCATCTCTTATGTCTCCTGCATTGGCAGGCAAGTTCTTTACCACTAGCACCTTATACAACTCAGCAATAAAAAGGAATAAACTCCATATATGTATCAATTTGAATGAATCTCTAGGGTATTATACTGAGTAAAAAATACTGATCTCCAAAGGTATACATAACGTGTGGTTCCACTTATATAACATTTTTGAAAGGAGAAATGTTTCAAAGTGGAGAACAATTTAGTGGTTTCCAGTAGCAGGAGGAATATAAGCATGATTAAAAAAGGACACTAGAAAGGATCCTGGTGATACTGAAAATGTTTTAATATCTTGCCTGTGTAAGTTTAGTGTAGAAATAGGTACATATACACAAATGAAAAGAAGTAAAACGGGGAAATCTGAATAAGACTGGTGGGTTATACTAAAGTAAATATCCTGATTTTAATACTATAGTATAGCGAAAGTTGCTCAGTCATGTCCGACTCTTTGCGACCCCATGGACTATACAGTCCATGGAATCCTCCAGGCCAGAATACTGGAGTGGGCAGCCTTTCCCTTCTCCAGGGGATCTTCCCAATCCAGGGATCGAACCCAGGTCTCCCACATTGCAGGCGGATTCTTTACCAGCTGAGCCACAAGGAAAGCCCAATATTATACTATAGTTTTGCAAAATATTACCACTGGGGGAACTGGATAAAGTATGGCTTCTCTATTTCTTATAACTGTATGTGAATTTAAAATTAGATCAGTGTGAATTTTAATTAAAAAAACATAAAAAGTACATTTGAAAACCAAAAAGTAAAAATTAAAATGCATTTAATTGTATTAAAGATCTATTGATTCAGTATATGTAACAAATGTTTCACTCTCTTTTATGTACACTCCAAATTATCATTTGTGAAGCCATATGTTCTTCAATTACAAATCATTTTTTTCCCTAAGAAGTACAAATCTTAATGTCTTCAGTATATAAGTAATGTTTTTCTCTTGTATACATTGGATTTAGTGAAAAAATATATGCAATTAAGAACTCTGAAATCTGGAGATATAAAAACTAACATAATTTCTAAGGGAAAAATAAAATAACTGCTTTTTCATTTTTCAGGTATTCTGAAAATTATGCATATATCTTTTGAAATTCCATTTTTGATGAATATAGGCCAATTAGTTTGTAGAATGTTTCCAGTTTATTTTTTATTATGATTTCTTATGATCTGATTCAAATTATGCAATTTTTGAAGGATATCAAAGTCTTGATTTTTTGCCTAAGTGTATTTTGTTCAGGAGGCCTATAGTGTTGGTTTGAACCAACACTGTTAATGTTGTCTTTGATCACTTTGATTGTTAGATTCTGTATGATATAATTATAATATGTCCCCTTATAAGTAATAAGTAATTTGTGTAAAGATAGTTTTGTGCAATATAGATATCTCTCTTCATCACCATTTTACTGTATCCACACTCCACCTGTAACAATTTGCAGTCATCTTCAGAAGAGATTTTCCTGTTTTACTGATCTATGTTAGAAAAAATATTGTTCCTATGATTATAGAACTTAAATATACATTTTGTGTGTATATACATATACACATATACATATACATATGTATATATATGCCTATATATATATAGGCTTCCTGGTGGCTCAGATGGTAAAGAATCCTGCAATGCAGGAAACTCAAGTTCAATCCCCTGGAGAAAGAAATGTAATTCACTGCAGTATTCTTGCCTGGGAAATCCCATGGACAGAGGAGCCTGGTGGGCTACAGTCCATGGGGTCACAAAGAATTGGACACTACTGAGTGACTAACAGTTTTACTTTCATATACATATACATATATGTATATGTATATATAATATTTAAAGTTGCAAGTAGAAAGTTGTTTTTTTTTTTTTAACTCTGTGTAACTCCTATTTATATTGCACAGTGATCTTATACTTTTTGTGTGGAATTTCCACATTATGGAATTTATTGATTTTTCTGTCAGTTAATAAAGGATCAATTGTGAATATTTTAGTGCATTGAAAAAGGGGATTTATTTTCTATTATCAGGGTGCAAAGTTAATATGTATTATGTAATATACCTAATTTTGTATACATCAGAAACTAATATATTGTATTTGAAATCAGGCTAGTTGTTGCCTTTGGACAAGAGGAAGTGGGTTACACTGGAGGGGAGTGTGCTGTAAATGCCGAATTGCTATTAATGCACTACTTGTTCCAGGACGTTTTCCAGGAAATTTCCATTTGTGCTAATCTGTTGGCTTTTTGCGCTTCCAGTGACCCAGTGGTAAAAAAATCTGCCTTCCAAGCAAGAGATGCAGGTTTGATCCCTGGGTGGGGAAGATTCCCTGGAGAAGGAAATGGCAACCCACTCCTGTATTCTTGCTGGGAAATCCCTCGGACAGAGAAGACTTGGTGGGCTATAGCCCATGGGGTTGCAAGGCATCAGACGTGACTTCATGACTACACATCAATAATAAATTGGCTTTTTACAATTCTGACTTGTGCATTTTCCAAATTTTCTAAAACTTAATTTTCTAAACTCTTAAAAAATAAGAGTTTATAAAGTTTTTTGATATGGATGCTAGGGAAAGAAAAAAAGGCAGCTTTCTTCTAAAATCTATATTACTGATTTCTGTAGCATAATAGGGTAATGCAATTTTATTAGTGTTTGTGTAAAAGGTCTGAAAATTAGGGTCAAAATTAATTGGAATTATTTGAGGCATATTTTTTTTTTTAAACTAAACTTTAATGCAGCTGGTGTATTAGTTACTCAGTCGTGTCTGACTCTCTGCAACCCCATGAGTGCAGCCTGTCAGGCTCCTCTGTCCATGGAATTCTCCAGACAAGAATATTGGAGTGGGTAACCATTCCCTTCTCCAGGGGATCTTCCTGACCCAGGATTGAACCTGGGTCTCCTGCACTGCAGGTAGATTCTCTACCATACGAGCTGCTAGGGAAGCCCTTAATGTAGCTGGGGTAATTTACAAAGGGTTATGAGAATGAATATGGCATTACTTCAAATGGGACAGATACGAACAAGAAAAAAAAAATTGCTTCATCTCTGTGTGGTAAATTCTTCTTTGTATGAGAGCATTGTTCAAGTTGCAATACAACCAGGAAAGGAGGCTGAGGGAAATGCTCCGAAAATGTTGAAGGAGAGAACTCAGGAATGTGAATCACAGGAGAAGTGATAATACAGGAGGGCATCAGGTACTTTTAGGAAGAGCATTCTCAGTGGCTGTTAGGGGAGAAAAAACACTGTTAAGATGGAACATACCCTTTTGGTGAATTTGGGTAGAAGAAAGACATAAGCCATATTTGTAAATTTGTTAAGTGTGATAGGAAAACCAGCTAGTTTGTGGCTTCAGGTGGAGATCCGAGCCGAAAAGTGTAAGTTGAAGAAAAATTTTTTAGAAATTTAAATACTTGGACTGCAATATTTCTGGAAAGATTAGATCAAAATTACAGGAAGAACATTTTTTTTTTTTTTTTTCTTTCTGGCATACCAAATATAGTGAGATACAGATGCAATTAAATTTAAGAGACTTGAATTAAAATATATTCTCTAGTATTTTTAGTTTTGCCTTTACCTCTGAATCTCTGCCACAATTGCTTGTCTTTTTCATTCCTCCCACATACCTATTCTTTCCTCCTCCCTTCTCTACTTCCTCATTATCACCCATTCCTGATTTCTCATTTTTTTTTTTTATCCCCTGTTCTAATCTGACTCTTCTATCCAGCTAGCATCTGGTTAATTACTGCCACTCTCCTTCCAAATTCACACTTTCACATGAACCTACCCTAAAAAATTTTCCTTTTCTCTTTTTGTATTCTTCTGTCATTTGACTTCTGTGTTTCTTCCTTAGAGAACGTCTAACTACCATGCCTAGACTGCAAAAGATCCAAATGGAAATCATGAAAGGTGACTGAAGTAGGCTGGAGGGCGGACCATTGCTGTAAAATCAGTCTCACATAACAATAAAGACATTATCTCAAATGGGGCCTAAAATTGGAATCTGAAGGAAAATCGTAAACCAGGTGTTAGTAAATATGAGTGTATCTACCTAAAAGTAAGTTAAAGTGTTAGCCACTCAGTTGTGACTGGCTCTTTGGGACCCCATGGACTGTAGCCCATCAAGCTCTTCTGTCCATAGACTTCTCCAGGCAAGAATACTGGCTTGGTTGCCATTTCCTTCACTAGACCACAAACATCTTCACCAGGTTAGATCTTCCTGACCCAGGGATCAAACCTAGGTCTCCCAAATTGCAGGCAGATTCTTTACCATCTTATAGTCAATAGCAGGGGTTTGAATAGTGTTATCAGCTTGTATGATTTGCCTGGTGGCTCAGATGGTAAAGCGTCTGCCTACAATGCCAGAGACCCAGGTTCAATCCCTGGATTGGGAAGATCTCCTGGAGAAGGAAATGGCAACTCACTCCGGTATTCTTGCCTGGAAAATCCCATGGATGGAGCCTGGTAGGCTACAGTCCATGGGATCGCAAAGAGTCAGACACAACTGAGCGACCACTTTCTTTCTTTATCAGTGTGTATGAACTTCAGTGGAGGGAGGTTTTTGTTCTTGTTTGCTAGGAAAGTGAGGAAGTTTACTGATCTAGATGGGCAGCGGGAGTGTGGACCTGCAGTCTGACTGATGAGGTTGCACGAGAGAAAGAAGAACCTCTTTTTCAGAGAGCTGTTGAGATACTGTGTTTGTGATGAGGGTGTAATTTTCTGTTAGTGCAAAGAGGGCATGAAAAATAGGGATGCCCTCATAGTTCTCAACGTCTTCCCCATGAAACCGTGTTTCCAAAATTGGCAGAAATTCTAACAGGCTGGCCAACACTTGTCTTCAACTTCCAGAGCAGATGGAAGCTATCAAAATTTCAGAAAAAAAAATCAGGATGTGGAATCTATGGGAAAAGATTTTCTCTGCTTCTTTTCCCAACACTCATCTACAAGGGCATTCTATCACTATACAATAATGGCCTGTAAACTGTGTGACTGGGGGGAAAATTTATTCTTATGAAGGAGAGGGCTCCAGTAGAAAGGAAGGGGACAAAAATGCAGACCTACTTTCCTATACTATTCTGAGTAGCTAGAGTTACAGAGTTTTAAGATATGAACTTCTGAAAAGCAAAGAGGTCCCGCCTTCCTTTACACCTAGCCCCTCTCAGAGGTCCCATTTAAAGCCAGTTGCCTTCACAGGAGACAATTAGACCCCCTTGCTTTGCCAACTCAAATACATGTTTCAACATATGGTCATTTAGATGCAGTTGCTTATCTCCTTAAATAGCCTTCTAAGACCATTTACTGTTTTTATGGCCAGTTTTAATGTGCTGCCATGTTTTTGGTGTTGGCTGCCAGATACTATTTTAATAATGGCATAGCTCTTGCAAGGATGCAACCTGCTTCCTTATTATTAAGTCATCTCTTTTGGCAGTGAGTTCTGACTGGCTCAAAGGCCATGCTGTAGAAGAAGAAGAATGTCCTTTCACAGTCATGGTTGCCTCCTTGACGTTTCTCTGATAAACTTGTTTTGTGTTATCTCCTGTTTGCTTTGTAGAGCTTTTCTTCCAAGATTTCATTACAGCCATGATGACAAGGATTTTGTTGTTGCTGTTGAAGAGAGTTGGCATGTGCTAAATTGCCTCTGATAGAAGAAAAACTCAATCAAAACTGACATTGTCTGTCTAGTGTTTCACTGAAAGCCCACTAGGCTGTGATATGTTTTAATGTTTAGACTTCAGTTCTGCAGTGAACGTTAAATCAAGAACTCTGGCTTGCATACCAATTCAGGGAATTAGCACAGAGCTTGGAAACTCTTGAAAATAAGGTGTGACCCTTCTGGAGATAATTCTGGCTTCCAGGCTTTCATGGAGGATATATTAATTCATTAAATTATTCAAGCATGCTGCATACAAATGCTGACAGGGATTCAAAGGTTTGTTGTCTCCTATTAATCACTTTATTATTCATATCATCCTTTCACTAGAGGCATTAGAATGCATTTGATTAATATCTCATTTCTATTATTCTTATGAACAATGTTCACTGGGTCTGCTCTAGAGAACTTTGTCTCCTTTTACGTGAATGGGAATAAAACAAAAGATGATCACCGAATCTTGGTGTTGTTTTCTTCGAGTGCAGTGTCTCCTGACAACCATCGCTATCATACCTAACTCAGCCTGTGGCTAGGATGGATGGCGGTGGTGTGTGGCGTCTCGTGTTAACCTGACAAGAGATAAAGACTCATTGGTCACCTGCCTGAAGGCACATAGTAACGCCTCTGAGTGATCCCTGGCCACTCTGTGGTCCTTCCATTCACTTGGTCTGAATGTCAGATCAAGGGGAACTGTTTCTCTCATCCATGCTACAAACATACAGGGAGATGAGGGGCGTTTTAGAAGTATCTTAAAGCCCCAAATACTAAACTCACTATCGCATATATTCCTTTCTCTAATCTTGAAGGCAAACAAACCGTTAGGTAGCTCTTAATGGTTTGTATGCCAAATATTTTGCTTCAGATTTTAAAGCATAGATTATTTTAGAACCTGTTGTTATTTTATTTAGGAAAAACTCAAATTTGGATGTGTTTCATGTACAAATCTTATGGTCTTTGAACATTATTATTAGTGAGCGTGTTGAAAGAGAAAAAGAACATTTACTATAAAAAAGGAAGATAAGCAAACTACGCCTGAAGAATAAGAGAAAGCGTACCCACAGAAACATGCCTCTTGTTCAAAAATATTTGCTTTCAGTTGCTGATATTTTTTTCTGTAGTTCCTAGAGGCAGCACTTAATTTTTTAATGCAGATAATTGCCCCTGACATTTGGGTCCTGCCTTCTCTCAAATGCCTCTCTCTGCATCCCGCGTGGTGAGCTGCTCACCGCAGGAAGCCCCACAGAACATGCTGCTCAGAGCTAACTCCTCAGCATCCAGATGGCTTGATCAAGGTCCTTTATAAGCTTGACTGCGTGCACCTTTCCTAGCATTTATTGACCCTGCTGCTTTCCTTCTGTTCGCTGCATCGCCCTTATACGCGTGTTCATTTTCCGCCTCCCTGAAATTAATAAATAATCAACCAATTGGGCAGAAGATTGCCCCCCCAGTAGTCAGCGCCGTCTCACCTTATCCAGATTTCAGTTTTCTGGCTGTCTTAGTTCCATGAAATCGAGCTACGACCAACCCCATGTTGGTTGTGTGAAGAAGAAAAAAAAAAAAGTCATTGAATGAGAGCGTCTACTTACAACCGAGGGCAGGTCAGCGGATCATCAATACGGTAAGACAGAGAGTAAAGACAGGTCGTTGGGAGCATTGCTGCCCTTGTGCACGTGACTTCATTTTCAGGGCCCTTCTTTACACCCCTGTGTGTGTTAGAGGGAGACGGGAAGACATAGGAAGAGAAAGGGCATTTGGGGAGAGGATATAGCGAAATGGAAAGTTCAAAGGTTTGAAGTGCAGAAAGGCAAAGTTTCAAATCTTGCCTTTGGCACTTAGGACATTGGGCAAGTTAAACTTGAGTTTCATTTCCTTCATTTGTTAAACAGAGAAATATTACTTCCTTTGTCTAAAGGTTTTGTGATTGCATCTGAAGTCCCTGACCCTACATATGACCTCCATAATTGGAATTTTTATTTCCTTTTAACTTTTTAGTCCAAGTTCTCCTCTCTTGAGGAGGTGTTTCCCACCTAGACAATGGGAAGGATCCAACAGAGTATATCGTGTGAATCTATGGGTGAATAAGTAAACCATGATATTGCTTCAGAGAAATGCTGAAGTTAACTAGTTAAGATAACTTCATAAATCTTAATATTTCTAATAAGGCTAGTTGTGCAGTTTTTAAGAATTCAGCAAAAATTGGAGAATTAAATTAGAATCAGGCTCAAAGATAGCCAGTTAGGTACATAAACGATGGTAGCCCTTACAGCTCACAGGTTGAGGAGAGAGAAAAGCTGAAAAATATTTGAGTGTGACCTGTTCCACATGCTGATTCCATTTGCTATTATATTACAGAACAGATTGGCATTCAGATAGATAGATACATTGAGCCTTAATAGAAAAAGTAAAATTATATTAAACTCATTGTGTCTTAGAAGGCATAAATGTGTGTAATATGTTTCAGAAATATTTCTATTAAAATGGTTGCTTTCAAGTGCTTGAAAAGTTAAGCTTCAGTTATCTGTAAAATTAACATATGTATACAGATCATTCCCCATCAGAGTCAGGTTAATAGAGTGTTCTGCCTATTGTCATTACCTCTGCTTCTACTTGGCATTTTTTTCCCCTCCTGAAATAGGCTACATTGATGAATAGGTTTTATAAGGAAGGCTCCTTTTAGGAAAGGTAAGAAGAGCTGCTTTAAAATTAGCAAAAGCTCTCCTAGAGCTATTTCAGGTGATCATTCAAACTTTTATACTTCATTATGATGTCAAGGAATTTCCCAGGCTCAGCCCAGCATCAGTACCATTGTATAGGTTTGTAATCTGAGCCAGACATCTGTGTGTGAACTCAACAAGCCCCAGGGCAGGAAGGCTGGCATTTTTCCACCTGAATGCCTATTTAAGTAAAAGCAACACAAAGGAGAAAGACAGGGTAATCTGTTTTCTTTGTAATTGGTGTGTGCTCGAATGTATGCAATTTATAAGCTAGCTCCAAGACTGTTCATTTTCAAAAAGACAATGCTTCCACAAAATGCAGCAATCATCAAAGAGCTGGATGGTATAGTAACGTTTTAACTATGTGAGTAGTCTAAACTTTTCCTTATAGCTTTCCTGCATTCTGCAGTTCTGCCCTTCCAACTAGACCTCCGCATCCTTCACCACACACATACACACACATACCTAAGGTATGTGGCCATTTCCTTGCTCTCTTGGCTTATTTGATAAATGTTTTAAAGTATACTCACATAAAAAGTAAAGTCTCAGGTTCCTTTTAATGGCTCATTTGGTGAAAAAGATTTGCAGATGGACTGACAAATACTGAATATGAAAAGAAAAGCCAATTATAAAAATCATACATATGTTAATTTAGACTCCTATATAAATCCAAAATAAAAAAAAATGTAAGAAAGTAAGAAAGAAGTTAATGCTATCTACAAGTAGAAAGTAAATAGGAAGCTAGTTCCAGTAAAATTTTCTGAGAGCAACTTGAATAAATTATTGTGAATACTGGTACAAGTTATTTAGTGTAGGTGCCAGGCAGAAAGTTCAGCTGGTGGCAAACTGTACAGATACAGAGATATACTATATGAGACTTTATCCTAGCAACAGGACTCTCCTTCTTTACTCTCTCTCTTTTTATGGAGCAAGGATAAAAGCAGCTGCATATTCAGGGAATAAGTATTCTGGGCTCAAGCATTAGTCAAGTTGAGCCTATATGCCAGTTTTGAGATTTCAAGGAATTACCATCTGCCTGATACTTGCAGACATTAGTGGTCTTCAGCTCCTGTAGAGAAATGGAAGGTGGGTAAATCCCTACCCCCGAGAGGAAGGACAAGTTCCCAGCCTCAACAGGTCACTCAAAAACAACTGGAAATGAATCTCTGAAGTTTTCTCATCTGATTTTCCTTATTGCTTGTCTGCACAAATGTTTACATATCTACAGAACAGCAATTTTAAATCTGAGATCTTATTATTAGAGAAAATATGAATTTCATGGAATTCATTTAGAAAGCATAGAATTAAGAATGTACAACACTTTTCTTCCTTCAAACCCTTTATTTTACATGTGAAAGAAGAGAATTTAAGGACTTTATTAGTTGGGATTTTTTAATCTTTCTTGGTTTGTAGTTTTGGTCTAGATTTATCTTCTCAATAACTAATCAATTTTACTGAAATAAAGTATGTTGCATGTCTCAGAATTACCAGCTGTAGGACACTCTTTTTCTTCTCATTTTATACTTCCTTTTAGTACAAATTCTGTAATGAACCAAACCCCTACTAGTTTCAGTGATGCAATTTCTGTTGATACATCCTCAGTTCAGTTCAGTTCAGTTCAGTTGCTCAGTCATGTCCGACTCTTTGCGACCCCGTGAACTGCAGCACGCCAGGCCTCCCTGTCCATCACAAACTCCCGGAGTTTACTCAAACTCATGTCCATCGAGTCAGTGATGCCATCCAGCCATCTCATCCTCTGTTGTCCCCTTTTCCTCCTGCCCCCAATCCCTCCTAGCATCAGGGTCTCTTCCAATGAGTCAGCTCTTCGCATCAGGTGGTCAAAGTATTGGAGTTTCAGCTTCAGCATCAGTCCTTCTAATGAACACCCAGGGCTGATTTCCTTTAGGATGGACTGGTTGGATCTCCTTGGTGTCTAAGGGACTCTCAAGAGTCTTCTCCAACACCACAGTTCAAAAGCATCAATTCTTCAGTGCTCAGCTTTCTTCACCGTCCAAATCTCACATCCATACACGACTACTGGAAAAACCATAGCCTTGACTAGATGGACCTTTGTTGGCAAAGTAATGTCTCTGCTTTTTAATATGCTTATCTAGTTTGGTCATAACTTTCCTTCCAAGGAGTAAGCGTCTTTTAATTTCATGGCTGCAGTCACCATCTGCAGTGATTTTGGAGCCCCCAAAAATCAAGTCTGACACTGTTTCTACCGTTTCCCCATCTATTTCCCATGAAGTGATGGGACCAGATGCCATGATCTTAGTTTTCTGAATGTTGAGCTTTAAGCCAACTTTTTCACTCTTCTCCTTCACCTTCATCAAGAGGCTTTTTAGTTCCTCTTCACTTTCTGCCATAAGGGTCATGTCATCTGCATATCTGAGGTCATTGATATTTCTCCCGGCAATCTTGATTCCAGCTTGTGCTTCTTCCAGCCCAGCGTTTCTCATGATGTACTCTGCATATAAGTTAAATAAGCAGGGTGACAATATGCAGCCTTGATGTCCTCCTTTTCCTATTTGGAACCAGTCTGTTGTTTCATGTCCAGTTGTACTAGGAGTTTAAAGGAACGTTTGTAATTCAGCCAGTCTGCAGAGGTTACTATGTGACACACAACTTTTCCTCTGCTACTTTGATGCATTCTTGTTACTATCTGATCTTGTGAATCTTCATCCTTGGTTTTGATTGGATCCACAGAACAAGGCAATGGTAGTCTCCAGTTATCCAAATATTCCAACTATAAGAAAGTGAAAGTGGCTCATTTGTGTCTGACTCTTTAAGACCCCGTGGACTATACAGTCCATGGAATTCTCTAGGCCAGAATACTGGAATGGGCAGCCTTTCCCTTCTCCAGGGGATCTTCCAGACCCAGGGATCGAACACAGGTCTCCCGCATTGCAGGAGGAGTCTTTACCAGCTGAGCCACAAGGGAAGTCCAAGAATACTGGAGTGGGTAGCCTATCCCTTCTCCAGCAGATCTTCCTGATCCAGGAGTCAAACCAGGGTCTGCTGCATTGCAGGCAGATTCTCTACCTGCTGAGCTTTCAGGGAAACCCAAGGGCACAGTCCATTCCTGTATTTTGTGAAAAGGCTAAGAGAGTGACCTCCAGCATGTTCCCGGAGCCTTATGAAATGCTCTAAAACAAGCAAATAGAAACCAAACCAATCTAAAAAGCCATCAAAGGAGACAGCTAAATAAACCATTGCTGTCGTTTAGTCATCAGTTGTGTATGACTCTTTTGCAACTCCACGGACTGTAACCCACCAGGCTCCCCTGTCCGTGGGGTGTTCTGGGCAAGATTATTGGAGCGGGCTGCCATTTCCTCCTTCAGGGCATCTTCCTGACCTCGGGGTCCCCGTGGTTCCACATCTCCCTGTATTTCAGGTGGATTGTTGACCTCTGAGCCCCTGGGGAAGTCCAAATAAATCATAGCAGCGTATATCTATACTGAGGCAAAGATACTCAAATAAGGAAGTGAGTCTAAGGACAATATCCCCCCACTATTATATTAAATGTATAAATAGCTGCAGAATGATATTATAACATTAAAAAATAATAATGAAATTCTTCCATAGAATATAGTATTTATAATTTGGGTACTTAATGAACCAAATGAATATTTAAAAAGGACCCCCAAAATAAAGAACACATTCATGAAATTAGTTCCCCTTCGGGAATGAGGAAGGGGTTAGCACTGGAGATGCTGATCTAGAGAACTTACATGTAATGACTCCTCCTATAGGAATTTTTTAAGGGATTCCCTAGTGGCTCACATGGTAATAAATCTGCCTGCAATGCAGGAGACCCAGGTTCAGTCCTGGGTCAGGAGGATCCCCTGGAGAAGGGAATGGTTACCCACTCCAGTATCCTTGTCTGGAGAATTCCATCCCTGGTGGCTCAGACTAAAGCGTCTGCCTACAATGCAGGAGATCTGGGCAGTCCCTGGGTTGGGCAGATCTCCTGGAGAAGGAAATGGCAACCCACTCCAGTACTCTTGCCTGGAAAATTCCATGAACGGAGGAGCCTGGTAGGCTGCAGTCCAAGGGGTCGCAAAGAGTCAGACACGACCGTGCGACTTCACTATAGGAATTGATTACATTATTTTCATGTAAATCAATCAGCTTTGCTATCCATGAGCATGTAGGAGGGATTTATGAGTGGCCAAAAGAAAGGGCCAGTGGTGTTCAGGATTCTAATTTTTTTTTTTTTTTTTTTAACAAGAGAAAAGAAAGAAAGTGAAGTTTCTCAGTCGTGTCTGACTCTTTGCAACTGTAGCCCGCCATGCTCCTCCATCCATGGACTTTCATACCTGTCCTTTATTAAGCCATCTACTAAGGTCCAGGCAATGTGCCAGGAGTTTTAAATACATTCATACCAATCTATTTTTAAAATTGATTTATAATTGACATACAATACTATGTTGGTTTCAGGTAGATAGCAGAGTGACTCAATATATTTACACTCTATGAAATGACCACCACAATAAGCCTACATACCATCTGTCACCATTCTAAGTTGTTACACTATTATTGAGTAAATTCTCTACACTCTGCATTGTGTCCCTGTGACGTTTTATTTTGTTGGTGCCTCTTAATCCTCTTCGCAGATTTCATCTATCCTCCCATCACTCTATCCCCTGTCAACCACCTGTTTGTTCTCTGTATCTGTGAGTCTGTTTTTATTTTTTATGTTTGTTTATTAGTTTTGCCTTTTAGACTCCAAGTATAAATGAGATCATATGTTGTTTTTCTCTGACTTATTTCACTTAGCATATCTCTAATGTTTTCACAAATGGCAAGATTTTATTCTTTATTATCACTGAGTAATATTCTGTTATATCTATATCTTCCAGATCTTCATTGTCCATTGATTTATAAATAGACTCTTAGGTTGCTTCCATTATCTTGGCTATTGTAAATAATGCTGCAATGAACAATGAGGTTTATGAACTTTTCCAAATTAATGTTTTTGTTTTCCTCAGATATATGCATAGAAATATGTATATATGCTGGGTTATATAGTAATATAACCAGTAATATAGAAATATGAAATATGCTGGGTTATATAGTAGTTCTCATTTCAATTTTTTGGAGAAAGCTTCATACTGTTTTCTACAGGGGTTACACTGATTTACACTCCCACCAACAGTGTACGGAGGTTCTCTTTTCTCCACATCCTCATAAATACGTGTGGCTTCTTTCCATTTTGATAAAACTCTTTCTGACAGATGTGAAATGGTGTGGTTTTGATTTGAAGTCCCCTGATGATTAGTGATCTTTTCATGTGCCTGTTGGCCATCTCTATACATTCTTTGAAAAAATGGCTATTCTTATTTGTGCTCATTTTTCAATAGAGTTGCTTTGTTGTTAATGAGTTGCATGAGTTATATATCTTTTGGATACCAACCCTTTATCAGGTGTATCATTTTTAAGCATCTTTCCCCAATTAACATATCGCCTTCTTGCTTTACCGGCTGTTCCCTTTGCTGTGAAAAAGCTTTTTATTTTGATATACTCCCATTTATTTTTGTTACCCTTGCCTGACAAGACATATCCAAACCATACTGTTAAAATCAAAATTAAATAGATTATTGCTTATGTTTTCTTCTTGAAGTTTTATGATTTCAGGTCTTATATATAAGTCTTTAATTCATTTTGAGTATATTATTGTATACGGTGTAGAAAGTAGTCTAGTTTCGTTCCTCTTTAAATTATTTTTTTTTTAAACTTTTTGGCCTCACTGTGGGGTGGGATCCCAGTCCCCTGACTAGGAATTGAACCCAAGACCCCCGCATTCAAAGCACAGAGTCTTAACCACTGGGAAACCAAGGAATCCCTAGTTCCATTCTTTTGCGGTCCAATGATCCTAATACAATTCAGGGAAGAGGGTTTTTTTTCCTCGCTTGTATATTCTTGCATCTTTTGTCCTGTATTAATTCATCATATGAGTGTGGGCTTATTTCTAGGCTCTTTAGCCTGTTCCATTGGTCTGTGTGTCTGTTTTTGTACCAGTATCATACTGTTTTAATTACTATAGCTTTGTAGTATAGTTTTAAGTCTGATAGTATGTTATCTCCACTTTTGTTTCTCTTTTTCAAGATTGCTTTGGCTATCCAAAAACAATCTTTTGTGGCTCTGTAGACATTTCAGGATAATTTGCTCTAGTTCTGTAAAAAAAATACCATTAATATTTTGATATAAATCTCATTTAATCTGTAGATAGCTTTCAGTCATATGAACATTTTAGCAAAATTGATTCTTTCACTACAAACACAGTATACTTTTCCATTTATTTGTGTCATCTTCAATTTTATTCCTCAGTGTCTTAAAGTTTCAGAGTACAGGTTTTTCACTTCCCTGGTTAAATTTATTTCTGGGTATTTCATTCTTTTCTATGTAATTTTTAAATGAATTTTTCTGACAATCTTCTATTATTGTAAATATATAAAAAAGCAATGGATTCCTGTATGTTAATTTTGTGTTCTGCAAGCTTACTGATCAATTATTAGTTCTTATAGTTTTTTGGTGGAGATTGGGGGAGGGGTTATCTATATATAGTAAGTTACTATTGGCAAATAGTGAGTTTCACTTCTTCCTTTACAGTTGGGATGACTTTTATTTTTTTTCTTATGTGTTTTCTGTGTGTAGGACTTCCAAAGCTATGTTAATAGAAACCAATGAGAGTGGGTGTCTTTGTTTCACTCCTGATACTAGCAGAAAACCTTTCAGTTTTTCACCGTTGAGTATAGTGTTAATTGTGAGTTTGTCATATACGGCCTTTATTATGTTGAGATATGTTTCCTCTATACCCATTTTGTTGAGAGTTTTTGTCATATGTGGATGTTGAGTCTTTGCAAATGCTTTTTTTGCATCTGTTGGGATGATCATATGATTTCATTCTTCATTTTGTCAATGTGCTGTATCACAGTGATTGATTTGCAAATATTAAGCCATCCCTGGAACAAATCCACTTCATTCTGTTGTATAATCCTTTTAATATCTGTGAGAGTTTATTTGCTAATATTTTGTTGAGGATTTTCGCACCTATCATTCATGTTTATCCATGATATTTACCTACTGTTTTCTCTTTTTCTATTTTCTTCATCTGGTTTTGGTATGAAGGTGCTGAAGTTGTAAAATGAGCATGCAAACATTCCTTCGTCTTCAATTTTTTGGAATAATTTGACAAGGATGGGTATTAGCTCTTCTTTAAATGTTCTGTCCTGTGGAACCATCTGGACTTGGACTTTTTATTCTGGAGGTGGAAGGGTGGGGTGGAATTTATTGATTACCAATTCAGTTTTGTTACCACTGATCAGTTTATTCTTATTTTCTGTTTCAATCATGGAAGATTGTATGGTTATAGGACATTGTCCATTTCTCCTAGGTTGTCTAATTTGTTGGCATATAAATTGTTCATAGTATTCTGTTATCATCCTTTGTATTTCTATGCTATTGCTTGTAATTTCTCCTCTTTTATTTATGATTTATTTGAGTTCTGTTTTTTCTTGATGAGTCTGGCTAAATTTGTTGAATTAGTTTGTTTATTCAAAGAACCAACTCATAGTTTCCCTGATCTCTTAAATTGTTTTTTTGCTCCATTTCACTTATTTCCAGGCTAATATTTATTATGCCCTTCCTTCTACTAATTTTGGGCTTTACTTTCTCTTTTTTTTTCTAGTTCAATGTAAATTTAGATTATTTCAGATTTTTCTTGTTTCTTGAAGGAGGCTTGTATCTCTTTGAACTTCCCTCTTATAACTGCTTTTGCTATGTCCCATGGATTTTGAATATTTGTGTTTTCACTTTTTCATCTCCAGACATTTTTTTAATTTTCTCTTTGATTTCTTCATTGACACATTTCTCCTTTGGTAGTATGTTTTTTAGTCTCAATGTGTTTGTGGGTTTTTTTTTGTTGTTGTTTTTTATTAGATTTTTTCTTGCAGTTGATTTCTAGTCTCATGCCATTGTGATCAGAAAAGATGCTTGGTATAATTTCAATTTTATTAAATTTATTGAGGCATTTTTTCACTTCAGTTCAGTTCAGTCACTCAGTCATGTCCAACTCTTTGTGACCCCATGGACTGCAGCACACCAGGCCTCCCTGTCCATCACCAACTCCTGGAGTTACTCAAACTCATGTCCATTGAGTCAGTGATGCCATCCAACCATCTCATCCTCTGTCGTCCCCTTCTCCTCCTGCCCCCAATCCCTCCCAGCATCAGGGTCTTTTCAAATGAGTCAGTTCTTCACATCAAGTGGCCAAAGTACTGGAGTTTCAGCTTCAGCATGAGTCCTTCCAATGCATATTCACAAATGATTTCCTTTAGGATGGACTGGTTGGATCTCCTTGCAGTTCAAGGGACTCTCACGGTAATCTGGGGACTGTTCCATATGTACATGAAAAATGCATATTTTGGTACTTTTGAATGGAAGTGTATATTCTGTTTATATACCTATTTATTTCATTTTGGTTTAATGTATTCTTAAAGGCCAGATTTTCCTTATTGCTTTTCTGTCTGGATCACCTATTTATGTAAATGGGATATTATAGTCCCCTACTATTATTATATTGCTGTCTGTTTTTAAATTCCTCTTACTATTTGCTTTGCAATCTCAGAGCTGTTAGTTTGATACATAAATGTTCGCAAATGTCGTATTCTCTGGTTGGATTCACCCCTTTATCATCATGTAATGCCCTTCTTTGTCTTCTGTTACAGTATTTATTTTAAAGTCTATTTGCCTCATATGAGTATTGCTACCTCAGCTCTCTCGTTTTTCTATTTGCATGGAGTACCTTTTTCCAACAATTCATTTATAATCTATGTGTATCTTTAGATCTAATGAGAGCCTCTTGTAGACAGCATATAGAAGACTCTTGTTTTTCGCTCCACTCAAGCACCTGTGTCTTTCAATGGGGACATCTATGATAGGAGTTATTAAAATAAATTTAAAGTAATTATTGATAATTATTGATAATGACACACTGGTCATAGCAAACACCTTCTTCCAACAACACAAGAGACAACTCTACACATGGACATCACCAGAAGGTCAATACAGAAATCAGTCTGGTTATATCATTTGCTGCTGAAGACTGAGAAGCTCTATATAGTCAGCAAAATCAAGACTGGGAGCTGACTGTGGCTGAGATCATGAACTCCTTACTGAAAATTCAGACTTAAATTGAAGAAAGAAGGGACAACCACTAGACCATTCAAATGATAAGTGAAGTGAAAGTGGCTCAGTCATGTCCAACTCTTTGCAACCCCATGGACAATAAAGTTCATGTAATTCTCCAGTCCAGAATAGTGGAACGGGTAGCCTTTCCTTTCTCCAGGGAATCTTCACAACCGAGGGATAGAACCCAGGTCCCCTGTATTGCAGGTGGATTCTTTACCAGCTGAGTCACAAGGGAAGCCCCTAGACCATTCAGATAAGACCTAAATCATATCCCTTATGGTTACACAGTGAAAGTGACAAATAGATTCAGGGGATTAGATCTGATAGACAGAGTGCTGAAGAACTGTGGATGGAGGTTTTTGACATTGTGCAGGAGGCCATAATCAGAACCATCCCCAAGAAAAAGAAATGCAAAAAGGCAAAATGGTTGTCTGAGGAGGACTTACAAATAGCTAAGAAAAGAGGAGAAGCAAAAAGCAAAGGAGAAAATGAAAGATGTATTTATCTGACTGCAGAGTTCCAAAGAATAGCAAGAAGAACTAAGAAAGCCTTCCTAAATGATCAAGGCAAAGGAATAGAGGAAAACAATAGAATGGGAAAGACTAGAGATCTCTTCAAGAAAATTAGAGATACCAAGGGAACATTTCATGGAAAGATGGGCTCAACAAAGGACAGAAATTGTATGACTCTAACAAAAGCAGAAGATATTAAGAAGAGGTGGCAAGAATACACAGAAGAACTAAACAAAAAAGCACTTAATGACCCAGATAACCACAATGGTGTGATCACTCACCTAGAGCCAGACATTCTGGAATGTGAAGTCAAGTGGGCCTTAGGAAGCATCAGTATGAATAAAGAGGGTGGAGGTTATTGAATTCCAGCTGAGCTATTTCAAATCCTAAAAGATCATGCTATGAAAGTGCTACACTCAATATGCCAGCAAAATTGGCATTTGAAAATGCCAAATTGGGAAACTCAGCAGTGGTCACAAAGCTAGAAAAGGTCAGTTTTCATACCAACCCCAAAGAAAGGCAATGCCACAGAATTTTCAAACTACTACACAATTGCACTCCTCTCACACACTAGCAAAATAATACTCAAAATTCTCCAAGCTAGGTTTCAACAGTACCTGAACCAAGAACCTCCAGATGTTCAAGGTGGATTTAGATAAGACAGAAGAACCATGGATCAAATTGTTAATGTCCATTGGATCATAGAACAAACAACAGGATTCCAGAAAAGCATATACTTCTGCTTTATTGACTACACCAAAGCCTTTGACTGTGTGGATCACAACCAACTGTGGAAAATTCTTCAAGAGACAGGAATAACAGACCATCTGACCTGACTTCTGAGAAACCTGTATGCAGGTCAAGAAACAACAGTTAGAATCAGACATGGAACAATGGACTGGTTCAAAATTGGGAAAGGAATATGTCAAGGTTGTATATTGTCCCCCTGGTTATTTAACTTACATGCACAGTACATCCTGTGAAATGCCAGGCTGGATGAAGCACAAGCTGAATCAAGATTGTCAGGAGGAATATCAATAACCTCAGATATGCAGATGACACCACCCCTATGGCAGAAAGTGAAGAAGAACTAAAGAGCCTCTTGATGAAAATGAAAGAGGAGAGTGAAAAATCTGGCTTAAAGTTCAACATTCAAAAAATGAAGATCATGGCATCTGGTTCTATCACTTCATGGCAAATAGATGGAGAAACAATGGAAACAGTGACAGACTCTATTTTGGGGGGGGGGGGCAAAAATCACTGCAGATGGTGACTGCACCCAGGAAATTAAAAGGCATTTGCTTCTTGGGAGAAAAGCTATGAAAAACCTAGACAGCATATTAAAAACAGAGACATTACTTTGCTGACAAAGGTCCATCTAGTCAAAGCTATGGTTTTTCCAGTGGTCATGTATGGATGTGAGAGTTGGACCATAAAGAAAGCTGAGCACTGAAAAATTGATGCTTTTGAACTGTGGTGTTGGAGAAGACTCTTGAGAGTCCCCTGGACTGCAAAGAGATCAAACCATTCAATCCTAAAGAAAATTAGTTCTGTATATTCATTGGAAGGACTGATGCTTAAGCCACTTGATGGGAAGAACTGACTCATTGGAAAAGACCCTGGTTCTGGGAAAGACTGAAGGCAGGAGGAGAAGGGGACAACAGAGGATGAATGAGGTGGTTGGATGGCAACATCAATTCTATGAACATGAGTTTGAGCAAGCCCTGGGTGTTGGTGATGGACAGGGAAACCTGGCATGCTGCAGTCCATGGGATCACATTGAGTCAGATGTGACTGAGTGACTGAACTGAATTATTGATAAATATGTCCTTATTGCCTGTTAATTGTTCTGTTTTTTTTGTAGTTCTCTTTTCCTATCGTCCCTTGTGGTGGTCATTTTGGCTTGTCTCAGGTCAGATTTGGAGAAGGAAATGGCAATCCTCTCCACTATTCTTGCCTGGAGAATCCCATGGGCAGAGGATCCCGGCAGGCCATGGTCCATAGGGTTGCAGAGTGTCGGACACGATGGAGGCGACTAAGCACGCACACACGTTCCTATCTTCTCTTGATTCTTCCATTGTGATTTAATGGATTCCTTTAGTGTTATTTTAATATTCCTTTGTCTTTATTTTTTGTGTATTCAATGCAAGTTTTTGGTTTGTGGTTACCAAGAGTTTCATATATATCAACCTGTATGCATAGCAGACCATTGTAAGCTGTTAGTCACTTGAATTTGAACACCTCCTGAAAACCCTGCATTTTAGTTTCTTCCCACCATGTTTTATGTTTTTGATATTGTGTTTTACATTCTGTTATTTTGTGTCCTTTAACTACTTATTGTAGTTACACAGCTAAATGATGGGTTAGTTGTGTCCACCAACCACATATTCAAGATTTTTTAATTTTATCGTTTGCCCTCTAGATCTACAGTTCCCCACCCATAGATGAAACCACTCATGGGCTGTGTAGTACTGTAGGATAAATATTGGAAAAAATCCACATATAAGTGTATCTGTGCAGTTCAAACCTGCGTGTTTCAAAGTTTGCCTGTGGTTGAGTGTACTGCTTGTGTCACTAATATTCATGCTAACTCCTTAAGTGGCTGATCACTGCCTATACCAAACATTTGCTTTTACCAATGAGGTTTTTTTTTTTTCTTTTATATATTTTCTTATTTCAAGTTGTGGTCTTTTTATTCCATTTGAAGAAGTCCATTTAACATTTTTTGTAAGACTAGTTTAGTGGCGATGAACTTCTCTACTTTTTAGTTTCCTGGGAAACTCCTTATCTCTTGTTCAATTCTGAGTGATAACCTTGTTAGATAGTTTGATTCTATAGTTTGATTCTATACTGTAATTTTTCCCCCCCTTTCAGCACTTATATCCTGCCACTTTTTTCTGTCCTGTAAAGTTTCTGTTGAAAAACAAGCTGACAGCTATTATGGGTTTTCCTTGTATGTGATTTTTTTTCCCCTCTTGTTGACTGTAAGATTTTCCTCTATCTTTAATTTTTGCAATTTTAATTATAATATACTTTGGTGTGGATCTCTTTGGATTCATGTTGTTTGGGATTCTATACTTCCTAGATTTTTATGTCTATTTTTTTTTTTTTTTAACGGGTTAGGGAAGTTTTCAGGTGTTATTTCTTCAAATAATTATTTCTGTCTCTTTGCCTCTCTCTCTATAACACAAATTTTAGTATGCCTGATATTGTCCCAAAAGTCTGTTATACTACCCTCAATTTCTTAAAATATTTTTTTTTCTCTTTTTTCTGTTCTGATTGAGTGATTTCCACACTTTTATTTTCAAAATTGTTTAGTCATTCTGCTATATCAGTCTTCTATTGTATTTTTCATTTCATGTATATTCTTTAGTTATGAATATTTTCTTATGTTTTCTAAACCTTTGTTAATGTCCTTGTGGTGTTCATTCATTCATTTTCTGAGTTCAATGAGCATCTTTATGACCATTGCTTTAAACCCTTTACCAGGTAAATTACTTATCTTCATTTCATTAGTTCCCCACCCTGGATTTTTGTCTTAGTCTTTCATTTGGAATATATTCCTCTGTGTCCTCATTTTGTTTGACCTTCTGTGTTCCCTTCTGTGAGTTAGTCAAAACGGCTACCTTTTCTTATCTGAAGTAGTGGCCTTGTACGGGAGCATCCACAGCAGAGACTGCCCGCACCAGCGTTGCCCTGATGGATGGCTGGAGTGAGCATGGGATAGGAGGGGTCTGGAGGGGCTCAAAAATGATGGTGGTCCTTGGTGCCTCTGACGCCTCATAGGGTTCCAGCATTCCCCTGCTCACTTTGTAGACATTTTAAGTTTAGTCATTGGATTTTCTTCCTGCATTTATTACATGCCCTTTAAACGCCTGTGATTTTGCTTTGTCCTAGGCTGAGTCAGTCAGGGCTCGTGTCCCTCACTGATATCCTTCCCTGCTGCAGGTTGCTGTGATGAGAGTGGAGGTCCATGGACACTGTGTCTCTGTTTTTCTTATCTATCTATATATATGTGGTCCCTCTGTCTGCAGAAGCTGTTCAGTCATCCCTCACATCTTCTTTGGGAGGAATTGCTTTATATGTCTGTGTTGATTCAGAGTATCTGTGGGAGAAGATAGGTTCAGGGTCTTCCTTTGATGAAATCTTGGACCTGCTTTTGAGGCTAATTTTTTTTTTTAAGTATAGCATTAAATTCACTTACCAATTTGCAATGAGAGATTATCTTCCAAAGAAAAACACACAAACAAGTAGACCTCACTGCTCAATATATCTGTCTTCTCCTTAAACTTCCCTGTGGAAGCATAAGTTGCAATATCAACTCCAAGGAGTTTATACTGTGAATACCAGTGTCCCTGATCTTTCCCTGTCACCAGGAGGCACTGGTTTATTAGGGTATGCCTCTGTTTCAAAGGGTGCAGAGGAAATGTCTTTATACTCTTAGTTGTTATCTGGAGTAAAATAGAAATAAAACAATTTCTAGTCTGACTATTTGTTTGAGGAATACAAGTGCTGATGGTCTGAGTAAAACCTAGATTTATTCAGGCATGTGCTTTGCTGTGATTAGTTGTTCAGCTCTGTCTGACTCTTTGCAACCCCATGGACTGTAGCCCACCAGGCTCCTCTGTCCATGGACATTCTCCAGGCAAGAATAAAAGGATGCGTTGTCATGCCCTCCTCTCGAACCCAGGGATTGAACCCAGGTCTCTCACATTGCAGGTGGATTCTTTACCATCTGAACCACCAGGAAAGCCCAAGAGTGCTAGAGAGGGTGGTAGTCTATCCCTTCTCCAGGACAACTTCCCAACCCAGGAATCAAACCAGGGTCTCTCGCATTGCAGGTGGATTCTTTACCAACTGAGATACCTGGGAAGATATTCAGGCATATTCAGTCTTAAAACAAATGTCTTCTCGGTTTTCAAAGAACCACATTTTGAATTAGGAACTCCAAAGTTCTTGGTGATACGCCAAAGTAACACTTCCTGCTAAGTGCCACCCTTCCCTCCCTACTCCTTCCAGTAATTTTTTCCTTGTTCTGGCCTCTAGTTCAGCATCTACCTTTCTCCAGTTATAGCCTCCAGGCAAGATCCCTGCTGATCAGGATCAGCAGGGATCACTAACTTAAAGATCAGTGTTTACTTGTTGAAAATGCTAGTTCACTGTTGTTTGTTTAGTTGGTTTTGCACTTTTAGGGAATCAAAATGAGAAGCTCAAACTCTGTGATGAGTGTATCTGAAGTTATAGTGTTGAATTCATCTTTAAAGCACTAAGCAAATAATTCAAAGATTTCATTACAAAGTGTCAAATAAGACTCTTCAGATAAAATCACTTAAGTTTATGATCATGTCTTCTCTTATCTTCTCTGGAATTTTTATGTATTCAATGTTTTCTTTTTTTTAAATCTGTACTTTTCATTCTTATTTTTATACAGTGAGTAAGTCCTGTCCCTCAACTTCTAAATGTGCTCAGGTTCTCTTTCATTTAAAACTAATGATTTAACTAACAAACAAAGTGTGTCTCAGCTACTGTTTGCCTTTTATTCTTTGCTCTCAAGGTCCTAGTTTCCTTACCTGCCATTCATTTCACCCCTCAGTCTAATTTGTTTTTGATCCAACTTCTCTCACTGAGGCAGAGGATTTCTTGGTATTAAGGTAACAAGTTGCTCTGAGAATCTAATAAAAACTTTAGGGTTCAACCCCAGGAGAAAAAATGCACATACAGTATACTCTCCCAAAAATTTGCCAGAGGCTATTTGCATGTTTGTCCTGAATTAAATACCTGGAAAACATAATCCATGAGCTCAGGAATCACAGTTCTCTTGTTCTTTATTTTATTCTTAAGACAAGTGTAGTTTCCAGAAGCCAATAAGTATTTAATAAATAAGTGCTACATAACTAAATCAGTGTGTTAGGTGGCATGCAATATGGTGAGTATTTTTCACTCTGCTAAATTATTGAGTACTAACAATAGACCACGCAATGTACCAGCCTTTTTGTATAAGTTTTATATGTGTAACCCACATGAATTCTGGAATCAATATCTATCCATTATTACCCAGGAAGCATTCAAACAATCCAATTTAAATAGCTATAAGAACAAAATCAATCCAGTCCTTACTTGAAACACATTAAAGAGAATGCAATTCATAACCTCTGGTAATATTTCTTAGAACCTTAATTTTCACAGGTCAGACTTCTCTGAAACTTTTTATTCACAAATCACATCCTAATTTCTCTTTTTGCTCAAACTGTCCTCTATCAATTGTATTTCACTTCATCTTTTTTCCCTCTCAGAACTTAATAATTTAGATTGGCTTTATCTCTTTATCTAAGTAATTTTATTTCTCTTCAAGTGTTAATGAGTCTGCCTTTTTGTGCCTGTCATGTTATATGGCACAGAAGTTCAGAATTTGTCTGAAGATCATTTTTTTTTCCTACAGAAGTTGGACGATAGAGGAGGGGATGTGTGAGAGGAGATAGCATTCTGTTTCTGAACCATAAATAACTGTAGGCTCTCTTATTACCTTCTGTAAGTTACCAGAAGCAAAAGCTCAAGATATAAAGCTATTTGGACACAGGATCACTAAGGGCTTACCCAAGATGCTCCCAGATCCATTTATTCCCAAAAGCCTGTCCTTTAGCGTCATGCTATACTGCTTACCTGAAACTGCATTCATTCATTCAAGACACATCTAGGGTTATCTTCCACAGGGAAGTCTGGTGTGCTGCAGTCCATGGGGTCCCAGAGCAGGACATGACTCAGCGACAGAACAGCACCCGTGTCCCAGGAGTACCGACATGAACAGAAAACTGTCAGCATTCTTGACCTAATGGATCTTATTTTCAAGAGGAAGGATACAAAAATAAAGAGAAAAAATAAACAAAAAAAATTAACTATATAACATGTACAAGCTGCTACAAAACAGAACAAAATAAGGGGTTATCTAGACAGGGAAAGGTGATGAGGGGTTGACGCTTTAATTAGACCGGTTCTTGTCATCCATATGAGACAGAGATGTTTGAGCTGTGTCTTGAAGGAACTGAGAGAGTCAACCAGACAGGTACATAAAGGGGAGTCCTTCCAGGCAGATGGGTGGTCAGTGCAAAGACTGACTATGATTCTGCATGTTTAGAAACCGACAAAGAGGCCATCATGGCTAGGTTGGCGTGAGCCAAGACAAGAGCAAGGGAGAGAGAGATGTATGGGATACTGAATGTTTTGTGTTTGTGTATTTTTCTAAGTTAATGGTACCTTATTTTACGAAGTCCTCCAAAGAGTTGGTGAATCAAAACAGTTAAGTTTCACTCCCCTGGGGAAAACAGAGCTGGTAGATGATTTGCTGCTACCATGACTGACTGTGTATTGCTTACCCCTTGACATTCTTTCCTCTTATCCCCCAAAAGAGTGCATGCTTCCAGGCCAGCTCATAGGTCTTGGGGTCTACAATTTGTTTCCATCATTAGATCATGTTTCTCAAACCCAGTGGTTGGTAAATATTCATTGGAAAAAAAAAATCATGGAAAAATATATGGAATCTGTGTATTTAGCAACAAAATAGGACATTTTGTCATGTGGACCACCCATCAAAGATCTGATCTGTACATTGACTTTGACTGAACATTTGTCAGAAACTTTCTTGAGACTGACATTTAAGAGTCAGGCTTTCTACATTCTCAAAATTCTATCCTTGTCAAAAGGTAACTCCCCTAAATGGCATTCCTGAGTTAATCTTTCAGTTGTTCTTGACTTTTATAAGGGAGATATTTTTAAGAAGTATGTACATGAAAAGTGTATTTTATCTCAGAAAATAATAATCATGTGTTATTAAGTTATACTATCTCTTCCTTCTCACAGGAGGACCCGTTTGGCATAGTTTTTTTAGAACTCAGTGCGAGAGAAACATGTTTTGCAAATTAACTTTCATGCATTTGTTGTTGTTTTCTTAATGAGAATAATCTATGCGCAACCCCTTTGTCACTGGCCTGACTCCTATAAAGTTTAAAACTCTCTTGAATATTTATTGAAAATATGTGATATAGATATGTGATGTGATATAGAGGACACTATATAAAATCAATCTGTGAAGTGTACAGTGATTGATTGGGTAGTGATCCTGTTTTCACAAATCCTGCAGTGAGTATAAAACTTACATGTAAACGGTAGTGGCATAAGAAATAAGGTAATAAGGACATTAATGAGGTTAAGGGGATGGGTTATTTTCAGCAGTAGAGAATTATAGAAGTTAACTCTTGAAAGTAAGTATCTATCATCTTTCTCAATGTTTTTTTCCTTTAATCATTTTATTCTGTATGTCAAAGCACAGTTATGGCCTTTCCACAGATAGTCAAGGAATATATCATTGTTTAAAACAATCATTCCAAAACATTCCAAATCCTTATCAAACATAGTATCACACATCCTGATCATTCCCTATATATTTGAGAATTTAGCTAGCTTCCCTGGTGACGCAGTAGTAAATAATCTGCCTGCCAATGCAGGAGACATGAGTTCAATCCCTGGGTCAGGAAGATCCCCTGGAGAAGGAAATGGCAACCCACTCCAGTATTCTTGCCTGGAAAATTCCATGGACAGAGGAGCCTGGAGGGTTACAACCCATGGGGTCACAAAAAGAGTCAAACATGACTTAGCAAGTAAACAACAACAATTTTAGAACTTGTCCTAAAATTTATGCTAACAAAGTTTACTATCTAAGAATATTGAAACAAGCAAAAAAATATATATATATATATATATATTTTTTTTTAGTGGAAATTTCCTGGAAAATAAACAAATCAAAACCACAATTTGTCCTGGATTATATATTAAGAATTGTCTACCTTTCTGAAGTGAGAGAAATAAACCAGATAAATCACAGGGTAAATTGTTTTCATAGGTCTCTGTTTTGCTATTGATTTTCCATATGAGACAAAGCACAGCTATGCCTAAATCTGTACACATTTTGACAAGGGAAGATTATGGTGTGTGTATGTCTCTATGTGTTTCTGTTTCTATCAGAATATTTACCCTGACTGGGATCAAGAATTTTATCCATGATTTGATTGGTACATACATAAATTTCACTTAGTGTGAAAGAAGTAAATTCAGCAACAAGACAGACAGTAAAAGCATGCTTTTGAAAACAAGAGACTGAGTTATAATTAAATGTTTTAGAGACAACAGAAGTAATTATGAGGTTGCAAACAAAAAAAGCTGTCTTCAGATCCTGTATACACAAGATATAATTTTGGTGATTTCCACATTTAAAATTTAGTTCTTTGTATATTAAGAGGAAGTTTGCAGTTTCAAAGGGCTATCACTTATTCAATATCACTTAATTTTGTAGAAAATATGGTTGGCTGAGCCCCACATCAGTTACATGAAACCCTATTAGAGGTACATTCTCTCACTTTCTATCACAGATAACAGGTAGTTGTTGATGAAATCATAATTATTGGTCAAAGACTAATAGCTGACCTTCAGCATCATAGCATCATCTCTACTCATGATAGAGGAATTCAAACATCATGTACTGAACTGTTTTTATCATTAAGTTTACATATAAACCTGGTAGGCTACAGTCCATGGGGTTGCAAAGAGTCGGACACAACTGAGCGACTTCACTTCACTTCACTTACATATAAAAAGGAAGGCATAGTTACTATTTCTGAGTTGGTCAGTGTATCTAGAGACTTTTCTTGGTCCAGATTTTCCATTTACCAACACCATGATCAAGGCCCAGCATCTCTCTACAATGTAGAAAGCCTGTTAGAATGTCATGATTCCATAAATATGATAAACACTGCTAAAAGAGCCTTGGCTAGCTAATTCATCTCATTTCCCAGTTTGGGGAGGAGGCAGGCTGGCTAAGTTTAGCAGTCCTTTAAAATAAGGGTTTCATAGCAGTCTTTTTGTTCACACAATAAGCTCTCCATGATGAAAGAGGATCTTACATAAAATACCTTTATGATCTGATGAGCACATCCTCATTACATTTTTAGATCTCCATTTCAAAGACTTCAGGCCTCCTTTCCTCTCCTGAAGGAAGACCTCTCCAAAGAGCATCGCAAATGTGCTGTCACATACAGGGTCATAAACTGCATATTGGTTGATTAGAGAAAAATAAAAGGCAACATTGGGATTTGCTCCCCTGGAAGTTGGTGTTCTTGCCACTGACTTTTGCCCTTACCTGTCTGTGGCTCCTCTCTCAGCATCCCCTCTGATTTCCTTTAGATCAAACTGGTATTAAAAAAAATCCCTGTAGGTGGCTTTATTCTCATGGTAAGGCTTGTGAATTTGAATTCTTTGTTTCACCAAAGCCTGACAAATTCGGCCTTCACTCAGTCTCTGAGCACAGTTGTTAAGCAACTAAACAAGAATAGTAAAAATCTGACAGCTGACAGACTTTGCATAGATTTTTCGTCTCTGGATGGATCATTTCAAAGAATTTGAGCCTAGTGATTTTGACAAACACTCAATTAATTTATGTCATAGATTGCTATCATATCACCTGCAACTTTGTATTAAAACTTTAAGGAGATTTAGCTTAAGGTCAAATGAACCTGCACAATAAACATTCTTAATCTTAAAAAGATCGTACTTTGAGAATATCATAACTTAGTCGTTTGTTCACTTCCTGCAGAATTTAGTTATATCTCAGACACTCCCCTCTACAAGCAACAGCAGTCCCTGTCTCCTCAGATTCTAGCCATCATTAAAGAAAAGGGCAGAGGAAAGTAAAACTGAATAAAAAATGAGAAACTTGTGAATGTGGTTTTAATAAAGAATACGGAGAGTGAACATCTAGAAATTACATATGAGAAACCAAAATCGGGTTAGAAAGTATACTTTACTAACAGCAAAAATACAGATTAAATAGCAAGGCATAAATTTGCATTTCTCTTCCATGAAATTATCTTTTTCATAAATGAAGATGGGTTTTAGGTGTCTTGGTTTCTGTGCATGTTTTTCCAGACTACTTATAAATAGTGGGGAAAAGCATGGGACAGGAGCAGGTGGTTGGCAATATTTTGGGCAAGGAGTTAATGTTGAAGCAGCTGCTGATAATTTTCCTACAGTATTATTCATCACTTTAAAAATTGAAATGATTATAATGACCCTGATACATCACATCATATGAGACTAAAGACAGGAAGGGATGATGGACATGGGGAAACGTGCATCTCCCTGGAGTCAAGTGCTCATTGCTCCGTAAAGTCCTGAGAGGCTGGGTTCCATGGGATGTTGCCCCAGCGGATGCAGCTCAGGTAAGTAATAAAATCTAGCAGAAGGCCCGCGCATGCCAGTGGCCACCTGATCAGAGCTCATTTAGTGATTGTCATCACTTTGCAGCAACCATGCAGTTAATACCCAGTGTATTTGACACCTGCTATGTTAAATTAGTACTTGCAGAATTAACACCTGCTGTCAGCGACCCGGCATGCATGTTGCTTTCTTCAGAATAAAGGGGAAATGAATTATTTCCCAAGAAATTTGTGTAAATTATTTTTGTGGATGAAGAATTACTTGGAAAGATCTTGGGACTGGCAGTCAAGATTCTTCTTCTTTTTTTTTTTTATAGAGTTGGCACTGTTAGTAACTCAGAGTCTCTTTCTGGCTCTCAGAATACAGGGCTAAAAGATAAGCTTTCTCTTATCCCTAGAAATAAACAAGACACTAGAGGCAAATGTGTTTTCTAAAGTATGAGAACTTATATAGGTGTGAAGTGTTATGCTAATTGCCCATTAATAATCATAATAAATTTGTCATTTTCAATTCTTATTATTTATAAATGGGAACATATCTCTTATAGTACAATTTCTTAGAGTAGGGAAAAGTATTTCTTTATATAGAACCCATACCTATTTATATTATAGTGAATATAATATTACATAGTATTTTTTAAAAAACATTTTATCTATTACGATTTTATTAATATTATGTAGTTACATTTATATTATAAAATATATACACATATACCATGGGCAAATTACTTAACTTCTCTAAAATCTGTCTACTTGTAAATAACACAATAATAAAAATGGTATTACTATGGTGTAGTAAACAGGCACCATAGCACAATGCCTGATGTAGGATAGCCCTTTCCTGAACAAATCAGCAAGCAAAAGTAAAGAATGTAAAGCAGAGAAACTCAGAAACAAACTAGAAACCATTATACTGCAAAGACTTCCACTGTGAACCACAGTAATAATACATGTATGAGACTTGAACCTTAACTTTGACTTGCTTATTCATTTTGATTCAGCAAAATACTGTGGTTCAGTTCAGTTCAGTTCAGTCGTTCAGTCGTGTCCGACTCTTTGCAGCTCCATGAACCGCAGCACGCCAGGCCTCCCTGTCCATCACCGACTCCCGGAGTCCATCCAAACCCATGTCCATTGAGTCGGTGATGCCATCCAACCATCTCATCCTCTGTCGTCCCCTTCTCCTCCTGCCCTCAATCTTTCCCTCTACTGTGGTAAACTACTAAGTATAAAATACAGTTTCTGACTTCAGAGTGTTTAAATATCTTGAGCATAAAAGTTTCATCATTTCCTATAATACAAGGAAACTTAAGTAATTATTCTCAAGGAACAAAATAATAATATAGTAGACACTGAGAAAGTTTAATTTTGAGGAATAGTATAGAATATCTGGGGTTTCCCTGGGTGGCTCAGCAGCAGAGAATCCGTCTGCAATGCAGGAGACGCAGGACATGTGTTTTCCATTCTTGGGTCCAGAAGATCTCCTGGAGGAGGGCATGGCAACCCACTTCAATATTCTTGCCTGAAAAATCCCATAGACAGAGTAGACTGGCGGGCTACAGTCCATTGGCTCGCAAAGAGTTGGCCACAACTAAAGGGACTCAGCATTCACACTCGCACACATTGGATGTTTATTAAGAACTTGGAATTGAAGCAAGAAAGTTGCATGACCTCTACCAAGTACGTTAACCTTCCTGTGCTTCTCTTTCTTTACTTATAAACTGGGGATGTGACACTATCTATGCATGCGCTGAGTATAAGGACTAAGTGTTTTGGAACAATGGTTATCACATACTAAACATTCTAAAGGTGTTCATTATATAATTCAAAATGGGAAGTTTGAGAAAGGATTTACCAAATTTGAGAAAGGATAATATTAATCTGGACTGGACCTTTGTGAAGTTACACTAAGAATCAATGGGTGAAAGCTATTCCATGTGACGAAACAATGTGCACACAGGTAGAAGCCTTGGAAATTGCTAGTCACTTATATATTTGTGATGAATTATAATTGGAGATAAAGCTGGGAGGCAAAATGGGGGTCTACCCATGGAGTGCCTGAAAACAATAATCAGAAAGATGCATTATAATTCATAGGTGATAATAGCCATTGAAAGCTTGAGAAAATAAGAATGTCCATGTTTTCAGAGGAACCAGAAATCAAGGAATAGTGTATGGAAACTGGGTGAGTTTAGGAAAAGCAAGTATCATTATTAATAAAGAGGGTTGGAGAGAGAGCCCAGTGATGATGCTGCTTCCTAGCCTCATATCAGGATCTCAGTTAGTAATTACAATTGAGACAGTTACGTATAAACCAGCCAGCTCGTAGAACCTGAAACCTTATTGGTTTTTTCCTTGTCTGAGACTCAGGCCATAGTCATAGCACTGAATGCTTCTTGACCATTGGCTATGTGATCTACCAGGAGCTCACTGGTACTGTGATCTGAGAGATGCAGTTACATTATACAAAACTTGAAGAAATAGCGATTTTAGAGGTTACACTGTGCAGAAGCCTTCAGTGTACGTGGTTCCTAGAAATCTTCTTGACTGGATCTACGGAGACCCAGTTTAAGAATATTCTGCTCTTAAAACTGTCCGCGAGAACGAACGGAGAAAAGCACCCTTTTGGAATTCAATCAAATCTAATGACTTTAAAGGTGGAGTCAATGACACTTTTTTATACCAGGCATCAGAAGTCTAGAATTCAAGACCAATCTGGCCAACTTCTTTCTTGGAAAACACTGACTCAAAACAAAAGAAAACAAAAGAATGATAATTGATTGAGCTAATGTTAATAGAAATGGTCTTTCCTTTAGTAAATGACGAAATTCAAATCCAAGTTTGCTTCAAGGGCCTCCTTAGAGGAATACATAGGTAAAATGATCTTAACTCAATAAAGGAAGGAGATTATGAGTACAACACAACAGTGGTTATTCATATCTGTATCTTCCACCTCCTTCTGGATGTGGGTCTTAGTCCCATGGAGAGAGAAAACATACATTTAAGAAATGTGAAGTAATTTTATTTAAATTCTTAATGTACACTAGGGCATAGTCATTATTGTACTGACAGTTTTCATTTACAGACTGCTAACCAGTTTTAGCTTCCTGAAATGGTGTTTAAAAATTGCTATACCAGAGAAAAATTAGAAGTGACAAAATGGCCTTATGGAGCACAACAAATTTATAAAAGGACAGAGTATGTGAAGTATATCCTGTGGGCCCTCAAAATAATTGAGGTACATTGCAGGGGGCTAAAGTGCTGAAGCTTCAGCAAATAAAGAGCACTAAAGTTAGTAATGTTGACATGAAAGGCCAATATGACTATTCCACCCACCAGACTTTGCATTAGCTTTCACTCTTATCTGGGATAAATTCAGAATTCTTAAAGTGTCTTACAAGACTCTCTGTCAAGGCTCAATGGCCTTTTCATTAACTTTCTGCTCCTGTCTCTTCCTTCAAAGGCAACTTCATGAGCCTGTGATCTCTGTAGCCGCACGTAGCTTCTGTTTGATATAATGCTCTGTCCCAGCCTTCTTAAAATTCTTACAGCATAATCCTTGATTTGTAAATGAAACCCAGTGGGTAACAGAGTAAGTGAGGAGATCCACACCGTATGTATGCCGTTCCTTGCAGTCCTCTCTCTTATACCCTTTGTAATGAGCTATGAGGGCAGAGTTCCAGGGGTTGCAGAGTACACGGGTCCTCACCAGGCTCCGAGGAGAGCAAGGCAAGCTTGTTGCCTCCGTAACTGAGCAAGTGGCATTGTGCTGCTCACGGACCCAAGACGTCACTCGTCCATCTGAACAAGAACTTATTTTGAAAGGGAAAGGGCAATGGTAGTCTTAAAGGCAAAAAAATGATGAAAGGAACCCTATCATGTCTTTCCTTCCTCATACTAACACTCATTAAACACTCCTGTATTAGCTAACTATGCTGAAAATAATGACAGAAAAGGAAGAGAAAGCTAGAGTAACCCACAGTTCCTTTCCTTTTCATTTTGTTTTAACTCAGCAGTAAGTTGAAGGTTCCTAGGGTAGGAAATGGCAGCCTGCTCCAGTATTCTTGTCTGGAAAATTCCATGGATGGAAGAGTCTGGCGGGCTACCGTCCATGGGGGAGCAAAAAGTCAGACACAACTCAACGGCTGAACACATATGTGTGCAAGCTGAAGGTAGAGTGGGTTGGGAAAACGTGCATCAGAAGGTGAGATAAAAACGGTTGGGTTTGTTGTACTGTTTTCACTATTCTGATTTTATATATATATATATACACTACAAAATGCAAATTGTGTAATTTCAGTGATTCCACATGAGTCCAATGCTCTTATATTTGAACCTAAAACTGCTATTACACAGAATGAAGTTAATCAGGAAAACTGATGCTAATAATTTAGAAGTTTCATTTTTCTTCACTCAGAACTATATTACATCATGTCAATGTATGGCAAAAGCCACTACAATATTGTAAAGTAAAAAAAAGAAAAAAAAAGAACTATATTAAAAAGTGCATTTAAAAAATACCTCAATAAATCTAGAGAAGGACTGGAAGGAAGGGAGATGACTTATTTTGCAGGATCCTTAACAATACTTTTTTTTTTTCTTCTTGTTTATACAAGGGATTCCCACATTTTTATTTTATGTGGGGTACCACCAATTATGTAGACAGCCCTGTCTGTTCTTGCCAGCTCCCTTACTCCTTTGCAAACCATACTTGCTCTCTTGTTTTTACCTGAATGTGTCAGAATCTCTCTCAATTGCAAGGCCTTTATACCTACTCTCCTTCTCCCTGGCAGGCTCTCTTCCCAAACATCCACAGCAGGCCTCCCATTTCCTTCACATTACTTCTTCCAATAAAAATTTTCCCATTAAAGCTCTCCCTGTCCAGGCTGCTTAAAGTGTAATCTCTCTCAGCAAGTGAAGTCTCAATTCTTTTTCCTCTGAAATGTATAATATAGTACATAATTAATTTGCTTATTGTCTATCTGTTCCATTTGTTTTGAGAAGGCATAAATTACCATCCAGAAACAAGGTCTAGGGAGATACAGGGTAATGTATTTATGATTTTCCCTGTAGAAAACATCATTTCAACCAAATGGCAAATTTTTGGCCTCTTTCCTTTTGAGTTAATGTTCAAAATGTGCTCAAACGTGGTTGTCAAGTCGGATCTTAATCTTAATATAAAATTTTAACTCTTTGGCAAGAGAATAGACTCATATGTTACTTGTGTAATAAAATATAATTAAACATAAAAATTAAGATTATGGCTTATTTAATTTTAAATCTTTAACCAGTTTAAAGCTTATAGTCTACTCTTTTACTTTTTACTTTAATTTTTTAGTGAGCAGTAAGCATTCTGAGTGGCGAATGGCAGGTGTTCACCATAATTTAACAAAGCAGGTGTCAAATATTGTTTACTGGGGCTAACTGCTACTCCTTCTGGAAAGCTCTTTACTTTGGGGTTTCTCCTAATTAAAAATATCTAGCCATCACCTGTCAGCTTTATCTCAGTGGGACAGTGAAACCTTTAGGGAACATGACTTGAGCAATCTTTCAGATAAAGAAAGAAAGGGGGAAAAGATTGCCATTAATTGTTTACAGATAATTTTTTTTTCTCTACTGTCAAAATTAGCTGCATAGGATAATTAACTCCTTCTGGAAAAAATACTGTTCAGAGTCTGAGACTGGTACAATCTGATGAATAAATTGAATCCCAAAGATGATGCATAACAGAGAGAGAAAATGCAATGTTAGATCATAAATTCACATGTCTTGCATTATTCTATTTCCTATAAAGCACCAACACAACTAATGTATTTTGAGAATGCCCCAAACAGGCACATAAGGTCCAGTGAGCAATTTAATAAGAAAGTGTATATTCTAATGATAGAGGTTTTCCTAGCATTCTAACTGTGAGATAATACTAACTTCCAAGGAACTGAATTTGTGGGTCACAGCTTACATATTCTGCATGATAACTGTGGTTTTTTAAAGACTTCGTACCTACCTTTATTTGTATTGCCAGGACAGAACATGGAACTTCAACTTCATTAAAAAAAATGAAAAAAAAACAAAAGTTGGTTAGTGGTACTGCTTTCATAGTTAATGGGGTCATCGCGTTAAGGAAGTTTCCTGATTAAGTATCTGAAATATACATTCATATAAAAAGGTTACATATACTTATTAGCCATGTTTTTAATTTTATCTCATCATATTTGTTTGAATTTTACCCAAACATGCACCTGTATTGTGCTGCACTTGCTTAAATATATAAACCTTAATTGTTGAGTTCTATCAATATTAAGAAGTTCTTATTAGATTGGATCATAAAATGTTGATGAGGTAAACACTGGCTATTTAATGTCTAACCTAATATATCCCTACTAAGCTTATCTGAAGACTGATTTTTAATTGAACTTTATTTTTTATTTTAATCTGTTCTTGGGGAACTAGGTACCTATAGCAAAATGCACAGGGAAATGATCTGAATGAACTTTCTAAAGCAAAGTGGGGAAAAGTTAATAAAAAGGATTTTCTTTCAAGTCATTTAAGTTTGAACCATGAAGATGTATTTAGTCAATCTACATTATATTTCTTATGGTTTCATACATTTGAAATTTAAATTTTCTTATTGTGGGCAGTAGCAGCAGAAACCAAACACACATACACAACACA
Source organism: Cervus canadensis (assembly GCF_019320065.1). Classification (NCBI taxonomy): domain Eukaryota; kingdom Metazoa; phylum Chordata; class Mammalia; order Artiodactyla; family Cervidae; genus Cervus; species Cervus canadensis. Next base: position 6,188,129 of record NC_057389.1, read on the forward strand.
CACATGAAAAAATTACCAATACAATGGTTTAAAAACCTAAATATAAGACATGGCACGATCGAGCTCTTAGTAGAGAGCATAAGCAGGTAAATAAATATCCCATCCTTTTGGATGAGAGACGCAACAACTACACAGTCATGTGTAATTGGTTCTAGAAAAGCATAAATCACAAAATTTGTAATGATTAAAACACAGATTATCTAGAATATTTGATATTTTATTGTTATTTGCATTATTTGTAAAGATTAACTAACAGTGAAGTTTCTAGACTATAAATTTGGATGTTTTAGAGAATATATGAGAGCACAGGTGAATTGTACATTAATCAAAATGAAGTTGTGGTAGGTTATTAAAGTTAGAATTCTTATTGCTAATACTCCAATCTAAAAAAAAAATCAAACAGTAACATAGGGCTGCATTTACCATCTACAAATTTATTTCATTTTAACAAAATGAACCTAACAAATGATTATAGAAAATTCTATATTGAAAACAATTTAAGAGCCAAAAATGTATTGAAGAGATCAATCAATGTCCATATACTATTCTTTCTAGCAAAATCAGAAAGTACTTCAACACATTGAAAGTAGATTATAGAATACTGAAGTTTATAAAGATACAATTTCATCTGATTTTATCTTCTTACTGCCCACAGTAATGGTCTGGTTATTTTATCCACTTAAATATTAGAGCTACTCACTTCAATCTGCTGATTATAATAAAATTGAATACTTGATATTTGACATTGAACAGCCAATCCATTTATTATGAAGATCCTGCCTTAGGTTCCCCTTATAGCTATTAAAGTTTAACTTGTCCTGTAATTTAGGCAACGAGGAATCTGCTTAATCAGTTGTAATACTTTTAAGTGACTGTTTGACAAGCAGTACTTTTCTGCGTTCAGTTAGTCCCTAATGTAGACAGCAGATCTGATAATTCAAAAATGAGGGTGTTTTTTTTCCCCTTAACCTGAATTATCTGGTTTGATTTACTACACTGGCTGAGTTAATTGAAAAGTTGCCAAATATCTATTTCATGCTGTGCGGTGCACACAGAGCAATAACATGTTTGATATACCAAATGATTTCATAGATAAATATAATGAAAACAAGACTCTTTATTGCCATATTTATATCCATTCCTCAAAACCTGGCCTCACAAATCTTGTCTTCCATTTTGGTTATCATTGTTATCACTACCATTTGCCAAGACCTTACTGATGAGTTGACAATTTTTAATCATCGTCCAGGTCAATAATTTATAAATTCTTAAAAAGGTGATTTGGAGAAACTGCCATCTTAGAAATCTATACCTAATCATTTAGAATAAATTTACTTGTTTAGCTGACATATTTCCTACTTTGATGATCAGATTTTATTATTAAATGATGATGTTCCTTCTGGATTATATGTGTTTCTATAGCTATTTTGCTTATAATGTTATTTTTATTGCAAACACTTCAAATGCTACTACAAATACAGCCTACTATTCTGAAAGTTTTAAATTTATGTTACATAATATTTGCCTTTTCCCCCCTTCCAGATAAATTAGGGTTTCCTTTGCTTCCCTCATTGATATTTTTGTGAAACTCCTTCAAATATCTAATATAACTTTATCAGTATTTAGTGAATGAGTGAAAGTTCCTCAGCCATGTATGACTCTGCGACCCCATGGACTATACAGTCCATGGAATTCTCCAGGCCAGAATACTGGAGTGGGTAGCCTTTCCCTTCTCCAGGGGATCTTCCCAACCCAGGGATCGATCCAAGGTCTCCCCCATTGCAGGAGGATTCTTTACCAATTGACCCACCAGGGAAGCCCTATTGGTATTTAGATGCTATATATACATTTGCCTTTTTTTAGTTAAATGGTATATGTCATAATAATAAATTGCTGAAAAATAGAGGACCAAACTTGCTTGGAGGATTATAGCTTTCATGGCTTTATAATACTGATTCTCATTTTCATAGAATGAATATTCAGATCAACTCACTACAGTTAATTTTGGCACTCCTTTATTTTCTTAAAATAAAACACAATTTTGCACTCCTATGAAGGAGGCTAGAAAATTGAATTTTGCAAATGTTGCCAAGGCTCTTCTCCCATTTGGTGAGACTAAATGGGAATTCTGGGTAGTATGGAGTCCAGAGAAACATGGAGTGAAATAATGTGTCTTGGGCAGTCAGTCCACACTGCTTACTGCTCAAGTGGTCCTCGATCTTGACCTGTCCCATCCTGGCTGAGTCCCCGGTCAATAATTCTATTCATTTTTGCTTTAATACAAGTGATGCACTAGCCCACTCTCAGCCTTCAGATTTTCTATCTGGGCGTCAGACCACAGTCCAATTTTCTAGCCTACCATAGGGGATACACATCAAATTCTGAGAAGACTTTCTCCTGCAGAGAACTGCCCGTTAGATCTTGAGGAAGCTGTGGGTTCCTTAGCTTAGACAGGGTATTCATGAGAGGGTGGACCTCATCACCCATCGGTGGCTTTGTTCAAAACCCTTCTCTACAAATAAGCACCACTGAGTTGTAGTCTCACTACATATTTTAGTGGGAATCAATCACTTAAATGTGTCTTGGCTTTATTTTGAAGTTTTTCAAGTGTGAGTTGTCTTATTCTCACTTGGTATTTGCTAAATATCTCAGCTAAAACTCCTACTTTAATATTCTGTGCTTCAGTTTCTTCATTTGTAAAAAAAAAAAAAAAGGAGCATATTTTTTAAACATCCTATGTGGAAAATAATTTCTTCAGGTTATTGTGGCAAATAAGTTATTTCATGTTTAGAAAATAGAGCTTTTTAAAAAATTAGATTTTTTTTTTTCCCTCTAAAGCTGAGAAATCTGCCTGATTTATGAACAGGTAGTTAAGTGGCTGGAGGGAGGTTGGACAGAGGCAGCAACATTGGCTTGTAAGTTTGAAACACTTTCTGTATTTCTTTCCATCCTTTCAATGATTATAACTACAGATTTCTGACCCCTATGTTTTGTCACTAATTTTAACCTGAAGTTAATTTGTAGCTGTGCATTAGCCAACCCCCCCAAAAAAAGCAACTGATTTTTGTCTCTAATTTCTTCATTTTTAATGATGCATAGTAGAGAATCTGAACATTTGAGCTTTTTATCTGATAAAATTTTAATTAATTTGGATCCACCTATCATATTATTTCAGATAAAGAATTTTATGTGATGTACCAGGCATTGTTACTTGTCTACATGCTCTGTCTCATAGCTGTTCAAAATAATTGTTGCTTGCTCTTAGGGAATTATAATTCCTTTTACCGGTGACCCTACACTAGCTTTAACCAATATACATGAGAAAAAGCTGCATGTTTCACTAAAATGTAGACACTAAATTACTAATTTTAGTATATATTCTGATTTATATTTTATATAAACACACATGTATATTCATAAAGTCACAAGGATTACAGAGTAAATTGTGTTTTCTAAAACAGACTTTCAATTTCTGAATTCAAAGAGAAGTGAAGTCAGTGTATTAAAAAAAAACCTCACTCATACAAAAATATAATGAAATTAAAATATAAATATGAAAAATAAAAATAGACCAAGGAAAATATGTGAAACTTCAACCTAAGGACAAGCAATATAACCATAAAATAAGCATATTAATTATTGAAAATAAGAGAGTCAACTTAGAAACCAAGACAATCGTTAAAGCAGGGTTAGTAAGGAAAAGTATTTACATGGAATATCTCTCAAAGATTTCATTGATCCTTCCATCAGCCCTGTGAGTAAAGTAGGAAACCCTCAAAACTGGGATAGAATTATCTCTGAAAACCACTGATCTACAGGAAAAAAAATATAAATGGTTATGAATTATTTTTTTCCATTTTAATGAGACAATAGAGGAGAAGAACCAGAAAATAATGATGATTACACTAACATGTTTATTAACAGAAGAAGGAGGTAGATAATTTGTAACTTTTCAAAGTTACTTAGGTGTAAAAGTTACAAAAGATTCTTGTCCTCCGCTTAGCACAAAGAACAAGGCAGATGTGCTACAAAATCATAGTTTCTGTGAATTTATTAGGAAACTGAGGGTGACAAACATAAAAACCTGAAGAACTAAAATGCAGAGAGTAACTTGCAAGGATAGAGATGAACTACCACTCATTTCAATGCTATTAGAATATTGGGCCAAAGTGAAATTCACATGGCATGGATTTTTGGAAAATATAGATCTCATTAGATTCTTAAATAACCTTCATTTAGACTGAAATCAACTGGTATTGCAATGAACCGTTCAACCATCACATCCTAAAGAAAATCAAATTACAGATACTAGTTTAAAAGACAAGTAAGATAACAGGAAACTATGAAAATAAGAATAGGTAGCCATAGGAGAAGAAAGCCAGATCATGAATATCTGTCATTATCTGATAAAAAGAACCCTAAGTTACCTCAGTCACAGAGCATTTCTGCAGCTACTTGCCAACGTTTCATATGGACCATGCATAGTCAAGGCTGCGGTTTCTCCAGGGGTCATGTATGGATGAGAGAGTTGGACTATAGAGAAAGCTGAGCGCTGAAGAATTGATGCTTTTGACCTGTGCTGTTGCAGAAGACTCTTGAGTCCCTTGGACTGCAAGGAGATCCAACCAGTCCATCCTAAAGGAGATCAGTCCTGGGTGTTCATTGGAAGGACTGATGCTGAAGCTGAAACTCCAGTACTTTGGCCACCTGATGTGAAGAGCTGACTCATTTGAAAAGACCCTGATGCTGGGAGGGATTGGGGGCAGGAGGAGAAGGGGACGACAGAGGATGAGATGGCTGGAAGACATCACCGACTCGATGGACATGGGTTTGAGTAAGCTCCGGGAGTTGTGATGGACAGGGAAGCCTAGTGTCTGCAGTCCATGGGGTCGCAGAGTCAGATACGACTGAGCGACTGAACTGAACTGAACTGAACTGATACTTGAGTGAATGGATATGTCAAGTGTTGCACCAAAGTAAAGGCCAGGGCATGAAAGCAGAAAACACAGCCTCTGAGATATGTGGGATCTTCTCTACGTACAAAGCAGTGGAATACTGAAGTTTGAAGTCAAATAAGGAGAATTAGTTCAGATCAGGCAATGCCGAGTTTTCTCAAGAAGAAATCCATGGATTTTCTGCATTTTTGCATATCTTGTGATCAGAGGCATTGGCAGTCTTTCACCTTAGATTATTTTTTAATAATGTTTTATAACAAAAAGCCATGGAAGGTAGGGGAAGCTGTCTGTCTCTAAACAAAAAGGCCAATATTTTGTGTTACAGTATGATAAAGATAAAATCTCCCTTTGCAGCAGAAGTTCTATAGTTTGGGTTGAAATTCATAAAAATTTAGGTTTTCTAAGGTCAGAATTTCTTGTGTACCCACTGCATGTATAGTATCCAGCTGGCCCACCTTCACCTTATTGCCAAGGGACTTAGTTGGGAAAGAGACCCAATGTGAACATAAAAGTCATATCTGCTGTCTTGTAAGTAATAAAATCTGTTGTCTCTAACCCAGGAAACTCCAGTCTCCTGCCAGCATCCATTAAATCATGACAGACTAAACTCATTAGCTTGCAAACAGAGAAATTTTTCAAACTTTTCGCAGCTCTTGGTAATTTTCACAAATAGCATAAGCTATTAAAGGCTAGAGGCAAGAAAACACAGGCGTGAGAGCATTCCTGCTGTCCTGAAAAACCAAAATGGTACTGGAGATGAAAGAGAACTTCCCAATGACACCAAGATACGGTGAGCAATATGAAACCCAGAAAAGAGAGCTCTGTCATTGCTGAGCCTCCGATCTCTTTTGAAGGGAAAGATGTGATTTCACAAACAAAATGTTTGAAAGCAAAATGAAGTTACTCAAACTAAGAATGCAAAATAACTCCAAATATAGTTGAATTAAATAATAGGGAGAGAGAGAGAGTCATTTCCACAAACTACCGGTTCTCCATAGGAAGTCACAAGCTCTATTTGACAATAAATATCATTAATTTAATTAAATCACATGGCTAAGTGAAGAAATAATCAATAATGAAAAATAAAAGATGTCTTGGAGGTTGGAACTGTCAGGAAGGTATTTTAACAGATATTAATGCATAAAGATTTATTATGAATAATGTCCATTGCAGAAAGAGAATGCAGCAAAGAGAGGTAAGTAGAAAGTATGTACCCAGTGGAAAAAAGGAAATAAAAAATAGAAAATATCAAAAGAAGAATTCTGTTGATAGGCGTAACTGTACTTTGATACATTAGATGAAGGAATATGTAGATATGAACATAGGGCCAATAGAAATTATAAAATTGAACTACCAATGTGAAAAACATAAAAATGTGTATTTGAGATATATGGTCAATTCTGATTGATATAATCCATGTACAACTGAGCATCGAAATAACAGGAGAGACAGGATAAGGTGAAGATAATTTTAAAAATGATCATGGAAACAATTTTCATAACTGTACAAACATTTCAAATAAGAAAAAGAAAAAAAAAATTAAGCAACATACAAACTTCAGGTAACATATGCAGAATAAATACAGAGAAAGAGATCTTGGCATACTAAATCACATTGCCAAGATGAAGAAAATAATTTTTTCCTATCCAGCAAGGAAATAAAATTGGCTCTGTTTGCAGATATCAAGATCTTATATATTGAAAACATTTTAGACCTCACCAAAACAATGAAACAACAAAAATCTATGTCAAACTAATCAAAAAATTCTTTAAAGTTGCAGGATACAAAATTAATATACAAAAATAATTTGTGTTTTTTACAATGAAAAGCTATATGAAAGAGAAATTAAGAAAATCCATTAAGACTTATGAAATTAGGAAAATCCCATTTCTAATAGCATCTAAAACTATAAAATACTTATGAATAAATTTAATCAGGAACTGAAAGATATTTACATTGAAAATTATAAGAAACTGTTGAAAGAAATTGAAGAAGACATAAATGGGAAGATAACCCATGTTCTTAGATTGAATGGATTAATACTGTGAAAATGTTCATTCTACCCAAGATGATCTACAGACTCAATGCAATCCCTATTAAAATTCCTATAACATTTTTCACAGAATTAGAAAAGCTATCCAGAAATTTGTAAGGAGCCACAAAAGACTCAAAATAGCTAAAACAATCTTTAACAAGAACAAAGATGGGGACATCATACTTTCCTAATTTCAAATTATATTACAAACTAATAGTTATCAAAATGACATGCTTCTGGCATAAAAAAGGAATTGATCAATAGAACAGAATAAAAACACAGAAATAAACCACATATACATAGGCATAGCTTGAAGATATGCTAGTTAGCTTCCAGACCACCTCACAAAAGTGAATATGAATATTTTAACAAAGAAAGTTTCATGACTTTTTTTTCATTTTCCAGTGTGTGTAAAAATTATGTCCACACTATACTGTAAGTGCATTAAGTATGCAAGAGTATTATATCTAAAAATTAATGTACATACCTCAGTTTAAAATTACTTTGCTGCTAAAAATATTAGCCCATCATCTGAACCTTCAGCAAGTAGTAATCTTTTTGCTACTGGAAGGTCTTGCCTTGATGACTGTTGACTGATCAGAGTGATGGTTGCTAAAGGTTGGGTGGCTGTGGCAACTTCTTAAAATAAGAGAACTTGCCATACTGATTGACTCTTTAACAAACAATTTTCCTGTAGCAAGTGATGTTGTTTCATAGCATTTCACCCACAGTAGGACTTCTTTCAAAATTGTAATCAATCCTCTGAAACCCTGCTAATGGTTTATCAACTAAGTTTATGTTATCTTTGAAGTTCTTTATTGTCATTGCAATAATCTTCACAGTGTCTTTTCCAAAAACCACCTTTTTTCCCTCAACTTTAAGAAGCAACTCTTAACCTTTTAAAGTTTTAATGTGAGATGGCAGATATTCAGCCACATCTTTCATGCTGTGCTTCTATTTTAGTTCCCTCACTATTTCCACCACATCTGTAGCTAAAGTGGTATCATCAAAGATCACAGGCCACAGACCACCATAAACAAATATAGTAATAATGAACAAGTTTGAAATATTGCTAGAAATATCAAAATGTGACACAAAGACAAAGTGAGCAAATGCTGTTGGAAAAATGGAGCCTATAGAATTTCTCAATACAGGAATGCCACAAACTTTTCAATTTGCAAGAAAATAAAGCAAAACCCAAAACCCGCAGTATCTGTCTAGTGCAAAAACACTGAAGTGCGACAAAGTGGAGTGCAATAAAATAAAGTATGCCTGGACATTTAGCTAATCTTAGACGAGGGTGACGTGAGTGCATGCTAAATCACTCAGTAGTATCTGACTCTGCAGCCCGGATGGTCAGCCCACTAAGCTCCTCTGTCCGTAGGATTCTCGAGGCAAGAATACTGGAGTGGGTTGCCATGCCCTCCTCCAGGGGATCTTCCTGACCCAGTAATTGATTCAGTATCTCCTTATGACTCCTGTATTGGCAGGCAGGTTAAAATGCAATGGGAAAAGACTAGGTTACAATGAGGAAAAGCTTGTTTCTTCCATAAATGGGGTTGGGAAAAATGAATACCATCATGGAGAAGAAAGAAACCAGAGTCTGATCTTGTACTACCCACAAAAACTTACCTGAAATGAATTAAAGATCTAAATATAAGGCCTGAATCATAAAACCATATGACACCCAGAAGAAAGCCTAGAGGGGGAAAAAAATAAACAACAAACTCCTAGACATTGATCTTGGAGACTTTTTTTGTTTGTTTTTTAGATGTTGCACAAAAAGCACAGGCAACAAAAGCCAAACAAACAAATGGAACTGCATTAAGCTTAAAAGCTTCTGCACAACAACGGAAACCATTAACAAAATGAAAAGGCAATCTACAGAACAGGAGAAGATATTTGCAAACCACATAACAGATAAGAGGTTAACATCTAAAATGTATAAAGAATTCATAAAACTGAATTGCAAAATAAGAACATACACACAAAAAAACAAATTCCCAATTAAAAAAAAATAAGCAAAGATCCTGAGTAGAATTTTTTTCCCAGAGAAATCATACAGATGGCCAACAGGTACATGCAAAGGTGCTCAACATAACTAATCATCAGGAAAATGCAAATTAAAGCCATAAAGAATTATCACCTCATACCATTCAGGAAATATACCATAAAAAAAAAGATAAGATAAAACATTTTGGTGAGGATGTGGAGAAAAGGGAAATTTGTATATATTGGTGGGAATGTACAGTCACTGTGGAAATCAGTATGGAGGTTCTTCATAAATTAAAAATAGAATTACTACATGATTAAACAATCAGTCATAGATATATACTCAAAAGAAGTTAAAACAATATCTTGAGAGATACCTGCATCTGCATTATCACTTCAGTGTTATTGACAAGAGCCAAGATGTGGAAACAGCCTATGTTCTCATCAGCAGATGAACAGGTAAAGAAATCAGGATATAGATGCAACATCACATAGAATATAACTTATCTGAAGTGACTTGATTAAAAGGTTGCCTCTCAGATTACCATTGCTCATGTGTTAGGTTTCTTTGCTGTAGAAAAACAACTGCTCACTGCTATTGTTTCTATTATTCTGAATCCCTGGCCAGGCATTTTCAATACAAAAACCAAACAGTATAGATCTGATTGGTTCCGTTGTCAGGTCAGTTCAGTTCAGTCCAGTTGCTCAGTCATGTCTGACTCTTTGTGACCTCAAGGACCACAGCACGCAAGGTTTTCCTGTCCATCACCAACTCCAGGAACTTGCTCAAACTCATGTCCATCGAGTCAGTGATGCCATCCAAACATAATGCTCTGTCATCCCCTACTCCTTCCGCCTTCAATCTTTCCCAGCATCAGGGTCTTTTCCAATGAGTTATTTTCTAATGACTCTAATGAGTCTAATTCTTCTCATCAGGTGAAAAACTATTAGAGCTTCAGCTTAACATCAATCCTTCCAATGAAAACCCAGGACTGATTTCCTTTAGGATGGACTGGTTGGATCTCCTTGCAGTCCAAGGGACTCTCAAGAGTCTTCTCCAACACCACAGTTCAAAAGCATCAATTCTTTGGTGCTCAGATTTCTTTCTGGTCTAACTCTCACATCCATACATGACCACTGGAAAAACCATAGCTTTGACTACACGGACCTTCGTTGGCAAAGTAATGTCTCTGCTTTTTAATATGCTGTCTAGGTTAGTCATAGCTTTTCTTCCAAGGGGCAGGCATCTTTTAATTTCATGGCTGCAGTCTCCATCTGCTGTGATTTTGGAGCCCAAGAAAATAAAATCTCTCACTGCTTCCATTGTTTCCCCATCTTTTTGCCATGAAGTGATGGGACCTGATGCCATGATCTTAGTTTGCTGAATGTTGAATTTTAAGCCAGCTTTTTCACTCTCCTCTTTCACTTTCATCAAGAGGCTATTTATATCTTCTTTGCTTTCTGCCATAAGGGTGGTGTCATCTGTGTATCTGAGGTTATTGATATTTCTCCTGGCAATCTTGATTCCAGCTTCTGCTTCATCCAGACTGGTATTTTGTATGATGTATTCTGCATATAAGTTAAATAAGCAGGGTGACAATATACAGCCTTGACGTATTCCTTTCCTAATTTGGAACCAGTCCATTGTTTCATGTCTGGTTCTAACTGTTGCTTCCTGATCTGCATACAGATTTCTCAGGAGGCAGATCAGGTGGTCTGGTATTCCCATCTCTTTAAGAATTTTACACAGTTTGTTGTGATCCACACAGTCAAAGGCCTTGACATAGTCCCTAAAGCAGAAGTAGATGTTTTTTATGGAACTCTCTTGCTTTTTCTATGATTCAGCGGGTGTTGACAATTTGATCTCTGGTTCTTCTGCCTTTTCTAAATCCAGCTTGAACTTCTTGAAGTCCTCCATTCACATATTGCTGAAGCCTGGCTTGGAGAATTTTGAGCATTACTTTACTAGCGTGTGAGATGAGTGCAATTGTGCAATAGTTTGAACATTCTTTGGCATTGCCTGTCTTTGGGATTGGAATGAAAACTGACCTTTTGAGTCCTATGGTCACTGTTGAGTTTTCCATATTTGCTGGCATAATGATTGCAGCACTTTCACAACTCATCTTTGAGGACTTGAAATATCTCAGCTGGTATTTCATCACCTCCACTAGCTTTGTTCATAGTGATGCTTCCTAAGGCCCACTTGACTTTGGACTCCAGGATGTCTGGATTTAGATGAGTTTGATCACACCATGGTGGATATCTGGGTCATGAAGATTTTTTTGTATGGTTCTTCTGTGTATTCTTGCCACCTCTTCTTAGTATATTCTGCTCCTGTTAGCTCAGTACCATTTCTGTCCTTTATTGAGCCCATCTTTGCATGAAATCTTCCCTTGGTATCTCTAATTTTCTTGAAGAGATCTCTAGTCTTTCCCATTCTATTGTTTTCCTCTATATCTTTGCACTGAACACTGAAGAAAGCTTGCTTATCTCTCCTTGCTATTTACTCCTATTTTTTAAACGATTGCTTGCTTTTATTTCTTTGCTTATTTGTTCATTTTATCATATGTAGGTGTGGAACTTTGTCGAAATGCTTTTTATAATTATTTGAGGGTATCTGAGCAATTAGCAGGAAGTGGTTTAATATCTGACTTCTATTTTCAACGTTTCTAATACTGAACTATTTTTATTTATTTGGGATACAGTATTTTGTCATTTGTTAGTTACAATTATCTTGTTTTTTTTTTTTTACTTTTTTGTTATGTAGGATAATAGCTTAAATTAGACCCAATTTCATTTTACAGTATCCATTTTCCCTGTTATGTAATCAATGTTTTCTTTATCTGATAAAATACATTAGATAGATCTTTCTTTTATGTATTCCCTGAACCAGATTGTGTATTGTATACATAGTCTATGAATGTTTGACACATTATGCATATAAGACTCATTAAATATGGTGCATTTTGAGGGGCAGTATTTTTTTCTTTCATTTCTTTAAACTTTATTGGTTGTGCCATAATTTTAAATATGTTTAAATACATTCTACCATATGTACAACATTTTAATTAGAATCATTGCTAAAAATTTTTAGTTTAAAATTTAAAATATTTGTATAAAATGTTATTTGGAATATTCAGTTAAATAAAATCTGCTCTATTCAAGATAGGTAATCTTCCAATTGGGTGCCCAATTTCTGAAGCAGCTGATTTGGGAAAAAAAGTCTTAGTTGTTTCCCTTCTGATTCTATACTGGGAATTTAAAGGAGGTCAGGGTATTTGAGCAAGTTAGCAAACACACATATTTTGACAATTAATACAGAAACTTAGTATTGTTCAGTGGAGAAACAATCTAATTGAACAAGCAGAAACTAGAGTCATTCTATAGAACTGAAAGCAAAGTCCCCTGATTGCTAGACCATAGTACTCTGAGACTTTCTGTAAAACTCTACAAAGTCAAAGCATGGGGATATTTAAAGGACATTACACATTTAAACAAGTGTTCACGTGTGTGTGCTAAGTCACTTTAGTCATGTCTGACTCTTTGGAACCCCACGGACTGCAGCCCGCCAGGCTCCTCTGTCCATGGGCTTCTCCAGGCAAGAACACTGGAGTGGGTTGCCATGCCCTCTTCCAGTAGAACTTCCCAACCCAGGGATCAAACCTGTGTCTCACATCTCTGGCGTCGGCAGGCGGGGAATCCCACCATTGTCACCTGGGAAGCACAAGGCATTCATGTAGAACAATTTCAAGGAAGATGAGGCTGCAATCTAGTTAAGTAGATGGTTATTTAAAGGCATGATGTTAAAGATATTAGTATAAAAGAGATCTCTATTACATACATTAAATAACAGTTTCATAACAAATATTCACACAAATATATTCAGCGTGTTTTTAAAGGTAATTTTTTATATTTAATACTTCTTTTTATTAACCTAGGGTATTTCATCAATATTATGTGTAATTCAGTCAATTTATCAGATTTGGCAAATTATGGTTTGTTTGCTTGTTTTTTTTTTATTTTATTGGGGTGTAATTTATTTAAAATGTTATTCATTTCGGGTGTAGAGCAAAGTGAATTTGCTACACATGCTCATATATCCACTCTTTTACAGATTCTTTTCCCATATAGGCTATTACAGACTATTGACTAGAGTTCCTATTCAGTGGGTCCTTGTTAGTTATCCATTTTATATATAGCATTATACACATCAATCTCAATCTTATGATTTATCTCTCCACCTCCTTTACCCTCTGGTAACCATAAATTTATTTTCTACATAAGTAAGTATTTGTTTTGTACATAAATTTGTGTGTACCCATTTTGTTTAATCTTCCACATTTATATAATATTATATGATGTTTTTCTTTGTCTGACCAACTTCACATGGTATAACAATCTCCTGATTCATCTATGTTGCTGAAGTGACATTATTTTGTTCATATTTATGGCTAATATTCCATTACATATATGTATATATCACATCTTCTTTATCCATTTATCTACTGATGAACATTTAGGGTGCCTTCATGTCCTAACTATATACTGTATGCATATGCATATGTATTGCCATATGTACACTTTACTATTTTTTGTTTTCAAAATTTTATTTTTTTGATTAATCAATTTATTTTAATTTTACAATATTGTGGTGGTTTTTGCCATACGTCAGCATGAGTCAGCCACAGGTGCACATGTGTCCCCCATCCTGAGCCCCCTCCCACCTCCCCACCACCCCATCCCTCTGGGTTGTCCCAGAGCACTGGGTTTGGGTGCCTTGCTTCATGCATGAAACTTGCACTGGTCATCTATTTCACATATGGCCATATACATGTTTCAGTATTATTCTTTCAAATCATCCCATCCTCACAGTCTCCCACAGAGTCCAAAAGTCTGTTCATTACATCTGTGTCTCTTTTGCTGCTGCAACGTCATTACTGTCTTGGTAAATTCCACATGTATAGGTTAATATACAGTATTTTTGTTTCTCTTTCTGAGTTACTTCACTGTATATAATAGGCTCCAGTGTCATCCCTCATTAGAACTGACTCAAATGCATTCCTTTTTATATGCTGAGTAATATTCCATCATGTGTATGTAGCACAATTTGCTGATACATTTATCTGCCAATGGATATCTTTACTGTTTTATTTTCTTTTTTAGTTTCATTCCACATTCCTTCCATTGTTGTCAGCAGAATACATCTTTGTGAAATTTGTTGGTGGCTCCCTTAATTGTTTAAGTCAGCTTGTCTGAGAATGACTGTTACAGTAACAAGTAAATGTCTTCGAACTAAAAAATGATTTTTAGACTCAACACTTCATTTTCAGGTTATACTTTGTGTTCTTTAGGTTGCTGTAACTAATACGTTTAAGACAACATAGATTTTTGAAGTCAATGACTTCTTATAATTTGGAAAGTCTTTACTTTTTCTTTATAAACATGATAGAACAGACTTTGATAATATTTTCTCCTTGTTTTACATGGGATGAGTTCAACTTCCACTTATTTCTAATCTTTTCACTTAAGATTTTATGAAGCATTTTAAATTTAATCTGTATTGATTTTCTTCAGTTTGTTCTGTGTTCTAGCTTCATGACAGAATGACTTTAACATTGAACCACAATGCTCTGTACTCAATGCCTGTTATTTTTTCTCCCAGTCTATTAATCATCATATTCATTTTTTGAATTCTCTGTATTTTCATCCTGCATGTATATTTTAATTTAGTCTACATATTTTATCAAATGATTATTTTCACATTGATTCTACCAGCTAGCACTTCCCAGGTTACTCTGAATTGTACATGGTCAAAATTTAATTCATTTCATCTTAGCTTCACAGATTCAACACATTTTCTTTTAATCCTCTTGAGAAGAGAAAATAGTAATTTTATATACTGTATGTGCATTTCCTGTGAAAGATCTATATTTGAAAGAGTTATGAGAAATGCATATATTGAGACACTTTACTTTTCAATAAGTATATAACATTTAAAGTGTAGATATATCAGTTCAATGTTCATATTTTTAAGTAATCCTTTCCTACTACATATTGTCCTAGAAGTTCATGGAGATGGCTTCCTGTGCAGCATTTGCTTTCTATCTTCCATAAATTTCCTCCATGAATGCTTTCTGTCTTTTGTACCACATTTGTTTCATCTAAAAATGACTTGGAATTCTATGATTAGTAATGATTTCCCTCTACTTCTCTTTTTTCTATAGACTTATCTATTTACCATTTTCTTTCCTAATATTTTCCTGGGATATCATAAATGGAAAATGAACAAATTAGTATAAATAATTTCTTAGAATAGTCAGCAGCTTCAGTGATTCTCTATTTCCTTACAGTTATTTAAATTTAGTGTCTAATACCTATGCATATATTTCCCACAATAACTTGCTAGATATTAATATCAAAATATATTCTTACAATCCTCAAAAAATGTAATTGTTTTGATGCTTGTAAATGGAACATAGCAGAGAAAGACAGCTGTTCACAGTACTGAAGTCCCATCTCTGAGCTGATAAATATCCGGAGTTAAACTCTAGTGATCTGGAGTCTCTGCACCAATCCCCTCTAAGTATTTGCCTTTTCATCACTTAACTTGGAGGCCAAAACCAGTCCCTGATGGAAGCATTTTCTCAGTAGAAACAAGCTGCATACCTTTGATTTAATTTTGTTTGAAGTCAGTCCTGGTCTTCTGAAGCCGTTCCCATGTACATTGTTCTGAATTAAACAGTCACCCATGTTGGTGCCAGTGGTAGGGAAGTGATTCAGAGCAGTTGATATTTTCTTTTTGACTTTGTAAAAATAATAAATGCTGACAGCTAATGGTTTCATTTCCTGTTTTCATGAGTAAACGCTGGTGTTGCTAGCATTTTCACTTTTCTTTATTGTCCCGTAAGTCCTGGTAAACCTGTTTTTCTATTATTTTCTTATTTCATAATTATCATTGATTTTTAGTGGGGGAATATTTTTGTGTCAGGAATTGCGCTAAGTCCTTTGCACATATTATCTTATATAATTCACATAAAAGCCTATAAATTATTATTCATGTACCCATTTAAGGAGAAAAAATTAAATCTCTTACAGGTTACATAAATTACTAAAGTACATACAACTGCTAAATTACACGCTCAGAAGTCAAATCCAAATCTGTGAATATGAACGAATGATGTGTTGTATAATCTTTTTCACTGTGGTAGTGGTAAAGCAGAAAAGTGAAAGTAAAAGTCGCTCAGTCGTGTCCAACTCTTCGCGACCCCACAGACTATATGGTCCATGGAATTCTCCAGACCAGAATACTGGAGTGAGCAGCCTTTCCCTTCTCCAGGGGGTCTTCCCAACCCAGGGGTCAAACCCAGGTCTCCCGCATTGCAGGTGGATTCTTTACCAGCTGAGCCACAAGGGAAGCCCAAGAATACTGGAGTGGGCGGCCTATTCCTTCTCCAGGGGATCTTCCTGACCCAGGAATCAAACCAGGGTCTCCGGCATTGCAGGCGGATTCTTTACCAACTGAGCAAAGCTTAACTTTTCTCCTTCATCTTTTTTCAAAGCTTAGTAAGTTATGAAGCACATTCTCAGTGTTCATTTATTTTCTTAAATGGGATATGCTGTAAAAATTCAAAAATTAACTTATTGTATTTTTACACTTTAATAAAAAAAATCAAAATACTCCTTTCACGAAGGTGAGGGTGGGATATTTCAAAAGAACAGCATGTATACTATCTATGGTGAAACAGATCACCAGCCCAGGTGGGATGCACGAGACAAGTGCTCAGGCCTGGCGCACTGGGAAGACCCAGAGGAATCGGGTGGAGAGGGAGGTGGGAGGGGGGATCGGGATGGGGAATACGTGTAAATCTATGGCTGATTCATATCAATGTATGACAAAACCCAAAAAAAAAAAAAAAAGATCATGCTATGTGTAAACCACTTCACTTCCATCTGCTTTTCATAAATGGCAATGACCGAGAACCAGAAAGGAGGAAAGAGCAGCGAGATGGGAAATTAAATGGACATCTGTTCACTGTCCTCTCCAGAAGAATGGACTATTTTATCATTCTCTTCCCCCCAACAAGGAAAACACCTCTTTCCCTATTTCACTGAGAAGCAATAAACTTCAGAACTCCCACAATCAAACTGGAAAGTTTTGCTATCTTTACATTAACTTAAAAATAGTGGATGTCACTTGAAAATAAGAATTGTGTAATACTTCATTTCTGAGTTATACAAGTCATGGAATTGTCACTTGATGTGGCCCGGGTGAAAGAGTGCAATGTTTTCTATTTTATAAACTTCTGCTTTGTTTCATTTTATCAATATGCAATATGTGTGTTCTTTCTTCAGTCTGTGAAAACAATAAAAATATGTCTATTTTGGTAAAAGAAAAAAAAATACTCCTTTCACTCTAGCAAGATATATAAAATTTTAGAATAACTATTTCCCTTCTCCAGGGGATTTTCCAAACCCAGGGACTGAACTCAGAACTCCCACATTGCAGGCAGATTCTTTACCAGCTGGGCCAGGTGAGAAGCTCAAAAATACTGGAGTGGGTATTCTATCCTTTTCCAGTGGATCTTCCCGACCCAGGAATCAAATCTGGGTCTCCTGCATTGCAGGTAGATTTACGAACTGAGCTAACAGGGGAGCCTAGTATAACTAAAAGTCTAACTCTTGGCGTGGGAAAACAATAAATACATAAAATCTTTTGCTGAAATATACTGTGTGCTCTGGGTTGGAAGATTGCTGACATATGAAATGGTACCATGTTTGCATAAAATGACATCTTTGCAAAGAGGGAAGTTCTCTGAATGCTTTTCATTTCATATTTTCATCTCTATATGACTCATATACATAGAGTTTATATTGCAGGAGAGTTATGGGTAATTATCCCTTTTATGTTGATCTTATGAGAATTTGTATGTATTAAGTATATAAAATGTATATTAGTAAATGAATAGTGTAAAATGAATTATTGCTAATCACTCCATTTAGAACTTATCAAAGATATTTAGAATAAAAAAATTAAAATACACAACAACAAAACAAATTACGAATTAGAACCATCAGTTCTTATGTGTTGCTACCTTCCAGTCTGTGCAAAAGACTTTTCTCCCTGTTAGTACAGATCTCTCTGCTACATGTATTTATCTTTGATATTAGTGGAAACACTAGCCCTACATTAATTAACTCGGTAAGTAAACCCAAAGAGAAATTGGCTTATTTGACTTTATCTGGAGACAGTATATTAAAAAAACAAAAAACCACTACAGAAGAGCTAATGCTTTGACAATGTACCAGAAACTGAGTGGTTTAGAAAAACAGAAATTTATTCTCTCACGGGTCTGGAGGCTAGAAGTCCAAAATCACTGTGCTGACTCCATGTTACCGATAGGGAAGCATCCTTCCTCACTTTGCCAGCTTCTGGTGGCGGCCGGCAACCTCCTGCTTTTTGACTGGCAGCGACACTGTTGCAGTCTCTACATCCATTGTCACATGGCATTCTCCCCTATGTCTGTGTCTTCACATGCCTTCATATGCCCACACCTTCTCCCTGTAAGTATCTCACTTTCTTGAAAGGACACTAGTCATATTGAATTAAAAGCCTACCTTACTCCAGTGGAACCTCATCTTTGACTTAACTAATTACATGTACAATTAATCTATTTCTAAAGAAAAAGGGTCACGTTCTGAAGCACCAGAATGCAAGATGTCATCATATCCTTTTGATGGACACCATTCAATCTGCAATGACATAATATAAATATTTTGTATAGAACCTGAGAAGACTCTACAATTGGCCCTAATGGGTTGAGTTCTCTGCACCTGAAACAATTCAAGTAAGGCTAATACATGGGTCTGATGTCAGACACTCTAAAAGTCACCAATAGTTACAAAAAACTAAGAGAAATCTTCTGAGAACTTTTTAAGGGATTTTCATTTATAATAGGCAGAAAATTATGAAAATTTTCTAGTATCTTTCTTACATTTACCATATAACTTTTAAGTTACTTAAAAAACAAAACATTTTATTTCTAAATGTATTCTAATAAAAACATTTAATTTCCTCAAATGACACATGTAAGCCATTGCACCTCATGCTCAACTTTGCTTACTATCTATCAATATTATTAGGAAACCATTCAATTTTTTTTTAACACAAAGAAAATTATATAGAAGATTTCTTACATCTGATGTATAGATATAGATGCTTCATTCTACTGATGGTCAGTGTAGTCATATCATCTTTTCTCAAGGGAAAGTTGGAAGAAACACTCAAAAGAGCATATTGAAATGGAAAAAAAAATGATTCTTAAGTCACAATGGAATAAGATGCACAGTTGATTGGATAATATCACCTAAATGAGTTTTTATATGTTCAGTGTCCTAATGATCAATATCTATTATTAAGTAAAATTATATAAAATTATTAAAACAAAATGTCAATATTGTAACAAATTTCAAATATAAGCCACGTTTTTACCGTGCCATTTCTACCTAGTTGCATACTTCTATTGTTATTGCAGTAAATCACCCCTTTGAACACTCTAGCTAAATCCTTGAAACATTTCTTTACAAGTCAAAGGTCTCAGCATTCAATAATTATATTGGAAGACTCATTCAGGAAATATTTTTCTTAGGCCAGAGTAATAGTTATTTTGACATTTAAGTGGTATCATAAACATGGAATAAAATAACATTCAAATTGCAAAAAGTAGAAAACATCACCTTGCTACCCAATTTGGTAATTGGTGGATACATTTCTCTTCTAAATTAATGTGTATTGAAAACAAATGATATCAAAAGTGCTATTCTGAATAGACAAGTAAAGTATCCAAATCTGTAGCCCAATAATTGAATGAACACTGGTGATTTTCTGATGACACTTTTTGCTTACTTATTTTTCCTTTGAACTTCAAAATTCAGGAATAAGTTTAACTAAGATATGAAAGATCTGTACTTTAAAAATTATAAGACATTGAAGAAAGAAACTGAAGAAGACCCAAATGAATGGAAATATAAACTGTGCTCATGGATTGGAAGAACTAATATTACTAAAATGTTCACATTAGCCCCAAGCAATCTACAAATTCAATGCAAGTCCTATGAAGATATTCAAGACATTTTTCACAGAACTAGAACAAATAATTCTAAAATTTGTATGGAACCACAAAAAACCCCCTAACAGCTGAAGCAATCTTGGAAAACTTGAACGAAGCTGGAGGTATCATTTTTCTCATGGCAAACCACACTATAAAACTATAGCAGTCTAAACATTATAACATTGATGCAACAGACACACAGATTAATGGAACAGAATGGAGTACTCAAAAGTAAACCCACACTTTTATGGCCAATTAATTTACCACAGTGGAGGCAAGAATGTGTACTAGGGAGAAAGTTTCTTTAATAGATGATGTTGGAGGCTAACCAACAAGGACTTATTGTGTAGTGTTGGGAACTCTGCTCAATATTATGTAACAACCTAAGTGAGAATAATAATTTGAAATAGAATAGATATGTGCTTCTGTGTAACTGAATCACTTTGTTGTGTACCCCAAACTAGTACACCATTGTTAGTCAGCTATATTCTAATATAAAATTTAAAAAAGCAAACATACTTTATTTGAAGACAGAACTCAATAGATTCTCTCAAGTGCTAAACCATGAAAGAAAATGATGCTAAAAAACTAGACAGTACAAAGAACAAAAATAGAGCACTTTCCGGGCTTCTCTGGTGGCTCAGATGAAAGAATCCACCCGCAATGCTGGAGATCTGGGTTCGATCCCTGGATTGGGAAGATCTAGAGAAGGGCATGGCCACACACTCCAGGATTCTTGCCTGGAGAATCCCTGTGGACGGAGGACCTCGGCGGGCTACAGTCCATGGGGTCACAAAGAGTCGGACGTGACTGGGCACCTGAGCGTGGCACAGAGCACTTTCTCACAACATACGCAAAGATAAACTTAAAATGATTTAAAGGCCTAACCATGAGACCCGGAACACTAGCCTCATAGAAGAAAATGCAGGCGGTAATCCGTTTGACTTTGGTCTTCACAGGATTTTTTTTTGGACATGTTTCTTCAGGCAAGGGCGACAACAGCACAGAAAAGCAAAACGGACCATATTAAACTAAAAAGCGTTTGTACAGTGAGGGAAATAATCATCAGAATGAAAGGTGACCCACTGAATGGGAAAAGATATTTGCTAATGTATGTCTGGTAAGGGATTAATGTCTAAAACACATAAAGAACTCATACAACTCAATATTTTAAAAAAATGATTGAAAATATTTCCTTCAGAACTGGATGCTCAAATTGACAATAGAAATTTGCTTAGTTTTCAAAGGTTGTTGGCATCATGTAGTATTAGAACAAAGAAAGAATTGAATAGAAATTTTGCTGAGAAGACACTCAGATGGCCAACCGGCACACGAAAAGATGTTCAACATTGCTAATCATCAGAGAAATGCAACTCACAACCACAATAAGATCCTACCTCTTACCTGTGAGAATGGTGATCATCAAAAGGGCAACATATTACAAGTGTTGGCAAAGATGTGAAAAAAAGGGAACCCTTCTGCACTGTGGATGGTAAAGTAAATTGGTTCAGCCACTATGGAAAATACTACGGAGGGTCCTTAAAAAAAGTAAAAGTGGAACTAGCGTATGATCCAGTCCAGCAAGTCCACTTCCCCTGAGTATCTATCTGAGGAAAACAAAAACACTAATTTAAAAAGATAAAGGCACCCCAGTGTTAACTGCAGTGTGATTTGCAACAACCAAGAAAGGGGCACAACCTGGGTGTCCATGTGTCCATGACTGGTGAACATGTAAAGATGTGATACATATACACACACACACATACAATGTAACATTACTCAGCCATAAAATGACATGAAACTTTGCCATTTGCTACAACACGGATGGACCTAGAGGCTACACTAGGTAAAATAAGTCACACAGAGAAAGACAAATGTCATTTGATCTCACTTACAGGGGGAATACAAGAAACAGGACAAATGAACAGAATAAAAAAATGACACAAGCTCATGGACACAGAGAGCAAGCTTGTAGTTGCTGGGCAAGGCAGGAGCGGGGCGATGTGGGAATGGGTGAAATAGATGAAGGGGATTAAGAAGCACACACTTCCAGTTATGAAACAGATAAGTCACAGGGATGTAACGTACACCATAGGGAATGTAATCAGGAGTATCACAGGAACTTTGTATGGTGACAGACGGTAACTAGACCTACCCTGGTGATCGTTTTGTAATGTATAAAATATTAAATCACTATGCTGTACTAAGTGTTAAAAGTGTTAGTTGCTCAGTCATGTCTGGGACTCTTCAATACCACGTGGACTGTAGCCTGCCAGGCTCCTCTGATTTGCCAGACAAGAATCCTGGAGTGTGTCGCCATTTCCTTCTCCAGGGGATCTTCCTGACCCAGGGATCGAACCCATGTCTCCTGCATTGCAGGCAGATTCTTCACTGTCTGAGCCACCAGGGAAGCCTGAAGGTAATATGATGTTGTAAGTTAATTATATTTCAATATGATATAAATAAATAAGCATTTACAACATCAGAATCCGTAGCATAATAATTGAATAAACATTGAAATTTCTCTGATGACCCTTTTTGCTTCCTCACTGTTTTTTCTTTGAACTTTAAAATCATACTCCTCATTGACAGTTCTCTTACTGTCATGCTCTATGTTAAGATAGTGGAAAAGGAAAGTGAAGGAAGTGCATGCTGAACAATCAACCACAGTAAACATAGTTGGGACCTTAGTTCTAACTTAAAGGAACCCAGTTCAGTTCAGTTCAGTTCAGTTGCTCAGTCGTGTCCGATTCTTTGCCACCCCATGAACCGTAGCACACCAGGCCTCCCTGTCCATCACCAACTCCCGGAGTCCACCCAAACCCATGTCCATGGAGTCGGTGATGCCATCCAACCATCTCATCCTCTGTCATCCGCTTCTCCTCCTGCCCTCAATCTTTCCCAACATCAGGGTCTTTTCAAACGAGTCAGCTCTTTGCATCAGGTGGCCAAAATATTGGAGTTTCAGCTTCAGCATCAGTCCTTCCAGTGAATATTCAAGATTGATTTCCTTTAGGATGGACTGGTTGGATCTCCTTGCAGTCCAAGGGACTCTCAAGAGTCTTCTCCAACACCACAGTTCAAAAGTATCAATTCTTCGGCACTCAGCTTTCTTTATAGTCCAACTGTCACATCCATACATGACTACTGGATTGCCAAAAAACAAAAATGCAGTCTTAAAACATCATGTATATTATCATATGTGAAACAGAACGCCAGTCCAGGTTCGATGCATGATACAGGGTGCTCAGGGCTGGTGCACTGGGATGACCCAGAGGGATGGGATGGGGAGGGAAGGGGGTGGGGGCTCAGGATGGGGGACACGTGTACACCCATGGTTGATTCATGTCAATATATGGCAAAAACCACCACAATATTGTAAAGTAATTAGGCTCCAATTAAAAAAAATAATTTAATAAATTAAAAAAAGAGTATCTCACAAACTGTACTAACATTGAATAACATGAAGTCTACATTCAAGATGTAGAAGATCCACCACAATTTATAGCATTTGCAAAAGTAAAATAATAAACATGGATTAAATATTGGACTAGATGTTCATATTGTCTGTTGACAGCAGGCAACCATGGTGAGACTTTATCATTCTACTTTTTTCCCCCTGAGGAGCATTCTACCTGATCACCACATTGAATACCAAATTCATTTTAAAATTTGAAATACGTATTGGTGCACTCACATCCTAATTCTGAATTGAGGCATGGTAATTTATAAATGCCCTGAAAGCAAGAGAAAATACATCATACGGAAATCATACCTAAGTTGGGAAAAACAGAAAAGGAAGTAATATTTCTTTTTGACACCTAGAAATAGGATTTAATGCTAACAAAAGCCATTCTTTAAGCCTTTTTTAGCTAAACTTAACAAATAAGAAACTGTTAATGAATTATCTTACTGTTCTCTCACAAACCAATCAATAGTAACTCCTTCCCTCTAAAGATAATTAAAGTTGATCTAATTAGATTGCTTTCACTTACAAACATCTTGTAAATAAAGTTAATTTATTATCACAGCTAGTTCACCTATGGGGATTATTATACCATAATAATGGAATTATTGCTGTAAATCTTACAACAAACTATGTACAGATATCTGATATTCTTGCTTTAAACATGATTTGTCTCTGCTATGAGATATAAATCATAAATAAATCTCATTATCTGTGGCACTAGTGCACTTGAGCAAAGACATCCAATTATAGTTAGGTAACCATGTATGAATATTTTACTGTATTACTTAATAAGATATACAATGTTTTATATTCATATAATGAACTGTAAAGAATTACTGTACACAGAATCTTACTGTCATAATCAAACTGAAAGATAAAGAAACTTGAAATATTTATGTGCTTTTTTGATGCTTTCAACCATTTAATAAGGACTCAAGATTTTATTCTGTATTTACTATGTTGGTTAATAGTTTATGGTAGTGGACTATAATTATAATGGTACAATATGTAGGATATTAATTCAGAGTTTAATTGACATATGGACAGATTATAGCCAAGAGAGTAAACATTTCTTTGGTGCTGTTACATGAACAGGGCAGGGAATCCCCCAAATCTGTCACTATTGCAATGTCACTCTCATATGTGGCATGAACACATATCACCTCAAATATTTATTTTCTTAAAAACGATTAAAATATAATGTATATCTATTTGCAAAATTTTTTCAATTTTCCTATGTGTTTCCCATTTCCTTTGCTCAATATTGCTACTTGTATCTAAAATCTGCAGCGTGGAAAAACTTCCTTCTTTCTTGAAATTAATGTGAAAGCACTTTTGGTGAGGGAATTTTGATACAAAAAACTTGCAAGTTTTTAGCTTTCATTTTACCTTCATTCAGAAATTATTGTTAACTGTAGTTATTTAATTTTATATTCTCTACTGAAGTGTCTGTTCTGTATTATTCTTTTTTGTTTTTGTTGGTTCGAAGTTTTCTTTATACTATGTTTTCACTCCTTTATAAGAAATGTGTCCTTTTAAAAATCTGTTTTTTATAAGATTGTTTTTAAATACTCTCTGTTTTTAAAATATTTTTGGAATAGATTTTTGTTCATCTTACTTTTGCTTATCTGCTTGGTATCTGTCTTCCTCAATCTGACAATTATTTATGAGAAGCTCTTAAATTTAATCTCATTGATTATATTTTTTGCCACCTCTCTCTTTTTAGTCCTTCTGAAGCTAGCTTCAGTTCAGTTCAGTCGCTCAGTTGTCTCTGACTCTTTGCAACCCCATAGACCGAAGCACACCAGTCCTCTGCTTTTTAATATGTTGTCTAGGTTGGTCATAACTTTCTTCCAAGGAGCAAGCATTTTTTAATTTCATGTCTGCAGTCATCATCTGCAGTGGTTTTGGAGTCCCCCCACCCACCCAAAAAAATAAAGTCGGTCACCATTTCCCCATCTATTTGCCATGAAGTGATGGGACCAGATGCCATGATCTTAGTTTTCTGAATGTTGAGTTTAAGCCAACATTTTCACTCTCCTCTTTCACTTTCATCAAGAGGCTCTTTAGTTCCTCTTCACTTTCTGCCATAAGGGTGCTGTCATCTGCATATCTGAGGTTATTGATATTTCTCCCGGAAATCTTGATTTCAGCTTGTACTTCATCCATCCCGGCATTTCTCATGATGTACTCTGCATAAGTTAAATAAGCAGGGTGACAATATACAGCCTTGACATACTCCTTTCCCTATTTGGAGCTGGTCTGTTGTTCCATGTCCAGTTTTAACTGATGTTTCCTGACCTGCATATAGGTTTCTCAAGAGGCAGGTCAGGTGGTCTGGTATTCCCATCTCTTTAAGAATTTTCTGCAGTTTGTTGTGATCCACATAGTCAAGGACTTTGGCATAGTCAATAAAGCAGACATAGATGTTTTTCTGGAATTCTCTTGCTTTTTTGATGATCCAATGGATGTTGGCAATTTCATCTCTGGTTCCTCTACCTTTTCTAAATCCAGCTTGTA
The DNA here is from genome assembly GCF_019320065.1 of Cervus canadensis. Classification (NCBI taxonomy): domain Eukaryota; kingdom Metazoa; phylum Chordata; class Mammalia; order Artiodactyla; family Cervidae; genus Cervus; species Cervus canadensis. The sequence goes on from NC_057389.1 coordinate 6,214,208, forward strand.
CATTTGGAAGTTCACAGTTCACATACTACTGAAGCCTGGTTTGGAGAATTTTAAGCATTACTTTACTTGCTTGTGAGATGAGTGCAATTGTGCTGTAGTTTGAAACTAGCTAGCCCTTGTAAAATCAATCACACTTTTCACTCTGTCTTTCATGGGACCCAAACTTTTCTTCACTGTGCCTCATTATATCTATTTTATCTATTATATCTATTTTCTGTTTTAGTCTAGTCTAATATTTTTATCTTTCACTTAATATTTGAATATTAATTCCAAAGGTATATGGCTGTTTTTCAGTTCTGTTTGATCATGTTTCATTTCTTGTTTCTCAGCAATGTCTGTTTCATATGTTATATATAAAATATTAATATTTTCATTTTGTAAGTTCGATTTTTGCAGGGTTTCTTTCTAGCTGAATCTTGTTGAGTTTGTAATTTTCCCTATATTTTCCATAACTTTGTACCTATTGATTACTATTATTTTGTTTCTTGTTTGGTTTTTTTCCTGTTCTTTTTTGGACATCATGAAACTTGGGCTTTTTTCTGCAAAAAATCTTTAAACTGCAGATTTGAAACAGGTTTTCCAGTTAAGTTTTGCTGTGGTTCTATCAGACTCCCAGGGACACTGCAAACCCAAGATCACTGTAAATGTGCTGGTCAACTCTCATTTTTCAAGCCTCACAAGTACAGTAAATTTCTGTGGTTAGGAGCTCTCAGGGGAGGCTTACTAATTTTTTCAATTCTTAATTTAAAGCAAAAATCAAAATACAGAAGTTTCTCAACAGCTTCATCCATAGAGTAGATTTCTTACTAGTTTGCCGCTGACAGCAAGATGTTTAGATAAGTCTAGTTGTATGGAGGGCTCTCCAAACGTACCTTCCACCATGCAGGCATCCTAGCTTGGTCTCTTGTTCCTCGTGAAAACTCATGTTCTTGGCTGCCAGGGATCAGCAGATACCCCTGTGCACTGCCTGTCTGACATTCATCTACCTTTCTAAATTCATGTTTGCCATCACTTCTAATCTCCAAAGCTTTCCATGACTCTTCAGTTCATTCAAGTATTTTATTACTTAAAACATATTTTAAAATATCTTATGAAGCAGTTTTAGGTGCTTGATAGTGAGAGCTTTCTGTCTGCTTTAAGTCATCTCTATACTACTTATAAGGTTTGTGGCTCAGCTGGTAAAGAATCCACCTACAATGCAGGAGACCTGGGTTCACCCCCTGGATTGAGAAGATCCCCTGGAGAAGAGAATGGTTATCCACTCCAGTATTCTGGCCTGGAGAATTCCATGGGCTACAGTCCATGGAGTCACAAAGAGTCGGACATGACTGAGCGACTTTCACTTACTTATCCTACTTATAATAGCTACTAAAATGAAAATGTTATGTAAATATTTGCTGGTGCATGGCAAATTCAAGTTTTGTTTTTTGAAGCTTTTTGAAATTTAGTTTTTCAAATATTTTTGATTGGCAGCAGGTTGAAACTGAGGACCCATGAATACCATATCAAACCCATGGATAAAGAATCCCAATTATCTACTGAAATGAATTTTGTCTTGCCCTAAGCAATATCTTTGAACTCACCAGTTGACTATTCTAGTAAAAATGCTACTCTAAACTACACTTAGGAAAAATAGAGGCGCTTCCAAAAGCATGTATCTCTGTGCTTCTTAAAATCCTTCTAATAACTGGGACATGTGTAACATCTGTTGAAATGTAGGAACAATAATGTGGTTTGGTCTAAGTTGTACTTCCATCACTAACTAGATATTTGAACTTTGAGAAAATAGTAAAATTTTGGAATTCATTATTTCATTACTCAGTTTTATAACTGAAAAAAATGGTATTTAATATATTCTTGTAATGATAAAATAGTCTTATTTCTCTTAAATTATTATCACTGGCCATGGAACATAGTAAGTGATCAATTATAACTCATTGATTTATTCAAAAGATACTTATTTTGTTCTATCTATGCTTAAGGTATTCTTTTCTGATATGGTGAATACACAAATGAATAATATAGACACATTCCCTAAACTCATGAAAATACAATGAACTAACAAAAAAGAAAATATATTATATATACCAGATGTTATATTATATTATATATGTTATATGCCACATGTTATATAACATATAACATATGCCACATGTTATATTATAGAGAAAAACAGCAAAATTATGCTGGATGAGAGAGAGTGACTATATGGGAGAAAGAATGTATTTTACATAAAGTGATTATGGGAAAGTTTTCTGTCAGGGTGAAAGAGGCTGGATCGTGAATGTATTATAGATATTGGAGTTCCTATTTTATTCTATTTTGTCATGGAGAAACGGCAGGAGAGCATTCAGCATAGGGATGACAGAATCCATTTTAAGTTTTACAGAGATCAATCTTACTGTTCTAAAGGAAATAAGATGTGGAATGGCCAAAAAGTTCCTTTGTTTTTTCAGGTAAGACTAAAAGATATATTTTTCATTTTCACCAAGAACTTTACTGAACAACATATTCACTGTTTTGTTCCACTACCTCCTGAAGTTTTAGGCGACTTCATAATTTCATCTTCCCCAGACTTTTTATTTTTTTGATCAAAGAGCTATTCCAGGTACCTTTTAGAGTTTTCCAGGTAATTGAAATATTATTCATTAAGACAATTTTGTAAAGACTGAAATAAATGGACCTCTGAAGATGCAATGTCTGGTGAATAAAGCAGATGAATCAGAACTTTCCAGCAAAGCTGTAAGTTTTTTCCTGATTATTAAAGAAACATGTGGTCTTGAGTTTTTCTTATGGAAGATTATCCACTTTTATTGACTAATTCTGGATGCTTTTCACTGAGTGCTACCTTCAGTTGATCTAATTGGCAGCAGCACTTGTTGGAATTAATCGTTTGACTTTCCATAAGGAGTTCTTAATAGAGGACACCCTTCCAATCCCATCATATACACAACATCACATGCTTTGGATGAGGACCTGCCTTTGGTGTGGTTGTTGATGGTTCATTTTGCTTGACACAGGATCTCTTTCATTCCACATTATTGTACAATATTCACTTTTAATCTCCCATCACAATTTGTTTTAAAAATAGAATGTTTTCTTTATGCTTATGTGGAAAATCACATGTGGAAATTCAGTTAAGTTTCTTTTGCTTAACTTATGCGGAGCCCAAACATCATATAAGTATAATCAACTACATGCAAATGATTTTGAAAGCTTGACTTGAATATTTTGAGAATGTTGGCTATATGGCATGGCATATAGGATTTGATTTAAGTCATACCTGAATGGTCTAGAGGTTTCCCCTATTTTCTTCCATTTAAGTCTGAATTTGGCAATAAGGAGTTCATGATCTCAGCCACAGTCAGGTCCCGGTCTTGTTTTTGCTGACCGTATAGAGCTTCTCCATCTTTGGCTACAAAGAATATAATCAATCAGATTTCAGTATTGACCATCTGGTGATGTCCATGTTTTGAGTCTTCTCTTGTGTTGGCATGAGATAATGGCATGTCATAATATTGATTTTTCTCAATTATGTCTTGATTTGATTGCTATCAAATTCAACTACTCTATCTGACCATGGAGCATTATCTAGCAGAAAATCTCCAGCATGAAACTTCACCAATCTCTTTTAACACATGGGATCAGTCCGAGCACCTTTCTATACATGGCATAAATCTTTTTTTTTTTTTTTTTGGCATTCACTTGTCATTTTACCTTTCTTTTATTTATTTATTTTTACCTTTCTTAAATAATAAAACATCATATGCCAAAATGTTACTTTTTTCTTTCATCTTCACTATTAAAATGGCTACAGAAAAATTCGCTGATCTTGATATATCTTTTAAATGCATGCTGATGTAACAGCTATCACAATATAATTAACAAAATTGTTTGGAATGAAGTTAAAATCATCATAGTAAACAAAAGAATCTGAAATGCAGTACTTGGATGCAATTTCAAAAATGAACTCTCTTTGTTTCCAAGGCAAACCATTCAATATCACAGTAATCCAAGTCTAGACCCTGACCAGTAATGCCGAAGAAGCTGAAGTTGAACGGTTCTATGAAGACCTATAAGACCTTCTAGAAATAACACCCCAAAAAGATGTCCTTTTCATTATAGGGGACTGGAATGCAAAAGTAGGAATACAGAGATACCTGGAGTAACAGGCAACTTTGGTCTTGCAGTACAGAATGAAGCAAGGCAAAAGTTAATAGAGTTCCACCAAGAGAATGAACTGGTCATAACAAATACCCTCTTCCAACAACACAAGAGAAGACTCTACACATGGACATCACCAGATGGTCAATACTGAAATCCGATTGATTATATTCTTTGCAGCCAAAGATGGAGAAATTCTATATAGTCAGCAAAAACAAGACCGGGAGCTGACTGTGGCTGAGATCATGAACTCCTTATTGCCAAATTCAGACTTAAATGGAAGAAAGTAGGGAAAATCACTAGACCATTCAGGTATGACCTAAATCAAATCCCTTATGACTACACAATGGAAGTGAGAAATAGATGCAAGGCATTAGATCTGATAGACAGAGTGCCTCATGAACTATGGATGGAGGTTCATGACATTGTATAGGAGGCAGTGATCAAAACCATCCCCATGGAAAAGAAATGCAAAAAGGCAAAATGGTTGTCTGAGGAAGTCTTACAAATAGCTGTGAAAAGAAGAGAAGCAAAAAGCAAAGGAGAAAAGGAAAGATATTCCCATTTGAATGCAGAGTTCCAAAGAATAGCAGGGAGAGATAAGAAAGCCTTCCTCAGGGATCAATGCAGAGAAAAAGAGGAAAACAATAAAATGGGAAAGACTAGAGATCTCTTCAAGAAAATTAGAGATACCAAGGGAACATTTCATGCAAAGATGGGTTCAATAAAGGACAGAAATGGTATGGGCCTAACAGAAGCAGAAGATACTAAGAAGAGGTAGCAAGAATACACAAAAGAACTGTACAAAAAAGATCTTCATGACCCAGATAATCATGATGATGTGATCACTCACCATCCTGGAATGAGAAGTCAAGTAGGCCTTCGGAAGCATCACTATGAATAAAGCTAGTGGAGGTGATGGAATTTCAGTTGAGCTATTTCAAATCCTAAAACAGGAGTCTGTGAAAGTGCTGCATGCAATATGCCAGCAAATTTAGAAAATTCAGCAGTGGCCACAGGACTGGAAAAGGTCAGTTTTCATTCCAATCCCAAAGAAAGGCAATGCCAAAGAATGCTCAAGCTACCGCACAATTGCACCCATCTCACATGCTAGCAAAATAATGCTCAAAATCTCCAAGCCAGGCTTCAACAGTATGTGAACCATAAACTTCCAGATGGTTAAGCTGGTTTTAGAAAAGGCAGAGGATCCAGAGATCAAATTGGCAACACCCACTGGATCATTATAAAAGGAAGAGAGTTCCAGAAAAACATCTACCTTGACTTTACTGACTATTCCGAAGTCTTTGACTGTGTGGATCACAACAAATGTGGAAAATTCTCCAAGAGATGGGAATACCAGACCACCTGACCTGCCTCCTGAGAAATCTGTATTCAGGCCAAGAAGCAACAATTAGAACTGGATATGGAACAACAGACTGGTTCCAAATCAGGAAAGGAGTACTTTGAGGCTATATATATCATCCTGCTTATTTAACTTATATGCAGAGTATAGCATGAGAAACACTGGGCTGGATGAAGCACAAGCTGGAATCAAGAATGACGAGAAAAATATCAATAACCTCAGATATGTAGATAACACAACCCTTATAGCAGAAAGCAAAGAAGAAATAAAGAGCCTCTTGATGAAAGTGAAACAGGAGAGTGAAACAGTTGGCTTAAAATTCAACATTCAGAAAACTAAGATCATGGCATCCGGTCCCATCACTTCATGGAAAAAATGGGGAAACAGTGGAGACAGTGGCTGACTTTATATTTCTGGGCTCCAAAATCACTGCAGATGGTAATTGCAGCCATGAAATTAAAAGACACTTGCTTTTTGGAAGAAAAGTTATGACCAACTTAGACAGGCTATTAAAAAGCAGAGACATTACTTAACCAACAATGGTCCGTCTAGTCAATTCTATGGTTTTTCCAGTAGTCATGTATGGATGCTAGCGGTGGACTGTAAAGAAAGCTGAGTGCCTAAGAATTAAAGCTTTTGAACTGTGGTGTTGAAAACTCTTGAGAGTCCCTTGGTCTACAAGCTCATCCAACCAGTGCATTCTAGATGAAATCAGTCCTGAATACCCATTAGAAGGACTGATCGCTGAAACTCCAATACTTTGGCCACCTGATGCAAAGAGCTGACTCATTGGAAAAGACCCTGATGCTGGGAAAGATTGAAGGCTGGAGGAGAAGGGGACGACAGAGGATGAGATGGTTGAATGGCATCACCGACACAATGAGTTTGAGTAAGCTCCAGGAGTTGGTGATGGACGGGCAGTCCTGGCGTGCTGCATTCCATTGGATCTCCAAGAGTTGGACAAGACTGAGCGATTTAACTGAACTGAAATGTAAAACAACTAAGCAATCATGAGCCATCTTAAAGAAAAAAAAAAAAAAAAAAGAACATTTTGGGCAACCCAATATTAGTATTATAAGTAGTGTAGAGGTTCGTTTACCAACTGAGCTATCAAGGAAGCCTAGAAAGAAGTAGGGAAATTATTTAAATCCATGTAAGAAATTATGTGAGTTTAATGAAGTTCAGTACAGTTCAGTTGCTCAGTTGTGTCTGACTCTTTGCAACCCCATGAACCGCAGCACGCCAGACCTCCCTGTCCATCACCAACTCTGGAGTTGATCCAAACCCATGTCCATTGAGTCGGTGATGCCATCCAACCATCTCATCCTCTGTCGTCCCCTTCTCCTCCTGCCTTCAATCTTTCCCAGCATCAGGGTCTTTTTCAAATGAGTCAGCTCTTTGCATCGGGTGGCCAAAGTATTGGAGTTTCAGCTTCAACATCAGTCCTTCCAATGAACACCCAGGACTCATCTTCTTTAGGGTGGACTGGTTGGACCTCTGTGCAGTCCAAGGGACTCTCAAGAGTCTTCTCCAACACCACAGTTCAAAAGCATCAATTCTTCGGTTCTCAGCTTTCTTTATAGTCCAGCTCTCACATCCATACATGACTACTGGAAAAACCATAACCTTGACTAGACAGACCTTTGTTGGCAAAGTAATTTCTCTGCTTTTTAATATGCTGTCTAGGTTGGTCATAACTTTCCTTCCAAGGAGCAAGTGTCTTTTAATTTAATGAAGTAGTAGCAGTAGAAATAGAAGGGAAAAATACTTTTAGGTTGAGGATTGATTTTCTATGCAGCAATTGGAAAGATAAAAAAGACTAGGATGATTCCTAAATTTATGTCTTTAAGGATCTCGATAAAATTCACTCCGTTGAGAGGTATAGAAGGTAGAGCAGAGTGCCATGAACATATAGTAATTATTGTTTTAATATGCTGAGTTTGAGTATGTATGGCGCATTCTAGAAGCAATTTAGAGTAGGCAGGTGGATATACATGATACACTCACGAGAGAGGCCTTCACTAGTTGTAATTTGATAATTATCATTGTTTTCTGAAACTCAGGATATGACCCACATGTCTGCTTTGTGTACTACTGTATTTCCAGTATTTCTTAAAGTTTTTTTTCTTCCCAGTTAGGATTCAGTAAATATTTGTTCAGTGAATGAATCCGTTTGTATTCGACATTTAGTTAGAGGTGTTGATGAGATCACCTGAGTAGATTATACAGAATGAGAAGAGATGACCAAGAGCAGGGTCACAAGGAAGAGAGACATTTATGTTATGTCAATTCCATTACAAACCATGGACATTTTGGGAGGAATGGCCACTGAGTTAACAGGAAACCCAGAAAACAAAGTATTGAGAAGAAAATGAGACTATTTCATAGAGATTGTCAGAATGATGTCAGTGGCTACAGAGGTCATGTCAGGAAACAACGAAAAAGGATCTGCTGATCCTGGTGTCAATACAAAGATTGGAGGTGAGCCCAATGAGAGGAACTATTGAAATGATTAGATAGCAGCTAAATCAAAGTATGTTGAATGATGAAGGAGAAAGGAATATGTGAAACACACTAGCTTACTTGCTGTGAAATGAAGGCAAAATGTGAGTTATAGCAAAAGCAAGGTATAAAATTACCCATTATATACTTAATGGAATGAGATAATAAAATGGAAAAACTGAGGATACAAGAAAAGCCAAGCATAAAAGAAGTGAAAATTTAAGTTCAAATGCTACTTCTATGTTTATTCAATAGTGTGCTTCTAAGTGTCTGCACATTGTTGAATGGGCAGTTTTACATAGAAGGATTAGACATGTTTTAGTTAAGAAGGCTTTTGGTCAGTGTCTTGCAGTGAATACTAATGAGGCACATTGCATACACTGAGACTGGTTTTCATTTGTGCATCAACCTTGTTAATAATAGCATCTAATTAAGACATGCATTAAAAGTCTATAATGGTAACTTAATGGGAAAAAAATCCAATAGAATGCCATCAGGTTTTGTTACCTTAAAATTATACAAGTATAACAAATGCCTTAATTAGTTGGTAAAAGAAAGGAATATTGTAAAACTTAATTTAGTATTATTTAATGTAGGGAATAGCATTTTCCAGTGCTAATGCTTTATTTTAGTGATATATAAAATACTAGACATATTTTAAAGTAGTCATAGGAGCCTGATGGGTGACTGTCCGTGGAGTCACAGAGTTGGACATGACTTAATGACTAAACAACAGTTTCAGTACAGGTCAGGAAAATAAGTTTCTACTGGGAATGTGAAAATATAAGAAATAAAATTCAACCGAAACCTTTATAAAACCTTTATAGTAGTTCCCGTGTAAGTAAAATTCTCATTATGCGGTTTCCTTCAGAACTAGAAGTGCAAGTTGAAAATAGAAATTTGCTTAGTTTTAAAAGATTGCTTACATCAGGTAGTATTAGAACAAAGAAGAAAGAACAAAACTAAATTTTGTTGAGATGAAAGACTTTTGATTTCCATGCAGTAGGTACAATCATGATACTTTTAGTTCTGATTGCAGCTGGTGTTGCATTTTTTTCCCCCTCTTAATTTTAATCCTGTGATTCTGGTTTTTTTTTTTTTTTACATATTCTGTTTTTCCCTTAAGTATTTTGATGAATGACACTTTATGATTAATAATGTTAATAGTTATTAACTGTTGATAATAAAATGAATAAATATTCACTAGCCATTAGTCCATAATAAAAGACCTGTCACAGTTCTACAACTAAAAAACCAAAGAAGCTGGAGAAGGCTTGTGTCTAATGTACGTTAAAAACTGTAATACTCCTCGGTAAGTTCAGAATGCTAAAAATTAACCAGAACTAGTCAGCCGAGGGGCTTCCCGGGTGGGTCAGTGGTTCAGTCCTATAGAAGCCGTCTGCCGATGGAGGGGACCTGCGTTAGATCTCTGACCCGGGATGGTCCCACGTGACACAGAGCAATTACACCCATGCATCACAAGCTCTGAGCCTGTGCCCTAGGGTCTGGGGGGTCTCAAATACTGAGCCCACGTGTCACTGAAGCCCATGCCCCGCTCACAGCAAGAACAGCCGCTGCCATGAAAAGGCCTGGCCCGGCAGCTAGAGAGGAGCCGCCCCTAACCACAGCTAGAGAAAAACCCACGCAGCAGGGAAGACCCAGTGCAGCCAAAAATAAATAAATAAAAATAAAATTGTAAAAACAAGACGAAACACAAAACGAACGAGCTTCGGAATTTGCCTTTCCCTTTTGAATTCAGATGATATAAAAAGTCTTAGGCAAAATGCTTCACGAAATATCTATTCAAAAAGTGAAAGGAAGAGAAGTCGCTCTGTCGTGTCCGACTCTCTGCGACCCCATAGACTGCAGCCCAACATAGACTGTAGCCTACAGGCTCCTCCATGCCTCTATTCAAAACCCAAGCAGTTTCTATAAGCTGATGCCATTCTGGGTTATCAGAGAAATACGTCATGTCTGGAGAAGGTCATGGCAACCCACTCCAGTGTCCTTGCCTGGAGAATCCCAGGGATGGAGGAGCCTGGCAGGCTACAGTCCACGGGTCTCAAGAGTCGGACACCACTTAGACACTAAACCTCCACCACCACCACAAGTGACATCTCCTGGATCATCAGTCTGCACATTTTGACTGGCCTGCTACTGAATGGGGATAGGCAGTTTCCTTTCTAAGTTTGTATCAAAAGATTTATCCCAGGTAAGTTTCCCGACAAGCAAAGGCAGAGATGGGGACTCTTGACCACTTGCTGTCGAGTCGGGGTGAGGGAAGGGAAGGTCAGGAAGCAGGGCTGAGAAGGGAACAGTAAAATAAGATCGCTGTATTAGCCGGAGACTAGCCGAACTTGGGTCGCACATGGAAGCGCTGAAGTATAAACTGCACCACATTGTTAGCATCAGCTTGAAACAAGAGGAGAGATTTTATTCCCTGGTATCAGCTAGTTGCCTGTGGGCTGCCTCAGAGCAGGAAGAGGAAGCCATAAGGCCCCCAAATGCAGCGTATTTACATCCAAGAGCAATCTCTGATAGAGGGGGAACCTGGAGTGTTTAGCTAACAGTCACAGCCAGCTGGAAAAGCCTTTCCGTCTACTTATTTTTTGAATAGTCATTCTTCTTTACTTATTCACATGTTCTCTTAGGTCTTGTCCTTACCTAGACTTTCTATATTAGAACTTGTATTTGGATGTCTTCAAAGTGCAGGCAGATGATTTTTCAACTATTACAGATGCAGATAATTTTTCCTTTCTCTAAAATCAAAAGCATAATATAGTCACAGATTGGATATTTTGTTATTTTTATACCCCAAATGCCTAATTCAGAGTTTATTGATCAAAGAAATAAACATGTGAACAGAAACTGAACCATAATTTCTGAGTAAACTATCAATATTTTTACAGACTAGAAATAATGAAACTACCAAATTCATTGCAGTAACTGTTCCGTTTTGCTAAAATTTTACTGAAACACATGCCAAATAGTACAAATGTAGCAGAAGAGCTAAAACAAACTTAGAAAAATAAATATATTACAATGCAGTTTTCCTCCAAGTAAATGAATGATTATATACAGAATAGCTGATTATGCTCTATATATGTAAAAATTGTTCCTAGTTTTTGTTCAAGTTCATCACGATTTCTAGAAAATTTTTTTACCGGAGAGTGTGTGGGGCGAGCTAAAACTCCTGGTGATGCAATTTGTCCTGAGTGTATAGCTACTCATAACCTTTATTCTGGAGGGTATACTCAAGCCTTTGAAGGCAGCCCTAATCTCTTAGCATTTGCCTCCAGGATGTGATGATGTTGTTGGATTACTATCTCAGTGGGCGGTTCTGTGTGTGGGAGGACCGTTTCAGCATGTGTAAGGCAATATGCAGAACTCAGAACCTAGCAAATTTATTTAAACATGTTTCAACTGAAGCAAATAAACACTAATTACAAAGTCAAACACAGGGCAAAGCAATAACTTAAAGTTAAGTTAATGAAGTTAATGAAGTATTCATGGAGGAGGTGGGAAATGACAATGGATGTTCAAAAAACTGTAGAAATTGGGCAGAGAAGTATGGGAAAGTTTTAAAACATGAAGGTAAAATGATGTATGGGAGGAGATGTGAATTGCGTGTCTTAAGAACAGTAGACCAAGTAAGGTGGAACTGGGTGCTGTTGTAGTGAAAGAGAAAATAGTAACAACAGGAAGGGAATGGTCCAGCATCACAGGCTCAAGGAATTATTCTTATTTAGAGAGCTAAATATTTGACTGGCCTTTGAAATATAGAATGAGATGAACAGAGCTGGACCTGTGAAGATAGACACGGCCACTTTGATACCTAATTGCATGGCGAAAGAGTGATTTGGAGAGGCAAGTTTAGCAACAGTGTTAATGTGGCTCTGAGGTAGATACTCTAAAATACAGTGAAGATTTAATTTTATAAATGCTATTGACAAAAATTCCAGATGCTCCAGTCATGTTGCACATTGCATGCAGATTTCTTTTCATTACAAGCACATCATAGATGTCACTAAAAGGCTAAATGCCACCTCTTCCTCCAAAGAAATAAAGAAGGAAGAGTGTCCATATGTGCTGGATGCATATATTTCTTCTGTTTCTTAGCCAAAAAAAGATATGCGTGCATATATGCTATCAGTAAGGTTTCCATTCTTATTTCAAAATAATGTTGAGGTCATAAAACTTATAACAAAATGTAGCCATCTTGACATTTAGGATATAAATATATGTGTGTACAGACTAATGGCAGAACTGGATTTCCCAGGTGACTCAGTGGTAAAGAATCTGCCTGCCAGTGCAGTAGATGTAAGAGATGTGTGTTCGATCCCTAGGTTGGGAAGATCCCCTGGAGAAGAGCATGGCAATCCACTTCTGTATTCTTGCCTGGAGAATCCCATTGACAGAGGGGCCTGGTAGGCTACAGTCCATAGGGTTGCAAAGAGTCAGACACAACTGAAGTGATTTAATGCTCACACACTCACACAGTGCCGAAACACTGAAAACAGAATTTCATACAACACCAAAACAGGAAACACAGAAATCAGCTGGCTGCATTGTGGAGAATGTAGGAAAAAAAGAGCTTCAATAGGAATTAAACTGTTTTGATTCCAAGTGCCCTTGTATTTATAAGTCTCATTTCCTTGGCACAGAAGCAAGACTGTGAACACGAAGGGCAAGGATGGTGTCTTTGCAACCATAATACCATGCACTATGTACACTGTTTTCAAATAGTGTGTTCTAAATTGAATTATTAATATTTAATTGAAAAAGTCAAAGAAAAGAACAAAAAAAAGGTTGTCTGCAAGTTACAAATGGTTTGGATTCCTAAAAGTCACATAAACCAGTGACTTAGAAAACCAGATGCACATTTCTCATCAGAGCAACAAAAACTGAATTCATTCACTTACTCATTTCAACAATTGTTTGAGTGCATACTTAGTCACTCTTCTAAATATTGATAATAAAAATTGAAAAGGTATTATTCCTGCTCTTAAAACTTCCTTTTTATAGTTTAGTGGAGAAAGAAGTGATAATAAATCAATCAACCATAGCCTGTCAAATCCATAGTATAATAGATATATATATGATTGAGGTCCCATGGAAAAAGAGGAGCAAGTGCTTTTTTTCTACTGAGGCAAATACATAATTGAACAAAGAGAAAACTGGCAGACACTTAGGCCATATAAAACGTCCATATATGCATAGGAAGTTGAGGAATCATTGAGTTTTATACATTTGAGGATTATGATACTAAATCATCAATATCCTGATAGGGATAAGACAGAAAGAAGAGAGAATAGTTAAAAGGGATTTGTACAGGAACCAAGGTCAAAAAGGGAGATTACGAACTAAGGCAGTATCATGAAGCAAAAACAAAACAAAACTAACAAACAAAAAACCTTGTATTTTTTAAAAAGAAATTAGGGCAATTGGATTTTAAAGGGAGGAATCAAATCCAGGGAACTTCCTACTTTTCCAGGTTAAGTAGCTAGTTGGCTGGATGACAGTGTTTCACGCCAACACAGAAAGTTCTATTTAGCTCACAACATTGCCTCGGTACTGCGCTTTCATATCCACAACCTGGGGTCAGTGCTGTTCCCCAGGAATGCTGGACTACAAATCCAAGTTGAGATTTCCCGGAACCTCCACGTTCCTGTCTCACTGGTTAAGGCAGCATGATGAAGCTGTGATTGTGAAAAACAGAGAGAAAGACAAGACTCAGAGCGACCAAGAGAGAAAGAAAGAGACAGAGAAAGAAGCTTTTTAAATATTGTTTCTTTCAGTTCCATGGGTGAAAAATATTTGAGCTAAAGCACTTCTATTTCACTTGTTTCTAAAATGCACTTTGTTTCATCCCTTGTGTGTCAGAGAAAGATTTAACCTGCAGAAAATCTTCTGTAACTTATGATTACGTTCCTGCGTTAAGCTATACTTTCAGTTCAGTTCAGTCGCTCAGTCATGTCTGACACTCTGAGACCCCATGGACTGCAGCACACCAGGCCTCCCTGTCCATCACCAACTCTTGGAACTTACTCAAACTCATGTCCATCAAATCGGTGGTGCCATCCAACCATCTCATCCTCTGTTGTCCCCTTCTCCTCCTGCCATCAATCTTTCCCAGCATCAGGATCTTTTCCAAAGAGTTAGTTCTTCGCATCAGGTGGCCAGAGTATTGGAGTTGCAGCTTCAACATCAGTCCTTCCAATGAACACCCAGGACTGATCTCCTTTAGGATGGACTGGTTGGATCTCCTTGCAGTCCAAGGGACTCTCAAGAGTCTTCTTCAACACCGCAGTTCAAAAGCATCAATTCTTCAGTGCTCAGCTTTCTTTATAGCCCAAGTCTCACATCCATACATGACCACTGGAAAAACCATAGCCTTGACTAGATGGACCTTTGTTGGAAAGTAATTTCTCTGCTTTTTAACATGCTATCTAGGTTGGTCATAGCTTTTGTTTCAAGGAGCAAAAATCTTAATTTCATGGCTGTAGTCACCATCTGCAGTGATTCTGGAGCAGCAGCAGCACCATCTGCAGTGATTCAGGAAAGAAAGTCTGTCACTGTTTCCATTGTTTCCCCATCTATTTGCCATGAAATTATGGGACCAGATGCCATGATCTTAGTTTTCTGAATGTTGAGTTTTAAGCCAGCATTTACGCTCTCCTCTTTCACTTTCATCAAGAGGCTCTTTAGTTCCTCTTCACTTTCTGCCATAAGTGTGGTGTCATCTACATATCTGAGGTTATTGATATTTCTCCTGGCAATCTTGATTCCAGCTTGTGCTTTATCCAGCCTGGCATTTTGCATGATGTACTCTGCATATAGAGACTTCCCTTGTGGCTCAGATGGTAAAGCATCTGTCTACAGTGCAGGAGACCTGGGTATAAGTAAATAAGCAGGGTGACAACATAAGCCTTGATGTACTCCTTTCCCAATTTGGAACCAGTCTGTTGTTCCATGTCCAGTTCTAACTGTTGCTTGTTGACGTGTGTACACATTTCTCAGGAGGCAGGTAAAGTGGTCTAGTATTCCCAACTCTTTAAGAATTTTCCACAGTTTGCTGTGATCCACACAGTGAAAGGCTTTGGCATAGTCAATAAAGCAGAAAGATGTTTTTCGGGACTCTCTTGCTTTTTCGATGATTGAACAGATGTTGGCTATCTGATCTCTGGTTCCTCTGCCTTTTCTAAATCCAGCTTGAACATCTGGAAGTTCATGGTTCACGTACTGTTGAAGCCTGGCTTGGAGAATTTTGAGAATCACTTTGCTAGTGTGTGAGATGAATACAATTGTGCAAATAGGGCTTGTGCAACAACACTATATATATATATATAAGTTTTTTCTATATATATATATATATAAGTTTTTTCTAGATAAGACTATCTTCAAAAGTTTTGAGTGAACACAAGGTCTCCCAGAGAGTGCAGACATTATATAATCAGGTGCTATGGTGGATGAGGTTAAATCAAGTTTCTGTGTTGTTTTGTTTTATATGTAAATGTTGGTGAAACAATGGAAGATGTAACACAGTGGACATTATAGAAATTGAACAGGCCAATATACTTCTTTTTAAGACTTTTTTTCTTTGTCTTTTCACATTCTCATTTTCTCTACCAAATTCTGTTTTTCTTTGATAAGCCTTATGTTTAGGGCATGTTTTAGCACAATCACATCTCATAGCAAGTGTTATAGCGTGAAATATCTATTTAATGTATTCATAAGAAGTCTACATTTTAGTGTCAGATAACAAATTAATCTTTATGTGCAGATAAGAAAGTATTTCAATCAAACTATTGCCAGCAGGCCCAACACTTCTGAGAGATATGAAGAGCAAAGTGAGAATATGTAACACATTAAATATTTTTAGAAAGGAAATAAAATGATTTCCACCATTTCTCAATTCCTGAGTGTTTCCAGGCAATGGTGTACAATGGTGAATCAAGGGAGACATAATGGATGTTCAACTTCAGTGCACTATTATCTTGGCTGACTTGGACTGAGGTCAGTGGAAAAAGAAAAAGAAAAACAATAGCAACCAATAGGTATGTGACCTACTAAGGTATTCTTGCCTGGAGAATCCCATGGATAGAGGAGCCTGGAGGGCTAACGTCCATAAGGTCACAAAGAGTCAGACACAAGTGAGGCAATTGAGCAAGCCCACAGCAGCACTTTTCCAGATATTCATATATGTCTCCAATTACAAAGCTATTGTTAGTCTTTTCCTACCAGCTTTTATCCTTAATTAAGTCACATTGCACCGTACTGCATGAACTCCACCCAAGCTACCTTCCCAATTCTTTTACCAAGATAGAGCTAACTAAACAATGCGTTGTTCTACCTCTAATTACTATTTAATTACATTTTTATAGTTTTTCAATCATAGAGTCATTATGATAAAATAGGTGCCACATTTCCACATTTGCAAGACACACAGTTAGTATATGCATGGATCAGACTAAGCCAGATACATTTTTATCTTTGGTTAAAATCCTTGTTCTAATTTAACAATACATTTCTGTTTGGAATTATTCCAGGACAGTGCGGTTTACATAACAGAAAAAAAAAAAAAAAAAAAGGAAATTCTTCTAGTGTGTTATAAACCATTTAAATCAGTTCACAAATTTTTCCATACTACTGCCAAATGTGTAGCAAAAATACTATTTTTGCATTTTTGGAAACTATTCTAATTCATTTCAGTAGATGACGATATAAATTTTGATTAACTGCAGTCATTTTAGTTTGGTCTTACAATTTGAGCATTCTTTTTAAATAACTCTTTCTCATTTAGGTGAAGGCCCGCTCTTTAATAATTCCTGCCTTTTCCTCCTCTTTTCCAAGTTTAAATGACCCCCTGTGTCCTATTGGTTGAGACAGAGAAAATTCCCTTGATTTGGGCTTGATGTTTTTCAGCTGCGCTCAGTCCTAGTATCTACTCAGACTACTTTCTTTTCTAAGAACTAGGTCAAAGCCAGCTTCCAATGATTGAAGCAACAGAAATTCATGGGCTGCTCCCTCCGCCTCCTCTGCTCAGCACAGTCCTGTAGCCTCCTGGGCTGGCTTTGGTGCACCTTCGCTTTTGCTCCTGCTCCTGGCGCTGTGGATGTCTTTCGGTTCAGATTTAAACTCACGCGGTGCTCAGTCCAGATTGTCTGCTGGGCCACCGGGCTCCATCCCACCACCACCTTGTACCTTCCAGTAGAAAGTTCCTTGGGGCAAGGTATCTGGTTTAAGGCCCTTAGCTAAATATCCCGCCTCCCACAGGGACAACCAGGAACGTTCTGGTCTCCCTATGACTCAGGAGAGCTAGGGGAAAAGAAAAGCTCCTAGGTTTATATGTCAATTATTTTACTGTGGTGTCATACCCAGGCTGGTCTGAGGACCCCTTAACATGTTCTCTTGCAAGACCCTTAATCACAGAATTTGAATTCCGGCAAAAACCTCGTACCCCTTTTCTCCCAAAGTCACCTAACACAGGACTGATGTTCAAGCTGAAACTCCAATACTTTGGTCACCTGATGCGAAGAGCTGACTTATTGGAAAAGACCCTGATGCTGGGAGAGATTGAAGGCAGGAGGGAAAGGGGACAGCAGAGGATGAGATGGTTGGATGGCATCACCGACTCAATGGACATGGGTTTGGATCAACTCCGGAAGTTGGTGATGGACAGGGAGGCCTGGCGTGCTGAGGTTCATGGGGTCGAAAAGAGTTGGACATGACTGAGTGACTGAACTGAACTGCACCTAAACACATCACATTTCACCGAAGACCAAAGAGTTGAGATCCCTTTCACACATGTCTTTCTTCCCCATTTTTTCTTTCCGTCTTGTATAACTATCCTTGCCCGTGGGGAAATTCTTTTGTTCTTCCGTCCACTTTTAATTGAGATTAATCTGACTTATAACCCCTTCCCTAAGACAGAGGCCCTCGTACAGAGGCCCCCATACTAGGGGCACAAAGTCTACATTTACGTTGTGGCTGAGAGTTGACCTGAATCATTCAGTGTTGATAATTGATATGATAAGAAATTCAGAATCTTTTCTCTCTATATAAACATGGGTTTTAAGCATGTGTTGGTGCTGTAAAATAAGATTTTAGATGTAAGCATTTCTATTATTAAAAAATTTTAGCCATACTAAGAGTATTAAAATCCTATTTTGGATCAGAATTTGAAAGATTGTTTCCTCATTCCTATTAAAATAAGTGTAAAGTATTCCCTTTCTCTCTGCCCAAACTGGTACCTCAAAAACAGGCAAGCAAACACAAAAACATAGAAACCTCAGATAATTGGATGCTTCAGGCTGACCAGACCAAAGATACATCATCAAAGATTCATTAATATTTCTCAAATTGTTTCCCATGTTTTACATTTTGACATAGTTATATGCTTGCATACATGATTAACCCAGTGTGTTTTTGTGATATGAACATTAAAACATATCAAATTTATGTTTTAATTTTAAGATTTAATAATTATTAAGGTTTAATAATTCAAACCTGGTTCTATTTACCCAGTTTTCTGTTTATGTGTCCATGTATGGATTCTGGTTAAGAGTCTCCTAAATCTGAGCACAGAGATTTTCTGTATATGCATTTATTATCATTTTCTGAGAAAATTAACAGTGTTTTCATCAGTTCTTCACAGGGGAAAATGACAAAATATTAAGAATCTTTTCACTGAAAAGAATGGGAAAAAATAAGAAGGAATAGGAGGACAATTAAAATAAGCACCAATAATGCAGAGAAAATGCTCCTTAAAATTAAAAATGCCAAAAATAATTGTGTTGGTGTAAGGAATTATTCTTTTTTATGCTCTTTAGCTCTGGAAAACAACAGAATGGGAAAGACTAGTGATTTCTTCAAGAAAATTAGAGATATCAAGGGAATATTTCACACAAAGATGGGTTCAATAAAGGACAGAAATGGTATGACCCTAACAGAAGCAGAAGATATCAAGAAGTGGTGGCAAGTATACACAGAAGAATTGTACAAAAAAGATCTTCATGACCCAGATAATCACAGTGGTGTGATCACTTACCTAGAGCCAGACATCCAGGAATGTGAAGTCAAGAGGGACTGAGAAATCATCACTACGAACAAGGTTAGTGAAGGTGATAGAATTCCAGTTGAGCTATTTCACATCCTGAAAGATGATGCTGTGAAAGTGCTTCACTCAATATGCCAGCAAATTTGGAAAACTCAGCAGTGGCCACAGGACTGGAAAAGGTCAGTTATCATTCCAATCCCTAAGAAAAGCAATCCCAAAGAATGCTCAAACTACCGCACAATTGCACTCATCTCACATGCTAGTAAAGTAATGTTCAAAATTCTCCAAGCCAGGCTTCAGCAATACGTGAACCGAGAACTTCCAGATGTTCAAGCTGGTTTTAGAAAAGGCAGAGGAACCAGAGATCAAATTGTCAGCATCTGTTGGATCATAGAAAACAATAGAAACATAGAAAACATAGAAAACAAGAGAATTCCAGAAAAACGTCTATTTCTGCTTTATTGACTATGCCAAAGCCTTTGACTGTGTGGATCACAATAAACTGTGGAAAATTCTGAAAGAGATGGGAATACCAGACCACTGGACATGCCTCTTGAGAAACCTGTATGCAGGTCAGGAAGCAACAGTTAGAACTGGACATGGAACAACAGACTGGTTCCAAATCGGAAAAGGAGTACGTAAGGCTGTATATCGTCACCCTGCTTATTTAACTTATATGCAGAGTACATCATGAGAAATGCTGGGCTGGAAGAAGCACAAGCTGGAATCAAGATTGCAGGGAGAAATATCAATAACCTCAGATATGCAGATGACACCAGTCTTATGGCAGAAAGTGAAGAGGAACTAAAAAGCCTCTTGATGAAAGTGAAGAAGAAGAGTGAAAAAGTTGGCTTAAAGCTCAACATTCAGAAAACTACGATCATGGCATCTGGTCCCATCACCTCATGGGAAATAGATGGGGAGACAGTGGAAACAGTGTCAGACTTAATTTTTTTAGGCTCCAAAATCACTGCAGATGATGACTGCAGCCATGAAATTAAAAGACACTTACTCCTTGGAAGGAAAGTTATGACCAACCTAGACAGCATATTAAAAAGCAGAGACATTACTTTGCCAACAAAGGTCCGTCCAGTCAAGGCTATGGTTTTTCTAGTGGTCATGTATGGATGTGAGAGTCAGACTATAAAGAAAGCTGAGCACCGAAAAATTGATGCCTTCGAACTGTGGTGTTGGAGAAGACTCTTGAGAGTCCCTTGGACTGCAAGGAGATCCAACCAGTCCATCCTAAAGAAGATCAGTCCCGGGTGTTCATTGGAAGGACTGATATTGAACGTGAAGCTCCAATACTTTGGCCACCTCATGGGAAGAGTTGACTCATTGGAAAAGACCCTGATGCTGGGAGGGATTGGGGGCAGGAGGAGAAGGGGGACAGAGGGTGAGATGTTTGGATGGCATCACCGACTCGATGGACATGGGTTTGAGTGGACTCTGGGAGTTGGTGATGGACAGGGAGGCCTGGCGTTCTGCGATTCATGGGGTCGCAAAGAGTTGGACACGACTGAGCGACTGAACTGAACTGAACTGAGCTCTGTCTTTATGTTAGAATATCTCCCCTATGCTAAATTTTCTGATCTTCACCTCACTTGATTCCCCCCAGTGCCCATTAATTGCTTTCTCTAGTCAATTTTCAATGCAGCAGTCAGGGAAGCCTAAAATGCCAATTTGATCACGTCACTCATCCATTTATACCATTCTGAGGTTTCCCATTTGCACATATTAAAAATGCAGACTTCCTCGCGTAGGATTCCAGATTCTTTTATGATCTGACTACTACTGAATCCCTCAGTCTCATCAAGTGCTATTTTCTGTCCCAGGATATGTTGATGTCTCATTAGTCATACCCACTCAGAAGCCAGAGTGCAGGAAGATACTACTGATGTACTGGAGCAAGATTTAAAAATCTGGACCACAGTGCTTGGTGGAAAAGGATGAGGAATGAATCTAGAAGAGAGAAAGGTGAACAGAATCAAAGAGAATGAAGACAGTCTGACGTTGTGGGAATACCTTAACGTGGCTGGATTGGTGGTTTTCAATCCCAGTTAACAAGAGATCTCAGTTAGTGACTCCCGTTGTTTACTTTCCCAGCTCAATATGTTTGCTTCCTCCTCATATTACATGCTTGCAGAAAAAAGAGATTATATCTCTTGTTTTTGTATAGCCGAAAGAAATTGTTTTAACCTTTAAAAATAACATTTTGCTTCAATTATATGGGGTGTTTGTGCGTGTGCATTGACTCTATTGTTAGTATTGTTTGACCCTCACAATGATTGATGCATGAGTAGTCAATAAATGATTCAATTATCACGACAGATGAAAATGCCAACTAATGTACTCATTTGATGTTGTTAGACGTCTCCCTTGCCAAATATGATGCCATCTGTAAGTTGATTACATAGCTTTATTATTAAACAGTTGGATTTTTATTTATAATGCAAGTAGTCAAGCCTGGTGAAAGTATAAAGAAGAAAGTAATCATATTACATGAAAAGAGTAAAATATGTCTATGTTGAAATTAAATTCTTTCAGGCTTTTATATATTTGTGTGCGTGCATGCTAAGTCGATTCAGTCATGTCTGACTCTTTGTGACCATATGAATCATAGCCCACCAGGCTCCTCTGTCCATGGGATTCTCCAGGCAAGAATACTGGAGTGGGTTGCCCTGTCCTCCTCCAGGATTCTTCCTGACCCAGGGATCAAACCCGTGTCTCTTATGTCTACCTGCCTTGGCAGGAGGACTCTTTACCACTTGTACCACCTGGGAAGCCCCTTTATCCATTTACTTGTTAATATTTTCTATATTTGTTAGTAAAAATCAATAAGCATGAACTAATTATAGAATTATTTAAATCCAATGTGCAAAATATAATCACACCTGCATTATTCTTGTTTGTATCCTTTGCTCTATAAATATTTTGCTCAATTTTGCTCACCGTGACAGAGAAAAACCATTGTCTTAGTTTTTACTTGCCTCAGAAGTTAAGCATTTTCTGCACTATGCTCTATAAGACAGTAAGACAGTACACAAAAATTATCCCACTCTTCAAGCACTAATATACTTCTTTAAACAAGAAAAATATTTTTTAATTTAAGTTGATTCTAGTCACCAATGAATATCGGAATAACTTTGTTTCTCCTGCACCCACCCCCCACCCCCATACACACACACAGAAATATATGTTAATGGGAATTTGTGACAAGCACTCACTGTGAGCCATGTTCACTCAAAAGTAACCCAGCTTTACATTGCTTACCAGATACATCACTCTTCTACGCTTTTAAATGACAATATCTCTTTTTCTGTATTCTTAAACATATACTGTATGTTTTCCCCTGAACTTCACTGTTGCTGACGAACTTCGTCTAAAATAGGATTATTAGACAAAACTTCCCACCAAACTTCCTAAACTTCCCACCAGAAATTTTGCTAATCCATTTCGCTAATTTCTCCACTTCTTTAGATGGGATTATTTTAAGTATCTCCACAACCCTATCTGAGGCTTCAATGCATTCTGGATCTTCATCAATTTTATCTCAAGAACTCTTCCACTCATCAATATCTCACTCTCTATTGTATCATTTCTAGTGGGAAATAAAACATGGTATTTCTTTTTTAAAAATAGCATTTCTTATCTTAAAAATTAATTCTTTTGAACTTTTACTCCTTAAAACCCATTCTTATGCCTGCAGCGATGCCACGCCCTTATGGATTTCTTTCTAACTCACAGTACACACATATTCATGCTTTGTTGCCTTCTCCTCTCTTAGATTTGACCACTCATTGTCCTGTGGTGGTGGTTTAGTCACCAAGTTGTGTCTGACTCTTTCGACCCCATGGACAGTAGCCCACCAGTCTCCTCCGTCTATGGGATTTTCCAGGTGAGAATACTGGAGAAGGTTGCCATTTCCTTCTCCAGGGGATCTTCCTGACCCAGGAATCGAACCCGGGTCGCCTGCCCTGCAGGCAGATTCTTTACACCTGAGCTATGAGGGAAGCCCACTCATTGTCCTGGCGCCCTATAATCTTAGTTCTATGCCCTCTTCTAGTATTTTTTCCTCTATGTGACATCATTTGATTTGAGGTATTAAAGAAAATCTATTTCTGATTACTTCTACATGCATCTGAAATCCTGCACACCTCCGTAAAATTCAGATTAATATCTCTAACTGCCCAACTGACCTTCTCACTAAGATTGCATACAGTGCCTCAAACTGAATAAAATCTAATATTTCCTTACATATCTATTTGCTCCACAGTCTCCGAACTTCAGCCAATTTTACCACCATTTACCAAGTTTCTTCAAGGCAGCAGTCTATAAGATATACCTGATCATTGATTTTCCCTAATTGTCTACATTTGATGCAAATCCTACTTTGGAGAATGATTATTCTCTCAACATATGTAATAAATCTGCCCAAAATGTCTCCTCTGGTTTATAGATATTGTCTGGGCTCCCGTGGTGGCGTAGTGGTAAAGAATCCACCTGTCGATGCAGGAGATGCAAGAGATGCAGGTTCGATCCCTGGGTTGGGAAGATGCCTAGAAGGAGGGCATGGCAACCCACTCCAGTATTCTCCCCTGGGCAATCCCATGGACAGAGGAGCCTTGTGGTTTACAGCTCAGGGATCACATAGAGTCAGACGTGACTAAAGAGACTTGGCAAGCGCCCACCCATAGATACTGCCTACCTCAATCATTCAGCTCACACTGCTCCTTTCGCTGGTGGCTCAGACAGTAAAGAATCTGCCTGTGATGCAGGAGAAGGGTTTGATTCCTGGGTTGGGAAGATACCCTGGAGAAGGGAATGGCTACCCAGTCCAGTAGTCTTGCCATTCTTGCCTGGAGAATCCAATGGACAGAGGAGCCTGGTGGGCTACAGTCCACTGGGTCGCAAAGTCGGACACGACTGAGTGACTAATGCGTGCATGCGTGCGCGCACACACACACACACACACACACACACACACACACACACACACACACACACACACACACATGCTGCTTCTTTCTAGGACATCCATTCCAGCTGTTCTCTCTGTAACATTCTTAACTTTGTTATTTGCTTAACTGGCCTTAGTTAGTGTTTAGATCTTTAGCTCCAACTTAACTACTAAAATTTACTCAGAAAGAGTCTGACAAAGATGCTGCCCTTGATCAAACTTTAGACAAGCTCCTCTGAGGACTCATCTCAACTAATATTCATCTTAGTCCCAGTTCTTGCTTGTCCCGCCCAGCCGAGCTTCAGCAAGAATCCTACTAAGCCAATTTAGACAGAAAAACGTCGTTGATCTCTGAGCATCTTGTCCTGCCTTCAACAAGAATGCTCTCGAGTCAGTTTGGCAGGAATCTTCTTACACTTGACATCTTATTTTAGTCCTTTCCATTCACTGGTCCCTTCCCTCCACTCATCGGCTTCAAACCTCCAGCTGTCTGTCAGTATTTGTAATTGAGCCTGGTCTCTCTTCCCTACTGAAATATTCTTTTTAAATAATCTTCAATAAAATCTCCCTGACTGTTTAAAAAAGTATCAGATTATTTTTTTTTCTTTAACAAGCTTTGACCGTATCATTCAATCTCAAGTAGTCAGCCAGCTACTATCCTTCTTGAAAAGTCGTAGGGAAACTGTTAGTGGCTCAGTTATGTCCTACTCTTTGTGACCCCACGGACTGTCTAACCTGCGAAGCTCCTCTGTCCATGGAATTCTCCAGGCAAGAAGGCTAGAGTCGGTGGCCATGCCCTTCTCCCGGGGATCTTCCTGACCCAGGGATTAAACCCGGGTCTCCTGCACTGGAGGCAGATTCCTTACTGCCTGACCCACCAGAGCCCTGCTTACATTAATTTATTTCTTTATATAGTACTTACACTGTCAGCTAGTTTTAATATTCTTTCCATCACTTGTATTATTTCCTTTATCTCTTTCAGAATTTCCCCCTTATTTCATTCTTTACCTCTCTTCATTTTTTTCCCCTTTGTTCTCCTTTGCCTTTCTTCCTTTTTCATTGCCTCTCCTTGCTGAAAGTGAAGTTTCACATAAGCAGGCACATGATCTCTCTTTTCAATCACTGTATTCTCAGAGATTGAAGAACAATTGTCACATAATAAGCTAATAAAACTTTTTAAATAACCAAATGAATTATTACAAAGACTTAAGTATATACTAAGGTAGAAATAAAGACAAAGGAGCTAAAATTTAGAATAAAGATAAAGAGATACTTGTTTATAGTGAAAAATTGTGATACGGGACTTTATAAATGATATGATCCTGAAGAGGGGTAATGTTCTATGGATTTAAGGTAGATTTTAAGAGAATGAAAACAAGCAGCATCATGTAAGAATAAATAGAAATCATTAATTAATTATCACTTTTCCAATTAATCTGACATCTCCCAATACTATTCAAATCATACCTCATACTTAATAGCAATAACAAGAAGACTTTAAATATTCTTGATACTCTTCTCACATCTTACAAATAGAAATGGATACAAGAAATGTTTACTCCGGGATTTTCAGTATATCTTAAAAACATTCATTTCATAAAATGATTCTCTTAGCTACTTCTACAGATAAAATAGTATAGAAGTGACCATTGATAGACCAGACACAAGGTCAGCAATATCTGCTTCCTATTGCATCCCACATCCATAGTTCTCTTTTCAGTATTTTGTGTCTGTGAATATAGTATCACGTGTTCTTCAGGCTGATAAGCTCTGGGAGATTAACTGATGTATGGGTCTGTTAGGATAACCTGTGTACCGATTTGTCAATTTACAATGAAAGTGTAACTACAGAGAGTACACAAATGTGTCTCCTTTACACCATAATAAAATTTACTTAGGGAAGATTTTATTTTGAAACTTCCTTACTGAAGCTTTATGCAGAGTAATTGACAAAAGTCTTTGATCGTCTGAGGCATCTAGCTCCATGAGAAGCCCAAGACTATTTTTAAAAAGAAAAATTTTATGGACTACAATATAAATGTAACCTTTTTCCAATGTAAAGGTTTACATATTTTAAAGTGTGATAAGAGGAAGAACAAATCATCAAGAATATAATATGTAAATTTACACTGGGAAGTCAATCTGGGTCTAGGACCTTAAAGTGCAATTATATTACTGGGTTTGTTTGGTTTAATGTACTGACATCTACACGTCTGCATAACTGCTCAAAATGAGATTAATCTTGTAGGGTAAATATGTACTTGAAATGCTCAGGTGGCCTAGTCAGAATTAGGTCAGGTTTGAAATACATCTTGTTGGGAATTTGTTTTCCTTAGGCTTAACTATGTCTTTCAAAAAGTAACGAGGAGGAGGAGAGAATAGACCTCTGATGTCCCGGCGAGCTCCAGACAGATTTCCCTGGTGGGGAGTGAGAGACCGAAAACAGAGTGGTTCCAAGTGGTCTTGTTGGTTTGTTAAAATTAAGACTGTGTGGCCGCTGCTGTGCTGATTTGTTTCATTTTCACTCTATAAAACATTTAGTTTCTTTCCTACTTTCTAGACATTTGAGGCCACGGATTTGCCAAGTATGACATTACAAGGTAATGATGCAGGGACTTTTTGTTTCTATTGCTCTAGCAAAATATTTCATAACTACTCGTGATTCAAAATCTTTTCCCAAATAACTATGACTAATCCAAAACCCTCAAGTTTCTCTTCTTCCGGACTGAAGAATATCAGGCAAAAAATCCCTGATTGTTCCTTTTATCTATCATCTGCCCCTTTGCAGCTACAATGAAGCTATCATTTTAAGCAAAGCCATGACAAAGTAAAGTCAGTGGTGAATGGCATCATCATTTAACGTCAGGATGCACTGAAGTCTGTGGCAAGTTTAATGGAGACTTTGATGAGATATTAATCTTTTTAGCCCTATCTTACTGAACTGGGGGACTCCTCAGTCAGTCTGTCTTTAAGAGTAATTCCCCTAAGGTCTGACAGAATGTGACTAAATCTGAACTAACCACTTTTGTGGGTGCATGCAGAGAACTAAAGAACCTCAACAAAACGTGGCTGTAATATTCAACAAATATATGCAACTAGTTCTGTTACACTGTTAGTCTGTTATTAATATGTCATTAATGTATTTAAACCTATTTATTGAGCTCCTGCTACATTCTGCATTGAGGTGTATAGCAGGGTATAAGAAGTCAAGATACTTCCTCACATAGTGCTAACAACGTAACGTAGAAGAGAAAGAAAATACATTATTAAACAAACAGAATAATTTAAAATAGCATCAAGTGCCATGAAGGTAATCATACAGGGTTGACATGGTGAGTAGGGATGACTTCATGAGGTCAGCTACTTTAGTTATGGTGACAGATGACTTTAGGCAAAGTGACATCTCTGGGGAGAAAACATTTTGTCCGAGCTGCATAAGGAGAACTGACCAAGGGAAAACTTGGAACCAGAAAGTCCATGCAAAGCGAGCGGTCAGTGTTAAGGTTCACATGCAAGAGAGACATGCAAGTTTCATAGATTCTGGGGGAAAAAAGGCGAATGTTACTTTACTGTACGACAGGATACCAAAGGAGGCATGACAGGCAGCAAGTCTGATAGAAAGTCAGGACCCAAGGTATGTGGCATCCCAACCACACATGTGGGGACTTGAACTTCATTGTGTGTATGCTTCCCCTTGCAGGCAGCGCATACTATAAATAGTATAATGACGTGATCCTCTGTAAAAGTATTTTTGTTTGTTTCATTTCCTCTTGTCTATTTTTTTCATCTCTCCAAAATTCGCAGTCTTTGATTGGTGTGTTTGTGTGTGTGTGTGCACATGTGTGCGTGCACTCTGACATGTATGCACACACGTGTAAAATCACGCTTGCAAAGATCCATGGGTCTGTGAAGTCCAGCCATGTTGAATACTCAGGGATTCATCAACGTTGTTTTGATTAATGATGTGATACGTCCCAGATGTTAAGTGAACCCATTCCCAGATGTCCTCCATATTACGAAGTCACAGATCTAATGAATTGTAACTTTGTAAGGTGTGTTTTTAAGATTAGTGAAGTAAATGGAGTGTCAGAGAAATTTAGTTAGGAGGTGGGAAACATGTGTTTGTATTTGGGTCACTTTTGAATATGTGTAAGGGCAATAGATTCTCCAAACATATTTTTTTGTCTGTTCTCATTAGTAGGGTTGTGTAAGTAGCCATGGGATTTTTCATAGGTTCTTTTTGTTTTAATTTTTATTGAAGTATAGTTGATTTATAATGCTGTTTTAGTTTGTGCTATTCTTTACTGCCATACAAAGACAGACTACCATGTTACAATAAAGCCTGTTTTTAATAAGAGTAAATATGCATTTGAAAACCTTCTTTAATCAAATTTATCTGTTCTAAGTATGAACTATTCAGTTTCACAAACCTCCAAATGCAGCAACTGTGTGTCTTTATGTGCAGGTGTGCACATGTGAATCATTGTGATTCAATTAAATAAAAACAAGAGAAACTAAAAGTGCAGAAATGTTGTGCTTCATTAGAAGACCAAAGGCCCAATGGTAACTGCTTAGATTCTAATGAAAAGTTACAGTGACTTCAAATCTCACTCCCAGAGAAGACCCACGGCGGTGTCTGGACCATCGCTTATCTACAGAGCTGACAGTCCCTTAGAGAACCCGAGGCCCTTCTTTTTCATCCACCTCATTCATCACATTTGGAAAAACACTCAAGACCCCAGTGACAAATAGGGATTACTGATATTGCTTAAGCTTTCTCAGTCTGCTTCTCTACTTGCAGACTTTAGATACACATACAAAAATACTAAAGTAAATTTCAGAATTCTTAGGACCATTAGTCATCAGTGAGCCAAATCTTTTATTGAAATCCTTAACAATTTTCAGTAGATAAAAATGAAAGATACTTATCAAACTACAAGTAAGATCTGTAGTTCTTGAAGCATATAAGGTATGAGATTATGTGAAAGTCAAGTCATGTAAACAATGAAGAGTCAACTTACAAAACACATTTTCCATTCATTTGATTTTGGGGACATCCTGATTTTGTTATGAAAATATATGACGTGTCTTCATAACAACTTTTAAGCAACTCCAGGATTGTCACTTAAAATCCAGTTTAATACAAAAATGAATAATTTGATTCACAACAGGGATTTGATCTGGAAAGAAAATTCTAATAAATCTTTCATCCCACCGGGGTATTTTGACAAGTGCAATAACAGAAGCTGCAGTTGGCAGTCTCTTCAAGTGATATCTTGGCCCGTCACCATAATTCTGACCATAGGACTTGAATTAGCTTCTACAAAGCTTAGTAATAAAAATTCCGTCTCTGACCCTTGAGGAGATACCTATGAATTAGGTGACTGCTTCTGCTTATCTGAATTATAAATTATGCTTTAACTGTTTTGTGATTTTAGGTATTCACAAAATTGATACCTGATATCAATTGCATTTCCCTCCTGAGGAAGCAAGGTGCCTGATACAAGCAGTGCAGAACGTCATAAGCTGTGTCAAAAGTGGTTCTGGGAGGGAAGTAAGGGGAGAGAATAGGGAGTCTAAACAGTGTTTCCCATTGTATCAGCAGAAATATGAAGCATCTGAAACTCCCTGTTTCTCCGTATTGTCGCATGCCATGTTCAGGGGTACATGAAATAGGAGATATCCATGCCTAGGATTCACTGTGCATTTCAGCAGATGGTGTCACGAGTCACAATATTTGGGTATTCTACCAGCATGTTGTGAGCAAAGGCCGAGGATGTTAGATACTCCACTGTGAGGAATGATCATGCTTCCTACTACCATCCAAGTAGATTAATGTTAACTAAATACTAATATAGAGTAAAATTTCCCTGAATACAACTGGAGTATACATTTCAGAAAATTTTACTTCATCATGTTTGGAATTTTGCTCATAATTATTCACAACTGAGAAGATTTGGAGTCTTCCGTTTTATAAATTTGCCTCAGTCTGCACTCATGGTTATTCTCCATGTCGGTGCAAATATATGATTCTTTCGGTATATGTTGTAGTGTTGTTCTGTTTAAGTATGTGCATATTGAAATACACATCATTTCCTTGTAACTTTGTTTTCTTCTGTATGATGAAGAGCATTATCTAAATTATTTTAAATTATGTGAGTGCATTCCTCATTTTGTTTATGAACTTCATATCAGCAGAATAAAGAAGGACTTTCCGAAAATTTTTTAAAAGCAGCATCATTGTGTTTTATAGGGTTGAGAACAAATGTTGACAGAGTTTGCCCGGAGGATAGGTACTGCAGAGTCATAATACTTGGGTCAGAAGGCCGAGGTTACAATCTTGTCTCTGTTCTATATAAGTTTTTATATCTCAGCAGAGATTTGAAGTATTGAGCTTACAATTAGTCATCTATAAAATAAGATGACTTATCTCATTCTTATAAAATAAGAATGATTACATATAGTGTGCGTCTCTCTTGTAATTATGAGACTGATATTGTCTTACATGTGAAATTTATTTTTTATAACTTTTAACAAATGACAGAAATAGAGGCTATTACTATTACTTATGCAGTATGAAAGCACACTTCTCCCCTCTATGGTTTTATTTGATTACAGAATGATTAATCCCACTTTCACAGATATTAGGATTAGTCACCATAAAAATCACAGAATTTTCTTCATTCCGCAACAAGCATTTCCAAGCTCAAGTTTAGTACAAAGTACTGTTCTAAGTCCAGAGGATAGAAGAAGTGAGTATGACAAGTGTGTTTTGTAGTCTAGTTCCATTCATCTTTATACATAGCTATATTTAGCATTTGTACAAGAATGAACGTGAACTGAAAGTGTCAGTCGCTCCGTCGTGTCTGACTCTGTGACCCCGTGGACTGCAGCCCACCAGGCTTCTCTGTCCGTGGGATTTCCCAGGCAAGAGTACTGGAGTGGACTGTCATTTCTTTTCCAGTGGATCTTTCTGATCCAGGGATTGAACCCATGTCTCCTGCATTGCAGGCAAGTTATTTACTGTAATGGACCAAATTAAGGACATTTAGGATATTTCCAGTTTGAGAATATAACAAAGCGAGCTGCTATAGATGTTAGTGTGCAGATATTTTTGTGGACTAACTTTTTTGTTTTTCTGAGATAAATATCCAGTCATGCAATTACCAGATCATGTGATAATTTCCTCTCAAAGTCAGCCAATTAGCCTCCTCACTTCCATCTACAGCTTTAATTCCCTTATTATCCAACATATTCATAGTTTCTGGAGATTTTTATATAAATATTTCTGTGCAAGGATGGGAGGAACAGAGTTCCTTGCTTAACACAATTATTTTAATTATTCTTGAGTCTATATCTTAATATATAAAGTTTATAAAAAAACCTTGATCTCTTAAAAACTGACTTATCTCCAATATTGAACTTTCCAATCCATGAATATGGTCTCTCCATTTACTTGGGTATTTCTAAAATTTCTCTCTTCAGAACTTTGTTAAAATATGTTAAAAATTAACATATTTTTAATAATACCTAGCTTTCATGTATTTTGGAGCATTTGTAATACTATTCTATTTTTAATTTTGGCCTCCACATGTTCATTATTAGTACATAGATATACAATTTTTAAAAAATAAACAGCTTTATTAAAATTTAACTCACATAAAATTCACACTTCAAAGTGTACAATTCAATATTTATAATTATATTCAGAGTTACACAACAAGTAATGCCACTATATCATATTAGAACACTTTAATCATCCCAAAAGAATCTAGGTTAATCCCCTTTCCCATCCTTAGCCACTGATTATGTCAACCACTTTTGGATTTATGCCTGTGTGGATTTTTGACATTCTGGAAATTTCACATAAAGTGAGTTATATTGGCTTTTTTGTGTTAATTTTCTCACTTAGCTTATCCAGGTGGCATGTATTGTACTTCCCTTCTTTTTTACAGTCAAATAATATCCCATTCAACATACCGCAAATTGTCTTTTCATTTATATGCCGATAGACATATGTTTTATGTTTCCACTGTTTTGCTTTTAGGAATAATGCTGCTGGGAAATACTTGTGTACAATTTTTTTTTGTCTTGACAAATATTTTCAATTTTCTAATCTATATTCCTAGGTCATATACCTGAGTCATATAGTAACTGTATTTAGCTTATTCATTCTTCAACTGACTAAGATTATTTCTTTTTTCTAACAAAAGCATTTCTGCATTTGTCACATGTTTTTACTGAATCTATGGAGATGATAAGATGGTTTTTCCTTTCATTCTTTAAATATCGCTTGCTGTATTACCTGACTTTTAAAACTTAAATTAACCTTGCAGTCTGATAATAAACCCTGCTTGATAACATTACTTGTTTTACATTTTGTTCTATTCCTTTACATGGTATTTTCTTAAGCATGTTTGTGTCTATACTTATGACGGTACTGATCTATAACTGTCTTTTTCTAAATTAACTTTTCAGATTTTTATTTGTGGATTCATAAAATGAGATTCTTCATCCTAAACTATTTGAAAGGGTTTCTGCCTTTTTAGTGTTATTTCTTCCTTGTGTTTGTCAGAATGCCTTAGTGAAGCCTGGAGGTGTAGGTCTGGAGGCTTCCTAGTGAAACATTTTAAAATTTACGCTCTCAATTTCTTTAGCTATTTTTACTGTTTTTTCTTTTTCTTCTTTGGCTTTAGTCTGCAGTGGGTCTTTATTGCGGTGAGCAGGCTTCTCTAGTCGAGGTGCACGGCCTCCAGAGCATGTGGACCCAGTGGTTGCAGCTCACACACAGGCTTATTGCCCCAGGACGTGGGGTCTTCGTTCCTGGACCAGGAGTGGAACCTGGAGCCCTACATGGGAAGGTGGATTCTTAACCACTGGACCACTAGGGGAAGAGCCATCACTGGGTCATTTTGATTTTATATTTCTGTGCTTTACAATTAATTTGTCCACCTTTGTTGTTTCATTTACTGAGAAAAATTGCAAAGAATAGTTCTTCTTTACCTTTTTAATATCTGTAGAATATTTGCTTTTGTTCTCTTTTTGATTTCTGGCATGGAAATTATGTTTTCCCTCTCACTGTTTTTTTCCCTGATCAATCTTACTAGGAGTTATGTATCTTCAAAAGACTTTTCAAAGAAATAAATTTTGGTCTTGGTGACTTTCCTTATTATCTTTTTGTTTCCTCTTTCATTGATTTGCGCTCTTATGTTTATTATTTGTACTTTTTCACTTAACATAGGGGTAATTTGCTTTATTTTGAGGACGGGAAGTTAGTTAAAAAAATCTGCTTCAACTCAGATCGCCTAAGCTTTTTAACTCTTTGGAGATAATTATAATTTCTTCTCTCCAATATGACCCTAAGACTAACTACCTCAAGTCTGTCAGATCGCAGCGCTGAATCTGCCAGACCTCAAAATCGTAAGATCACCTCCAGTATGCTGTCTCTCAAGACAGGACACTTAGGAACACGGGGTCTGCTTTCTACATGGGTCTCAGTTTAAGCACCCGACACACAAGTATCTTTTAAGTAAGACAGGATGTGATGTAAAGCGTATATTTATGGATCTGGTGAAAGAAATCAATTGACAATGAAAGCTGTGTTCTTTCTGAATAACTCTGAATTTACTCATCCTGTCATGTCAGGAACTGGGTAGGCAACAATGAGACAGTGAAGGGTTAAGTTTTCTTGGCAGGATTTAGTAATTATAGATATTGATTACTTTAAAACATCATTGAGCTGACAGGATAAGAAAAGCCCACTTGTCTCACTGTTTGGTCCTTTTCTTTCTCACAAGATGGATGAGTTAATAAACAGGGAGCAAGCGCTCCCATAAATTCAGCGTCTGTAATATTTGTCAGCTTCAGAATCACTTGGAGGAGAGGAACATCCTTTATGTGAATCTGCAGGAGAGGACTAGCAGACTTTCCTTAGAATCTGTATTCCACAGTGTGATTAATACCATGTTGATGTTAAAAAAGGCAGTGTCATTTGGAGAATATGCAATGAGAAAGATCTGTGCTTCCTGGAAGCATATTCTGAGTGCTAAGCTTTTTTTTTTTGATAGGTTATGGTTTTGTTCAGTAGCATGGTTTTGTTACTTCTTATTCCTTATAGCATAGTTTGAAACAGTAAGAAGTTGAACTACATATTACACACTGACACATAGATAGTTTCTTGAACAAGGGAACCCAAATAATTATCTTAAAGCTATATTGTAAATGGCTATTATATTAACGTAAAGATAATCTCACATATGGATGTGAAAGTCGGACTGTGAAGAAAGCTGAGCGCTGAAGAATTGATGCTTTTGAACTGTGGTGTTGGAGAAGACTCTTGAGAGTCCCTTGGACTGCAAGGAGATCCAACAAGTACTTCCTAAAGGAATCCATCCTGAATGTTCATTGGAAGGACTGATGTTGAAGCTGAAACTCCAATCCTTTGGCCAGCTGATGTGAAGAGCTGACTCATTTAAAAACACCCTGATCTCCAAAAAAAAAAAAAAAAAAAAAAAACACCCTGATGCTGGGAAAGATTGAGGGCAGGAGTAGAAGGGGACGACAGAGGATGAGATGGTTGGATGGCATCACCGACTCGACTTTCATGGGGTCACAAAGAGTCGGACACGACTGAGCAACTGAACTGAATTGAAAGATAATCTAGTTCTAGTCCTTCACATGTACAGAGGAAGAGATTAAGGCTTAAAGAGCATATATGACTTTTCCAAGGTTATAGGAATATTCAATAGCAAGCGAATGTGCTCAGTCATGTATGACTCTTTGTGATGATACAAGCTGTAGCCTGCAAGGCTCTACTGCCTGGAACTTTCCAGGCAAGAATATGGACTAGGTAGCCAATTCCCACAGGCTATATATTGTCACCTTGTTTATTTAACTTACATAGAGAGTTGTTGTTGTTCAGTCACTCAGTTGTGTCTGACTCTTTGTGACCCCATGGACTGTAGCATGCTAGGCTTCCCTGTCCTTCACATTTATCTGGAGCTTGCTCAAACTCATGTCCATTGAGTCAGCGGTGTGATCCAACCGTCTCATCCTCTGTTGTCCCCTTCTCCTCCTGCTTTCAGTCTTTCCCAGCAACAGGGTCTTTTATAATGAGTCAGCTTTTTGCATCAAGTGGCCAAAGTATTGGAGTTTCAGCATCAGTTCTTCCCATGAATATTCAGGATTGATTTCATTAGGATTGACTGGTTTGATCTCCTTGCAGCCCAAGGGACTCTCAAGAATCTTCTCCAACACCACAGTTCAAAAGCATGAATTGATGTCAATGTATGACAAAAACCACTACAATATTGTAAAGTAGTTAGCCTCCAACTAATAAAAATAAATGAAAAAAATACATTAAAAAAAAGCGCATGAATTGTTCGGTGCTCAGTCTTATTTATGGTCCAACTTTCACATCTATACACGACTGCTGGAAAAGTCATAGCTTTGACTACACATACCTTTGTTGGCAAAGTAACGTCTCTGCTTTTTAATATGTCATTGAGGTTTATCACAGCTTTTCTTCAAAGGAGGAAGCGTCTTTTAATTTCATGGCTGCAATCACCATCTACAGTGATTTTGGAGCCTGAGAAAATAAAGTCTGCCACTGTTTCCACTATTTCTCCATCTATTTGCCATGAAGTGATGGGACCAGAAGCTGTGATCTTAGTTTCCTGAATGTTGAGTTTTAAGCCAGCTTTTTCACTCTCCTCTTTCACTTTCATCAAGAGGCTCTTTATTTCCTCTTCACTTTCTGCCATAAGGGTGGTGTCATCTGCATATTTGAGGTTATTGACATTTCTCCCGGCAATCTTGACTCCAGCTTCTGATTCATCCAGCCTGGCTTTTTGCATGATGTACTCTGCACATAAGTTAAATAAGCAGGTGATGGTATGCAGCCTTGACGTACTCCTTTCCCAAATTGGAATCAGTAGTTGTTCCATGTCCAGCTTTAACTGTTTCTTCTTAACTTGCATGCAGGTTTCTCAGGAGGCAGGTATGGTGGTCTGGCATTCACATATCCTTAAGAATTTTCCAGTTTGCTGTGATCCACACGTCAAATGAATGAAGCAGATATTTTTCTGAAATTCTCTTGCTTTTTTCCCTATGATCCAATGGCTGTTCACAATTTAATCTCTGGTTCCTCTGTCTTTTCTAAATCCAGCTTGAACATCTGGGAGTTCTTAGTTCACATGCTGTTGAAGCCTTGCTTAGAGAATTTTGAGCATTACTTTGCTAGCGTGTGAAATGAGTGCAATTTTGCAGTAGTTTGAACATTCCTTGGCATTGCCCTTATTTGGATTGAAGTGAAAACTGACCTTTTCCAGTTCTGTGGCCACTGCAGAGTTTTCCAAATTTGCTGACATATTGAGTGTAGCACTTTCATAGAATCTTCTTTTAGCTGGAATTTCATCACCTCCACTTGCTTTGTCCATATATTCTAAGGCCCACTTGAATTCACACTCCAGTGTGTCTGGCTCTAGGTGAGTGATCACACCGTCATGGTTATCTTAGTCATTAAGATATTTTTTGTACAATTCTTCTGTGTATATTTGCCACCTCTTCTGAATATCTTCTGCTTCTGTTAGGTCCATACCATTTCTGTCCTTTATTGTGACCATCTTTGCATGAAATATTCACTTGGTATCTCTAATTTTCTTGAGGAGATCTCTAGTCTTACCCATTCCATTGTTTTCCTCTATTTCTTTGCATTGGCCACTTAGGAAAGCTTTCTTTTCTCTCCTTGCTGTTATTTGGAACTCTGCATTCATGTGGGTATATCTTTCCTTTCCTCCTTTTATTTTCACTTCTTTTGTTTTCTCAGAAGAAAAGAAGAGAATATCATGAGGAATGTCAGACAGGATGAAGCCATGATAGAGTCAAGATTGTCAGGAGAAATATCAACAATCTCAGATATGAAGATGATACTATTTACACAACGGCAGAAATCGCAGAGGAACTAAAAAGCCTCTTGATGTGGGTGAAAGTAAAGAGTGAAAAAATTTGGTTTAAAGTTCAGCATTCAAAAAACTAAGGTCATGGCTCCTAGTCCCATCACCTGATGGCAAATAGATGGGAAAAGTGGAGACAGTGACTGCATTTTGTTTTCTTGGGCTCTAAAATCACTGCAGACCATGACTGCAGCCATAAAATTAATTAAAATTTACTTGCTCTTGGAAGAAAATTTATGAGAAATGTAGGTAGCATATTTAAAGCAGAGACATCACCTGCTGACCACGGCTAGTATAGTCAAAACTATGGTTTTTCCGGTAGTCATGTATGGATTTGATTATTGGACCATAAAGAAGGCTGAGTGCCTAAGAATTGATACTTCTGAATTGTCATGCTGGAGAAGATTCTTGATAGTCTGTTGGACAACAGGGAGATCAAACAAGTCAATCCTAAAGGAAATCAACCCTGAATAGTCATTGGAAGAACTGATGTTGAAGCTGAAGCGCCAATACTTTGGCCACCTGATGTGAAAAGTCGGCTCACTGGATAAGATTCTGATGCTGGGAAAGACCGAGGACAGAAAGAGGAGGAGGAGTCAGGATGAGATGGTTGGATGGCATCACTGACTCAACGGACATGAATTTGAACAAATTGCAGGAGATAGTGAAGGACAGGGAAGCTGACGTGCTGCAGTCCCTGGGGTCAGAAAGAATTGGACATTACTTAGCTAGCAAACATCAGCAACAACCCCAGGGTCTTTCCCAACCCAGGGCTCAAACTGGCACCTCTGGAAGCTCCTGCAATGGCAGGCGGGTTCTTTACCACTGTGCCCCCTGGGAAGCCATTGCAGGGCCACTTAACTACTCCCATTCAAGTATAGAGGACTTCGGAGTATTTAGTAAGCCGTGGAAGTCTGCTCAGTCATTGGATAGTTTATGTTTTCTTTTCCATTTTATAAAAATGAGTTATTTACATATTTAAACTCAATTTAGTCTGTGAACGAAGGCCTTTTTTATAAGCTCATAAATGTTCATGCTTCTTTATGTTTGGAAATTAAAATTTTGGTAAAAAGATACACAGAACAGAGAACAGGGCTTAGTTTCTAAAACTTGAGCTGAGTCACTGGGAATTTCGATGTAAACAAAAAAATTAATAGTGTTCAATTTATGTGAGTTATTTTTCAAATGGTAGAAGCATCAGGTTTCTAACCTATAGTCATGCCTCTTATAAGGTAAACTGATCTGATAGATAAAACTATATATAGATATAGATATGGATATAGATACCTTCCTCAATATTTGGCATATTTTTGACTTCTTATTATTTTATGCATGTATAGATTCTCCTTTTCAAGCAAAATGATTGTGAAACCAGATCTGGCCACACTAAACATGAGTTTTACTTTCCACTTGACTGGTCATTGGTAGAACTCACTCAGTATTCAGTCATCATTGCAGGGGCTTCCCAAGTGGCACTAGTGGTAAAGAATCTGCCTGTCAATGCTGGAGACGCAAGAGACGCAGGTTCAATCCCTGGGTCAGGAAGATACCCCAGAGGAAAAAATGGCAACCCATACCGGTATGCTTGCCTGGAGAATTCCATGGACAGAGCAGCCTTGCAGGCTAAACTTTGTGGGGTCTCAAAGATTCAGACACAACCACGCCTATAGATGTGAATCTTCACTATCAGAAGGAACTGTTTAGAACAGTAGACATGTGAAATGACAGGAATTTAGTACAATCTACACTTTTAGTATTTTGTAATTTTAGGTTTTACTACCCCCTTTTTAATGAGGAGACCTAAGGATAAACACGTTTACTGTAGTACCTATATAATTCTAATTCAACTGATCAATATTTATCACAAATATAATCAAATTTAAGCTATTAAAATTCCTCATAAATGTAAGAGTTAAAACTCATAACTTCATTTAAAGGTAATATTTTTCCCTAACCCAGCACCTCTTTCCAGCTTGCTTCAGGCTAGAAACTTGCAATAGAGGAAGAGGAATGTGATCAGCATCTTTTGTCTTTTTGCTCTTCTCCTCATCACCCTTTCTTTAGCTGATGCTTCTGACGTCTACAGAATCTCACTCAGGAATTATATATAGAGAAGAGGTGTGGAAAAGGGCAGAGAAACTCTCCCAGGCAGCCAAAGAAATATGGTGCTTAGTGAATACTTAAAGCTAGCTTTTTTATTTTCTATGACCACATTTGTTAATAAACAAGAAGACTAAAAAATAAGAAATCCAGGTTTAAGAGGCTGAAAAATTTCCACAAAACACGGGTGATTATAGTCTGAACAGTCACAGGAAATATTTACAAGATCAAACTGACAGAAATAGAGGGGATTAGGTATCTAAGGAATATGGATTTTGAGTGTGAGAGATATCTGGAAGTATAATGTGTGGCATTTATAGAAAGAAAAAAAAATTCTAGATAATGAACCATTTGCTAAGGTATATCACTTTTCTGATGATTCTGAGCACTAGAACAATAATCATAGTACATGCTTGAAATCCCCCTGGGCAAAATACAAATCCATTTAAATAGAGAAGAAGGGGGTGGTTTTTACTAAATAAGAAAGATCAACAATAAATGTGGAGTAGTGTGGGCTCACACTAGAGATAAGGAACTTGGATGAGTAACTGTATTTTCAACTGTTTCAACTCTATTTATATGACCCTGTACCTGAGTAACCCCTGTCTCCTGAAACTCTATTTTTCTCTTCGTTGCCTTAGTGTTGGACTAGATGAAGACAGAGAACAATAATAGGGATATTACTGATCCTTGGTTCCTTCGAGTGAGCAGAATAGCTTCTACACTGAGTCCAAAATGACATTCATCCCCTTATTAGGCAGATAGATGAATGCAGTGATAATAACACCCCTTTAATATCTTCACCAGCATAAAGGATTGCACTGTAACCAGTTCATGCTCAAATTTCTATTGGTCACAAGAAAAGAATTCAATTCATTTTAATTTACATGAAGAATTACATATGGCCAATGGCTGAAAGTTATAGTTCAGCAGGAAGAAGGGCTTTCTATGTACCTAACTGAAAAAAAATAAACAATGAAAAAAGCTGTCTTGAGACAAATCTGCTTCTAATAAGTGAGTATGTTTTACTAGAGACTGGACAAACACTTAAGGTGCTTTATAACAACATGTTTTTAAGCCTCCATATTACGTAAAATTTTTTCTGCTATTCATGTATTGGCATGTGTACATATTTTTGCCATAAAATTTTATTTTATTTTTTAAACCAATTTTAAATTTTATTTACTTTAAAAAATATTTGGCTTCAACCGAAGTGAATATACTCATGAAATCTAGGCATTTGTATGCTAGTAATAGCTTAGTTTTCTATTACATATTAAAATAAATTGATAGCTATTAAAGTTTTAAATATCCATCTGTGTTGCTTCTAAATCATCTTATGTACAAGCCCTGAGAAGCAGTATTCTAGCTTGGAAAGAGATGACCATTACACTTCATTCCAGCCACAGAATTTTGTAATTTCCTAAATTTTGCATAACATATGCACTTTAATTTGTACATTTTATGTATTCACATTTTCATAGTTATGAGTATAATTATGTATGGCATATGTGATATTGGTGATTAATATTTAGGTCTGAACATATTTGCCACTGTAACAGAGTTTGGCGATAAAAATATATCTATTTCTTTTCATATAAACTAGTGTAAAACTAGCTTGGCAGCACTTCACTGTTTTATAAATTAAACCCAATGGGCATTGCAGCTTTAAGCAATGTCTTGATGCAATAAGATATAGTCCGAGATTTTTAACATTTATGAAAATAAATTTTCCCACCAAACCTTGGTTTGTAGGACCTTTGAAGATCTGCATCCTTCTCCTTTCCAGCCATGTCAATTCCCTCCGTCCCTTCTGCTTTACGGACTGGATATGCTGGTCTTCTCCAAATTTTCTAAACCTTCATTCTAATTCCCATATCTTTCCATTTGCCTGCCAATGTCTTCAGTTCAGTTAGTTCAGTCGCTCAGTCTTGTCTTACTCTTTGTGACCCCATGGACTGCAGCACGCCAGGCCTCCCTGTCCATCACCAACTCCTGGAGCTTACTCAAACTCATGTCCGTTGAGTCGGCGATGCCATCCAACCATCTCATCCTCTGTAGTCCCTTTCTCCTCCTGCCTTCAATCTTTCCCAGAATCAGGGTCTTTTCAAATGAGTCAGTTCTTCACCTCAGGTGGCCAAATGTTGGAGTTTCAGCTTCAAACATCAGTCCCTCCAATTGATATTCAGGACTGATTTCCTTTAAGGTTGACTGGCTGGATCTCCTTGCAGTCCAAGGGACTCTCAAGAGTCTTCTCCAACACCACAGTTCAAAAGCATCAATTCTTCGGTGCTCAGCTTTCTTTATAGTCCAACTCTCACATCCATACATGATGACTGGAAAAACCATAGTTTTGACTAGACAGACCTTTTTAATATGCTGTCTAGGTTTGTCATAGTTTTTCTTCCAAGGAACAAATGTCTTTTAATTTCATGGCTGCAGTGACAATCTGTAATGATTTTGGAGCCCAAGAAAATAAATCTGTTACTGTTTCCATTGTTTCCCCATCTATCTACCATCAAGTAATGGGGCTGGATGTGATGGTCTTAGTTTTTTGAATGTTGAATTTTAACCCCATGAACAGTCTGAACATGGTTTACTATTATTTTTCCCTGCTGTAAATATGTGCATTTGTGCTAAGTCACTTCAGTCGTGTCCGACTTTTTGTGACCCTATGAACTGTAGCCCTCCAGGCTCCACTATCCTTGGGATTCTTCAAGCCAGAACACTAGACTAGATTGCCATGCCCTCCTCCAGGGGGTTTTCCTAACCCAGGGATTGAACCCACATCTTTTACATCTCCTGCATCTACAGGCAGGTTCTTAATTACTATTGTCTGGGAAGCCCCTGGATTATAATTACTGTTTTGTACAGTATGCATGCATTTAGCATTATAAGAAACTACCAGATGGTTTTCCACTGTGGATGTATGACTCTATGTTCCCGCAGCAAATTATGAGAGTCCCTGTTGCTCTGCAACCTCTCAACTCCTTGGTGTTCTCACTATTTTTAATGCTATATGCTCAGACACTCAGTCATGTCAGACTCTTTGTGAATCCATGGGCTATAGCCTGACAGGCTCCTCCGTCCATGGGACTTTCTAAGCAAGAATACTGGAGTGGGTTGTCATTTCCTTCTCTAGGGGATCTTCTCTACCCAGAGATCAAACCTAGGTCTCCTGCATTGCAGGAGGATTCTGTACCCACTGATCCACCACAGAAACCACATTTTTAATGCTAGTCATTCTAATAGGCATTGGTGGTATGTCAATGTGGCTTTATTTTGCATGACCATGATGACTGATGATGTGAAATATCTTTTAATGTGTTGATTTGCCTTGCATATATCCTATTTGATAAAATACCTGCTAAAGTGTTTACCCTTTTTAAGTTGGGTTGCATTTTCAATGCTTAGTTTTGAGAGTTCTTTAAAAACATTTAATGCAAATTCTTTGCTGGATATATGGTTTACAGATGATTTTCACACTCTGTAACCTTGTGTTTTTATTTTCTTAGCCATGTCTTTGACATAGAAAAGCTTTGCAGCATTTTAATAAGCTTTTAAAATTTATAACATTTCAGGTTTACCAAAAAACGTTACAGAGATAGCAGGGAAAATCCCCATGTACCCAACACACTTTTCCCCTGTCGTTAACATCTTACATTAATATGATGCATCTGTCAAAATTAATGAGCCAATAATGATTCATTCTCATTAACTAAAATCCATGCTTTATTCAGATTTCATTGATTTTACCCCATATCATTTTCTCTCCCAAGGTCTCATAAAAAATGCTGTTATATTTAGCCACCATTACTCCTTAGGGCTCCTCTTGGTTGTGACACTTTCTTAGACTTTCATTGATTTTGATATCCTTGAGTTTTGAGGAATACTAGTCAGGTTTCCTGTCATACGTCCTTTAGCTGGGATTCATGTGATGTCTTCTTATCATGATTATACTGAGATTATTGATTTTGAGGAGAAAGATTGCGGAGGTAGAGTGCCTTTCTCATCATAAGAGAACATATTATCAGCATGAGTTATTACGGTTCTTATTAACTTGGACCAGTTGGCTAAGGTAGTGTTTGGCTTTTCTCAGGAAAAGATATCCTGCTTCCCCATTATCAAACTTACCTTTGGGAAAATGATTCTATGTGCAACTCACACTTAAGGAGTGGGTAGTTTTAACTCAAAATATAAACATAAATAATTTTAAATTCTTCTCCAAGGAACATACGTCTATCCCCAGTATTTTATATGTGTATTTATGTATGTAATTTTGAATTTACATCAGTGTAGTCTATTGGGTATTTATCTTATACTTGGGGCTATACCAACACTTCTTTATTTTTTTGGTAATTCAAATAGTTCCAACTTAGGCCAGTGGCAGCTCTTTCGTTTGGCTCCTGTGTTCTTTTGCCATGTATCAATCATATTGGGATTTACTAACAACTATAATAATAAAATGGAAGAGGAAATGGCAGAGAATCCTGGCAAGGTACAGTCTATAGGACTGCAAAGAGTTGAACATGACTGAACTGACTTAGCACATAATAATAAAAAATAAAAATTCTGCCTCTCCAGATACCTTGTCTTTTTACCTGACAACACAGTGATTAGCATGTGCTAAGGACAGTGATAAGTTGCATACATTTAGTTAGTTAGCTCAGTCACTCAGCCCTGTCCGACTCTTTGTGACCCCATGGACTGCAGCACGCAGGCCTCCCTGTCCATCACCAACTCCCAGAGCTTACTCAAGCTCATGTCCTTGAGTCCATGATGCCATCCAACCATCTCATTC
Organism: Cervus canadensis; assembly: GCF_019320065.1. Taxonomy (NCBI): domain Eukaryota; kingdom Metazoa; phylum Chordata; class Mammalia; order Artiodactyla; family Cervidae; genus Cervus; species Cervus canadensis. The sequence goes on from NC_057389.1 coordinate 6,258,110, forward strand.
ACTGTCCTCCCCTTCTCCTCCCACCTTCAATCTTTCCCAGCATCAGAGTCTTTTCCAATGAGTCAGTTCTTTGCATCAGGTGGCCAAAGTATTGGCATTTCAGCTTCATCATCAGTCCTTACAATGAAAACCCAGGACTGATTTCCTTTAGGATTCATTGGTTGGATCTCCTTGCAGTCCAAGGGACTCTCAAGAGTCTTCTCCAACACCACAGTTTAAAAGCATCAATTCTTCAGCCCTCAGCTTTCTTTATAGTCCAACTCTCGCATGCATGTGTGACCACTGGAAAAAACATAGTTTTGACTAGATGGAATTTTGTCAGAAAAGTAATGTCTCTGCTTTGTAATATGCTATCTAGTTTGGTCATGGTTTTTCTTCCACAGAGCAAGCATCTTTTAATTCCATGGCTGTAGTCGCCATCTGAAGTGATTTTGGAGCCCAAGAAAATTTCTATTGTTTCCCCATCTATTTTCCATGAAGAGATGGGACCAGATGCCACGATCTTTGCTTTTTGAATGTTGAGCTTTAAGCCAACTTTTTCACTCTCCTCTTTCACTTTCCTCAAGAGGCTCTTCAGTTCTTCTTCACTTTCTGCAATAAGGCTAGTGTCATCTGCATATCTGAGGTTATTGATATTTCTCCCGGCAATCTTGATTTCATCTTGTGCTTCATCCACCCCAGCGTTTCTCATGATGTACTCTGCATATAAGTTAAATAAGCAGGGTGACAATATACAGCCTTGATGTACTCCTTTTCCTATTTGGAACCAGTCTGTTGTTCCATGTCCAGTTCTAACTGTTGCTTCCTGACCTGCATACAGATTTCTCTGGAGGCAGGTCAGGTGGTCTGGTATTCCTATCTCTTTAAGAATTTTCCACAGTTTGTTGTGATCCACACAAAGCCTTTGGCATAGTCAATAAATCAATAAAGTAGTCAATAAAGGCTTTAGCATAGTCAACGAATCAGACGTAGATATTTTTCTGGAATTCTCTTGCTTTTTCTGTGTTCCAACTGATTTTGGCAATTTGAGATCTGGTTCCTCTGCCTTTTCTAAATCCAGATTGAACCTTAGTTCACATACTGTTAAAGCCTGGCTTGGAGAATTTTGAGCATTACTTTGCTAGCATGTGACCCGAGTGCAATTTTGTGGTAGTTTGAATGTTCTTTGGCATTGCCTTTCTTTGGCATTGGAATGAAAACTTACCTTTTCAGTCCTGTGGCCACTGCTCCATTTTCCAAATTTGCCGACCTATTGAGTGTAGCACTTTCATTAGCATCATCTTTTAGGATTTGAAATGGCTCAGGTGGAATTTCATCACATCAGCGAGCTTTGTTCATAGTGATGCTTCTTAATTCCCACCTACTTCACACTCCAGTACTTCCAGCCTTAGGTGAGTGATCACACCATCATGGTTATCTGGGTGACTGAGATATTTTTTTTTGTACAATTCTTCTGCATATTCCTGCCACCTCGTCTTAATATCTTCTGCTTCTGTTAGGGCCATATTGTTTCTGTCCTTTTTTGCACCCATCTTTATATGAACTTTTCCCTTGGTGTCTCTAATTTTCTTGAAGAGATCTCTAGTCTTTCCCATTCCATTGTTTTTATCTATTTCTTTGTCTTAATTACTTAGGAAGGCTTTCTTATCTCTCCTTGCTATTCTTTGGAACTCTGCTTTCAAATGGGTATACCTTTCCTTTTCTCCTTTGCTTTTCACTTCTCTTTTTTCTCAGCTATTTGTTAGGCCTCCTCCAATAACCATTTTGCCTTCTTGCACTTCTTTTTCTTTGGGATGGTTTTGCTCACTGCCTCCTGTACAATGTTACAAACCTCTGTCCATAGTTCTTCAGGCACTCTATCAGATCTATTCACTTGAATCTATTTGTCACTTCTACTCTATAATAATAAGGGATCTTCTTTAGGTCATACCTGAATGGCCTAGTCGTTTTCCCTACTTTCTTCAATTTAAGTCTGAATTTTGCAATGAAGCGTTCATTATCTGAGACACAGTCAGTCTCTAGTCTTCTTTTTCCTGACTGTATAGAGCTTCTCCTTCCTGAAAACTGTGTGGCCACAATAATAATACATTTCAAAAGCTGAGAAGGTGATTGTGTTGGCAGTAGTGAAGCAGTGGCTAGATGGAAAGTGGGGAAAGACAGATTTGGTAAGCTGCAGAAGAGCTGTCCAATCTGCTCTTCTTGACCAGTGCTTCACATTCCTTCCTACACATGTGGAACACCCCCCCACCCCATCTGCTCCTCTCCATTCTGATCACCCCCATTCAGTCACTCATTCTTTCTTGCTTGAATTCTGGCAGAACCTGTGACTGGTATTTCTGCTTTTAGTTCTGCCTTTTTTAAAATCCATTCTCCACCAGAGCATATTTCCAAGACATATTTAGTTATGAGAGACAGTTGAGCACTATGAAATATTACAGACTTTGGCATGAGATTGGTATGGATTTAAATTTTTCTTCTATTCTCTTTGGTTTAAGCAAATTATTGAACATTTCTGCACTTCACCTTTCTCATGTGAAAATATTTGCTAAGCATAGGGTCATGGCAGAGATCATAAAAATAGCTAACCTCAATATTGTTGCTGCATTTACCGTGGGAAAAACACTAAAGGAAGCGTTCAGTCTGGCAGCAAAATATCTCTGAGCTGGAGATTAATTATAAATATGAAAACTGACATACAAGAATTGTGATTATTCAAGATCACAAAGCTACCAAATGATAAAGCTAGGATTCAAACAGGAATTTTAAATTCCAGAATCCATGCCTTTTAAAACCACACTGGCCAATTTCAGACTGAGAAAGTCATGGCACTAAGAATGGAATCTAAGTTTTCTAATATTTCAAGCTGTTTGGCATTATTTTCTAAAAAGGAAAAATACTTACAAGCCACTAACTCATTGTCCAAAATACATAAAACATTGATAAACAGAAATGGCTCTTTATTATTATTATTTGTATAACAGCTGTTATTTAGCCTACTGTTTAATACTTTTGTAGACTCTGATCACATCCTTTGACATGGTAATTAAGAAGCCATCATAATCTAGTCTTGTTTTTATATTCAGACATTCAGATCTATCTTTAGGTTTGCTTTTCTCTGTCTTGCTATCTCTATTGTCTCCAGCTCTATTACAGATACACATACACACAGAAAGAGATACATAAAGATACACACAAAGTTCCTGTTGCTGGGTCGCTAAGCCGTATCTGACTCTGTGTGACCGCATGGACTACAGCACTCCAGACTCCCCTGTCCTTTACTATCTCCTGGAGTTTGCTCGAGTTCCTGTCCATTGAGTCGGTGATGCTATCTAACTATATCATCCTCTGCCACCCCCCTTCCCCTTAATACAATATATTTTTTATTCCAAAATTTGGCAGAGTGTTTTATTACTCTTTTTGTTTATGCAAATTTCTATGTTTGGAATATCACGTGATCCTTTTCAAGGTTACCTTTTGGGTTTCCTTGGTGACTCAGATGGTAAAGAGTCTACCTGCAATGCAGAAGACCCAGGTTCGATCCCTGGGTTGGGAAGATCCCTTGAAGAATGAAACATTATCCACTGCACTATTCTTACCTGGAGAATCCCATGGACTGTGGAGTCTGGTGGACTACAGTCCATGGGGTCTCAAAGAGTCTGACATGACTGAGTGACTAACACTTTCACTTTTCAAGGTTGAATTATGCCTAATGTTTATGTAATATTTTTATGAAATATTTCTTCCTTCAAAGAATCTTCCCCAAACTTCACCTCATTCTTTTTGTTTCTATATTCCATTTTCACAACATATCTTACTCTATCTTTCATATGTCAGATTGCCCTTTTAAACAGTAAACTTCTTGAGCTCAAAAATATGTTTTACATATATGTTCCTCAATAGTTAAGGTTCATTATACAACATGTTAAAAAACACAATTATTTCAAACTAGTAAATGAACTGACATAATCATTCTCTAAGATTTTCAGCAAAATATTTTAATCTGAATTTATCAACATTACCAAAATAAATAAATAAATAAATGAAAGAAAGGAATACCCTTTCCCTCTATTATGCAAGATAGCAGTTTCAAATGCTTCTTATTATATTCAGCTTCTCATGAGTTTTCCTAGTTAGAAACATAGATGTCTATACAGAGTCAGAATATATTGGGACTAATTCAAAATTGCAGTGATTCCTTTTTTCCAGTGCTAAACAAACCAATGGCTATATAAATTCTACTAAAATTTGACTACTTCATGGTTTACAAAGGGATGTGAATAGAAGAAAATCCACTTTTTATTCTACCTAGAAAGTATATTTGACTGAAATACTTGATTTCATATCTTAGCTTTAGCAATTTGTGGTAGAAAGAATATATGTACAAACACACACACACATATCCATGCTTAATTTTATTCTCACTTTGTCTACTCCTGGACTGAAATTCAATAAGTAGTCTCATTTGAACAAATCAGTGCTAATATCTACAGAAAGGATGATAGAATTCAAAGAGTGAATAATCAGTTATGAATTTCTTTGTAATTACTTATACATTGATTTGGTTAAAAGTGAAACCAATCTGGGAGATGTTAGTCTCAGTAATACAACTAAAATCATCATTTAAAAAGGCTTCAGATTTTTCTGAGGAGTGCAACAAATATTAGGATAAAATATCATTAGAGAAGTTAACAAAGGATCGATGTTGATAAATATGCTAATTGTGTTCTAACAACAGTAGAAATGATATTACCATTGGTACTGGAATTCAAAATAAGAAATTAACTTGAAAGTATGCCATCATTAATACAAATATGTACCATCACTAAATGCCTAGACTGTGATAAATTCTCTATGGAGTAGTGAATAAGAGCTGAAATAATTAAAGAAACCTCAATATATCACAATGGACTAACTCTTCAAGAATGAATGGGAGGGAAATGCATTTCTTTCTATAAGCAGAGTGATCATATATTTGACTGTGAGATCTTTTCTGAAGGGAACATTGTCTCCCTTTGATTTAATACACCAAATGGATTAATCACTATTAAAATTCAGTTTGGAACTTCTCAGTTGGAGATATTTATATTCTTTTCTCTCTTTTTATTTCCCTAGTGGAGTCAGGATTGTGTATGAAAAATATATAACACTCTGTTGCTGAGTAGAATTAGGGAATTCATTTTATAATTTAAAGGATCACAAAAATTTGCATAATTAGTTTAACTGTATGAGAAAACAATTTTCATCAAAAATTAATTTAACAGTCTTCAGTCTCTTTAATTAGTTATATAGTGCACATTATTAATAAATGCAACATTTTACATTTCCAGATAAAAATTCATTTTAATATTTTAACAACACATTAGAAAAATTACCACTAATAAACTGATTGAACAAATGATTGCAACTTATCCCACAATTTTATTTAGAAAAGATTTCTCAATTTAGGTAAATAATTCTATAATAATAGTGGTTGGCCTAGTTAAACTCTCTCTTAATTGAATCATTAAATTTTATTTACAGGTATAAAACAAAAGTTATATAAAAGAAGTCCAATTTTTACATGAAAATCATGTTTTAATTTTGAAAAATTGTACTATTATTTGTATACAATCTATTCCCATATTAAAAATGTAAAAGTAATTGAAACTGAAATAATTGCTAGTTTAATTGGGATATACTTCTATATCATTTCTAATTCTTATTCATAATTAATAATTGGCAATGCACAATTTATAGTCTCTGCATATATAACTGTAAATTTGGTTTGTTCCACACACTTATGCCCAACCTGGAAAAGTAATGTGGTTTCATTTCAGACCTGAGTATGAACTGGGATGACTTCTGAAATATTTACATATTTTTTTGAGAATCTGTGGAGGTGGTGATGGACAGGGAAGCCTGGTGTGCTGCAGCCCATGGGGCTGTAATGAGTCGGACACTACTGAGCGACTGACCTGAACTGAACTGAATGGATTATGTAATGCAGATTATGTATAACGTTTTCAGAAAAACTATAACTTGTTTTCAATGATTTAAAAAAAATAGAGTTAAATAAGAATATATTAGGTATGAAGCAACGTAATACATGAACACAGTTTTTCTAAAGAATTGGCTAAAAACTCTAAATTTATACTTGGAATTATGTTTTAAAATATGATATTCAATTAAATAAATCTCACTAAGCCATAAAGAAGTTTAATTTTGGTTTAAAGAGCTCTAAAGTTTATAGGGAAAAGACTTGCCTTGAATCAACCCACACACTCTACATGTTTTCCTCTATAAGAGCTAACAAGGAGGCAAGAATATACAATGGAAAAAGACAACCTTTTTAACAAGTGGTGCTGGGAAAACTGGTCAACTACTTGTAAAAGAATGAAACTAGAACACTTTCTAACACCAGACACAAAAATAAACTCAAAATGGATTGAAGAGCTAAATGTAAGACCAGAAACTATAAAACTTCTAGAGGAGAACATAGGCAAAACTCTCTCTGACATAAATCACAGCAAGATCCTCTATGACCCACCTCCCAGAATATTGGAAATAAAAGCAAAAATAAACAAATGGGACCTAATTAAACTTAAAAGCTTTTGCACAACAAAGGAAACTATAAGCAAGGTGAAAAGACAGCCTTCAGAATGGGAGAAAATAATAGCAAACAAAGCAACAGACAAAGGATTAAGCTCAAAAATATACAAGCAACTCCTGAAGCTCAATTCCAGAAAAATAAATGACCCAATCAAAAAATGGGCCAAAAACCTGAACAGATATTTCTCCAAAAAAGACATACAGATGGCTAACAAACACATGAAAAGATGCTCAACATCACTCTTTATCAGAGAAATGCAAATCAAAACCACAGTGAGGTACCATTACAAGCCAGTCAGGATGGTTGCTATCCAAAAGTCTACAAGCAATAAATGCTGGAGAGGGTGTGGAGAAAAGGGAACCCTCTTACACTGTTGGTGGGAATGCAAACTAGTACAGCCGCTATGGAGAACAGTGTGGAGATTTCTTAAAAAACTGGAAATAGAACTGCCATATGACCCAGCAGTCCCACTTCTGGGCATACACACAGAGGAAACAAGATCTGAAAGAGACACGTGCACCCCAATGTTCATCGCAGCACTGTTTATAATAGCCAGGACGTGGAAGCAACCTAGATGCCCATCAGCAGATGAATGGATAAGGAAGCTGTGGTATATATACACCATGGAATATTACTCAGCCGTTAAAAAGAATTCATTTGAATCAGTTCTAATGAGATGGATGAAACTGGAGTCCATTATACAGAGTGAAGTAAGCCAGAAAGATAAAGACTAATACAGTATACTAATGCATATATATGGAATTTAGAAAGATGGTAATGATAACCCTATATGCAAGACAGAAAAAGAGACACAGATGTATAGAACAGACTTTTGGACTGTATGGGAGAAGGTGAGGGTGGGATGATCTGAGAGAATAGCTCTGAAGCATGTATACTATCAAGTGTGAAACAGATCGCCAATCCAGGTTGGTTGTATGAGACAAGTGCTCGGGGCTGGTGCACTGGGATGACCCCGAGGGATGGGATGGGGAGGGACGTGGGAGGGGGGTTCAGGATGGGGAATACATGTAAATCCATGGCTGGTTCATGTCAATGTATGGCAAAAACCACTACAATAGTGTGAAGTAATTAGCCTCCAACTAATAAAAATAAATGAAAAAAAAAAAAAGCTAACAAAATTTAAAGATTCAAAATAAGATTATTTTATTGCCCTAATGATGATTATTCCAAGTCTCCCATATATGTCTTTCTGCTATGGTGTTTCCCTGTGATGACAAGACTAATACCTTCAGATGTGATTATAGCATTGAAGAAGTCACAACAACCACTGATTCACAGAGAGGGAAATAAAGCTCTGGTCAGCCTGTTAAATATGCTGCTGCCAGGATTCCATGAGTTTTTGGCCAGGATCTTGTTCCCCAAGCCAGGAACTGCTAAACGCAAGAGGTATCTCTATGCTGCTGCTGCTAAGTCACTTCAGTCGTGTCCGACTCTGTGCAACCCCATAGACGGCAGCCCACCAGGCTCCCCCGTCCCTGGGATTCTCTAGGCAAGAACACTGGAGTGGGTTGCCATTTTCTTCTCCAATGCATGAAAGTGAAAAGTGAAAGTGAAGTCGCTCAGTCGTGTCTGACTCTTAGCGACCCCATGGACTGCAGCCCACCAGGCTCCTCCATCCACGGGATCTTCCCGGCAAGAATACTGGAGTGGGGTGCCATTGCCTTCCCCGAGGTATCTCTACAGACCATGTCTCTTGCAGGAAGAGTCACACTCACTGATATCTTACCTCCAACAGAAATCATTGTCTTGGATATCTATCCAGATGACAATTCTGAAGCAACATGTAAAGCTAATAGGATCAGAGGAAGACCTTGCCTTCTCCTCAGTGTTCCTATCAGAATGAGTGCTCCATATTGAAACTAGTTGACATTACTGTTCGTTTTCCACAAAGAGCTTTCAGCTTGCATGCACGGCTGCTTATTTTACCCGAATTGTGTGAGGTGCTGACTGAGGAGCCTGGAACGCTGGACCAACACCAGCCCAGCAGTTGAGCTCATGTCACCCTTAATAAGACTCTCCTTGGGGGCTTTGGGATTGCCTTCTTTGAAGTATTCTTGCTCAATGTCACCTCAGACAACAGAAAATCTAAATAATTTTAAACAAGAGTAAAAAAGTGAAAGTACCAATTTTTTTTTTTTTCCTTGTCAGAAGAACCTTTATACTTGCTCCTTCCTTTTAAATAAAATACTCCAGTGTATATGGGGAAATAGTTGAAGGAATTTCTCTTCTTATTCGGTTCATTTCCCGAGCATAAAATCCGCCCCTCACACTTTTTCTAAAATTGGTGCCCCACTCCCATAGTACACACATGTACACCCCAAACAAGCAAATGAACAAAAGCCACATTAGAGATTCCAGACAGAACAGTGAGGAACCGCTTCACAGGGACTTTAAAATGGAAATGGGTGATCAATTCACTGTGCAGTTTTCTTTCAGTGTGACAATTATTAAATATTATGATCATATAAAATAAAAATTGTACCTCACCAGATGCCTTGATTCCTTTTCAGTTCAGTTCAGTTCAGTCACTCAGTCGTGTCCGACTCTTTGTGACCCCATGTATCACAGCACACCAGGCCTCCCTGTCCATCATCAACTCTGGGAGTTTACTCAAACTGAAGTCCATCGAGTCGGTGATGCCATCCAGCCATCTCATCCTCTGTCGTCCCCTTCTCCTCCTGCCCCCAATCCCTCCCAGCATCAGGGTCTTTTCAAATGAGTCAGCTCTTCTCATGAGGTGGCCAAAGTATTGGAGCTTCAGCTTCAGCATCAGTCCTTCCAATGAACACCCAGGACTGATCTCCTTTAGGATTGACTGGTTGGCTCTCCTTGCAGTCCAAGGGACTCTCAAGAGTCTTCTCCAACACCACAGTTCAAAAGCATCAATTCTTCGGTGCTCAGCTTTCTTTATGGTCCAACTCTCACATCCATACGTGACCACTGGAAAAACCATAGCCTTGACTAGATGGAGCTTTGTTAACAAAATAATGTGTCTGCTTTTTAATATGCTGTCTAGGTTGGTCATAACTTTCCTTCCAAGGAGTAAGCGTCTTTTAATTTCATGGCTGCAGCCACCATCTGCAGTGATTTTGGAGCCCAGAAAAATAAAGTCAGCCACTGTTTCCACTGTTTCCCCATCTATTTCCCATGAAGTGATGGGACCAGATGCCATGATCTTAGTTTTCTGAATGTTGAGCTTTAAGCCAACTTTTCCACTCTCCTCTTTCACTTTCATCAAGAGGCTCTTTAGTTCTTCTTCACTTTCTGCCATAAGGGTGGTGTCATCTGCATATCTGATGTTATTAATATTTCTCCTGGCAATCTTGATTCCAGCTGATTCATTTTAGCTAAGTATAACACAGTGATCAGTGTGAGTTAGAAACAGAGGCCATTTATATACTTTACTTAGCTTTGGCTCCGTTTTACACAGGAAGCATAACAAAGTAAGGCAGGAAAGGAAAATAATCCAGTCCAAAAATAATGAAATCAAAAGCTTAGTAGGCCGTTGCCTTGGCAGATGAGGAATTATAAAATTGGAACTATATTAATCTTCTTAGTGTTTTAATGTCAATTCTACAAAACAATTTAAATAAACCAGGGCAAAAGCACCTTAAAAACTTGAGTTCTTCAAAAAAGCATAACAAACATGGGGTGAAGCAGAAGTAATTCTAAGAGGATACTTTACAGAGATAAACACCTACAATAAGAAAAAAGTAGGATCTCAATCTAACATTATACCTCAGTGAACTAGATAAGAAAAAAAGAAGCAAAGCCCAAACTTAGAAGAAATAAACAGTTGGAAATAAAGAGGATAGATAAAATAAAGAATAAAAAAATTAGTGGAAAATGTCAATGCAACTAAGATAGTTTTTTTTTTTTAAAGATAAACAGAGTAGGCAATCTTTAGCTAGACTTCCCAAGAACAAAGAGATTTGACTCAAGTAAATAAAATATGAAATAAATGAGGAAATATTACAACCTATACCACAGAAGTGCTAAGGATTATAAGAGACTGCTACAAAGAATTATCTGCCAACAAATTATACAATCCAGAAAATGGATAAATTTTTATAAATGGAAAATCTGAACAGATTATTAACAACTAAGGAGATTAAATCAGTCATCAAATAACTCCCAACACTTCTGTGTCCTAGAAAATCCCAGGAACAAATAGTTTTACTAGTGAATTCTACCAAAATTTTATAGAAGAGTTAGTACCAATCCTTCTAAAAATCTTACATAAAATTTAAGATGAGGGTACTCTTCAAAATTAGTTTTGCAAAGCTAGCATTACCCTGGTCTTAAAATCAGATAAGGAAAACTAAAAGAAAATTACAGGCCAATATTCCTGATTAACATAGATGCAAATCTCCTCAAGAAAATTCCAACAAACTGAATACAAAGTTGCATTTTCAAAACTCACACTCATTGATCACATGGATTCATTGCAGAGATTCCAGGATTGTTCAAATCCACACATCAATCAGTGTGATATACCATGGTGACAAGCTGAAAAATAACAACCATATGGTCATCTCAATACACACAGAAAAAGCATTTGAAAATTTTTTCACTATAAACCTCTTAAAAAACTGAGCCCTGAGTGAACATACTTCAACATAATAAAGTTTGTATATGACAAGCCCACAACTAACATTATATTCAATAATGAAAGCTGAAGGCTTTTTCTCTAAGATCAGGAACAAGATAAGGGTGCTCACTCTCACCATTTTATTTAACCAGGACTTGTTTACAAGAAAAATGAATAAAATACATCTAAAAAAGAAGAGACAAGACTTTATTTGTTTGCAGATTATATACTACTATATTCAAAAACTACAGTCCAGAAAAAACTGTTTGAAGCATGTCAATTCAGTAAAGTTGCTGCTACAAAAATCAATACACGTAAATCAATTTTGTTTTTATACAATAAAAATGAACTATCAGAGAGATTATAAAAACAATCCAATTTACAACTGAATCAAAAATAATAAAATACTTAGGAATAAATTTAAACAAGGAGGTAAAGATCTGTGCACTGAAAACTACAAAACATTGATGAAAGAAATTGAAGGTGGCACAAACAGGTAGAAAGATATGCATTGTTGATGGATTAAAAGAATTAAAAATGTCAATATGTCAATATTATCCAAAGAGGTCTACAGATTCACTGCAATGCTTTTCAAAATTTCAATGGCACTTTTCACAGAACTAGAATAAACAATTCTAAAACTGTACAGAATCACAAAAGACCCCCAGTAGTTGAAACAAATATTTGCAAAGAAGAACAAAGCTGGAGGCATCACACTTCCTGATACCAAACTATATTACAAAGCTACAGTGATCAAAACAGTATGTATTGACATTAAGGAAATAGATCAAAGGAACAGTGGAGAGAGCCCCAAACAAACATGTGCATCTATGGTCAGATATGACAAAGAATCCAAGAATATACAATAGAGAAACAATAGTCTTTTTAATACAAGTTTTGAGAACACTGGAGAGCCACATGCACAAAAATGAAACTGGAAGCTTATCTTACACCATGCACAAAGATCAGCTCAAGATGGATTAAATACTTAAATATAAGACTTGAAACTATAAAATTCTTAGGGAAAAACAAAAAAAACCAAATAACCAAAAAAACTTAGGCAATAAATTCCTAGACTTCATTGTCTAGGATTTGAGACCAAAAGCAATAACAAACAAGTTGGTCTACATCAAACTAAAAAGCTTCTAAACAGCAAAGAAAACCACCAAGAAAATGAAAAAGTAACCTACATAGTGGGAGAAAATATTTGCAAATCATAGATCTAGTAAGGGGTTAATATCCAAAATATATAAAGAACTCATACAACTCTATAGCAAAACAAGCAAAAAAAAAAACCAATTAATTCAAATTAAAATTGGACAGAAAAATTGAATAGACATTTTCCAAGGTATAAAGATGACCAACAGAAAAAACTACACACAAAAAACTGTTTAATATCACTAATAATCAGTGGAACTGAAATCAGTACTACAGTGAGTTATCACCTCAGGGCAGTTAGAATGACTATCACACAGAAGACAAGAGTTAACGCGTGTTAGTGAGGATTCGGCTTCTTGTGCATTGTTGATAAGAATGTAAATTGGTGTAGTCACTATGGACAATAGTATGGAGATTCCTCAAGCTATTAAAAATAGAGCTACCATATATTCTAGCAATCTCACATCTAGATGTACAGTTGACCACTGAACAGTGCTGGAGTTAGGGGTGCCAACTCCTCTGCAGTTGAAAATCCCACTATATACAGTTGTCTATCACAGTTCAAGGTTTGACATATAAGCAACCATGGATCCTGTAGTAATGTAATATGCATTTATTGAAAAGAGAAAAAAAATCCACATTTACAATCTGTGCAATTCAAATTCATGTTTAAGGTTCAACTGTATGTCCAAAGGAAATGAAAACAAGATATCACAGAGATATCAATATTTGCATTTTCACTGCAGCATTAATACTATAGTCAAGGTGTTGAAACAACCTAGTCTTCATCAATGATGAAAGTATAAAAAAATATGCCATACATATACCAAATATTTTTCAACCATTCAGTTCAGTTCAGTCTCTCAGTCGTGTCTGACTCTTTGCGACCCCATGAATCGCAGCACGCCAGGCCTCCCTGTCCATCACCAACTCAGGGAGTTTACTCAAACTGAAGTCCATCGAGTCGGTGATGCCATCCAACCATCTCATCCTCTGTCGTCCCCTTCTCTTCCTGCCCCTAATCCCTCCCAGCATCAGGGTCTTTTCAAATGAGTCAGCTCTTCTCATGAGGTGGCCAAAGTATTGGAGTTTCAGCTTCAGCATCAGTCCTTCAAATGAAAACCCAGGACTTATCTCCTTTAGGATGGCCTGGTTGGATCTCCTTGCAGTCCAAGGACTCTCAAGAGTCTTCTCCAACACCACAGTTCAAAAGCATCAATTCTTCGGCGCTCAGCTTTCTTCACAGTCCAACTCTCACGTCCATACATGGCCATTGGAAAAACCATAGCCTTGACCAGATGGACCTTTGTTGGCAAAGTAATTTCTGCTTTTTAAGTTTGGTCATAACTTTCCTTCTAAGGAATAAGTGTATTTTAATTTCATGGCTGCAGTCACAATCTGCAGTGAGTTTGGAGCCCCCCAAAATAAAGTCTGACACTGTTTCCACTGTTTCCCATCTATTTGCCTTAAAGTGATGGGACCAGATGCCATGGTCTTTGTTTTCTGAATGTTGAGCTTTAAGCCAACTTCTTGACTCTCCTCTTTCACTTTCATCAAGAGGCTCTTCAGTTCTTCTTCACTTTCTGCCATAAGGGTGGTGTCATCTGCATATCTGAGGTTATTGATATTTCTCCTGGCAATCTTGATTCCAGCTTGTGCATCTTCCAGCCCAGCGTTTCTCATGATGTACTCTGCATATAAGTTAAATAAGCAGGGTGACGATATACAGCCTTGATGTACTCCTTTTCCTTTTGGGAACCAGTCTGTTGTTCCATGTCCAGTTCTAACTGTTACTTCCTGACCTGCATACAGGTCTCAAGAGGCAGGTCAGGTGGTCTGGTATTCCCATCTCTTTCAGAATTTTCCACAGTTTATTGTGATCCACACAGTCAAAGGCTTTGTCATAGTCAATAAAGCAGAAATGGATGTTTCTCTGGAACTCTCTTGCTTTTTCAGTAATCCAGTGGGTGTTGGCAATTAGATCTATGGTTCCTCTGCCTTTTCTAAAACCAGCTTGAACATCTGGAAGTTCACGGTTCACATATTTATGAAGCCTAGCTTGGAGAATTTTGAGTATTACTTTACTAGCATGTGAGATGAGTGCAATTGTGCAGTAGTTTGAACATTCTTTGGGATTGCCTTTCTTTGGAAGTGGAATGAAAACTGACCTTTTCCAGTCCTGTGGCCACTGCCGAGTTTTCTAAATTTGCTGGCATATTGAGTGAAGCACTTTCACAGCATCATGTTTTAGGATTTGAAATAGCTCAACTGGAATTCCATCACCCCCACTAGCTTTGTTCATAGTGATGCTTTCTAAGGCCCACTTGACTTCACATTCCAGGATGTCTGGCTCTAGGTGAATGATCACACCATCATGATTATCTGGATCATGAAGATCTTTTTTGTACAGTGCTTCTGTGTATTCTTGCCACCTCTTCTTAACATCTTCTGCTTCTGTTAGGTCCATACCATTTCTGTCCTTTATCAAATCCATCTTTGTATGAAATATTCCCTTGGTATCTCTAAGTTTCTTGAAGAGATCTCTAGTCTTCCCTTTCTGTTGCTTTCCTCTATATCTTTGCATTGATTGCTGAGAAAGGCTTTCTTACCTCTCCTTGCTATTCTTTGGAACTCTGCATTGAAATGGGCATATCTTTCCTTTTCTCCTTTGCTTTTCAGTTCTCTTCTTTTCACAGCTATTTGTAAGACCTCCCCAGACAACCATTTTGCCTTTTTGCATTCCTTTCAATCATTAGACACAAACAAAAAAATTCCTGCATTTTCAACAGGATGAATGGGCATTGTGTTAGTGGCTCAGTCGTGTCTGACTCTTTGTGACCCCATGATATGTCCATGGAACTCTCTAGGCAAGAATACTGGAGTGGGTTGCCATTGCCCTCTCCAGGGGATCTTCCCGACCCAGGGATTGTATCAGGATCTCATGCATTGCAGGTTGATTCTTTATTGTCTGAGCTACCAGAGGCTTTCAGGGCATTACACTAAGTTAAATAAGAAATTTACAAGAAAGACAAATTTCATGGTATCACTTGTATATGGAAACTTTAAAAAATGTACACTCATGGAAACAAATAGTAGGATATTGGTTGCCAGGGGCTAGGGGAGATAGTGGAGATAGAAATCAAGAGAGGCTGGTAAAAGGGGGAGAAAACAGTGTGGCATTGATTAATTTTTAACATAAATATGTGATTTTACCTTTTGTAAATCATAACAAGCTCACTATATTGATTATATATCTACCTTGTGATATGGTCAATATATTGCCCAACTAACTTTCAAAAGAATTTAGCAGATAAGACAATAAATATGATCTAATGCAATTACATTTGAGATACATAGAACAGGTTGGAGGGTGAATTCATTTCACTTAATAGATAATTTAAAAACTAGTGTATAAATATCAACATTATTTTGCTAGTGGTTAGGATGAAGGATGCAACAGGCCAAAGGATGCTTTTGAAATATAATCAAATTACATTTCCTAATATCAGACAAGAGGAGATAGATCCAAGAATTTGTTTCTTATTCCAGCATGTAAACCCAGCTTTAGGCTTTTAAAACGCTGAAATGTCTGAGTGTTACATTGACTCAGTTGCTTTGCTGGACTCTGCTGCTTAGAGGGAATAGAAGTCTTAATGGGAAGCTACCAAAGTCAAAACCCATAACTTGATTTTATCAGCAGACTGTCAGGATGGGAAGCATAGGCTTGAAAAACAAGTGCGCTGTGTCATCATCAGAAAAGAGTTTTAGTTGCTGAACCTGAGGTTTAGCACCCCGCACATTACTTCAAGGAGTTTTGTTGGCCTTTTGACCTGTCACAACTAATAGAAACTTTTCCTGTTAAGTGGTACTGGTCCAAAACTTTTTGAGGAAATGGTATACAAGGACCATTCACATTAACATTTTATGTTTTCCTCTCAACATCAGTGGGGAATGGGGTAAGCTATAGTGGAAATTTGCTATATCAAATATAACACAGACTTGCTAAGAAAAGAAAAGCATTTCCAATTCTATAACCTGAAGAACTCAGTTAGCAAATCATCATCAGCTTTTTCAGCAGCAATCTAAGTAAAGCAAAGAATACACATCTATACCAATTTATTAGTTTCTTTTATTAGAGAAGCTTTCAACCACAGCTCTTTTAAAGAACTTATCAGATCCTGCCTCAAGAAGTTCTAATTTCTCCTGTTGCAAGTAGTAAATCAAACACTAAATAACTAACTCTCTTAAAATAGGGATGGAAACAGTTTTTGGTGTGTGTGGCCCGAAAGGACATAAAGGGAGAGAGTTTGAAAGAAGTTGGTCTGCCTTGGTTCTCATTTCTTCAACTTCTGTTCTGGTGAAGGAAGAAAAAAATTGGCCTTATGAAGTCCTTTGGGGTTTTTTGTTGCATGTAATAGAGTCTTAACGTTATTATTTATTAAATACAAGAAAACATACTACAGAGATGGATTAGAAGGACACTGATAGGAAAAAACAGAATTCTCATTGTCTATATAATGTAGTCTTTAAACATTCTGTATGTTCTATAGAATTATCACTCATAGTTTATACACACACACACACACACACACACACACACACACACAAGAATGTAAGATTTATGAAGGTGGGAAGAACAACTGTCTGGATTACTGTTCTAGTCTCAGGGTCTTGCACAGGGCCAGTGCATTATAGCAGCTCAAATAATATTTGTAAAATGTTTGAAACATTTCCTATGGCATTCCTTTAAATACTTTTACATTTTGTGTCATATTTCATGAATTTCAAGCTCATGAATTGGCCTCCAGAAGCCAGTTTTCTCCTTCCCTTTTGTTGCAGGGGAAATTCAAGAATCAGTTATTGTATCTACACCTCAGGGGGCATCTTTCCTTAACAAAGCAAAATACTGAGATGTCTGATTGTGGAATATCTCCTTCGAAAGCCTGAGTAGAGGCTTTTGTACAATCTCATTTTTTTTTTTTTTTTTTTACCAGTCTAAGTAAACATCATCTAAACATCATCACTTCTTGGCCTTTCGGGTCAGATCAAGTGTAGATAATCATCATATATGTATCTGATTAGTCTACCAAATGTGCATTTAGAGCAACTGTCTGTTATGCAACTATTTGACTCTTTCTTGACTAGATTGTAGACATATTATGGCTATGTTTATTGAGCATATTAGATCTGAAAGATTATACCTTCTTAGTTTACTCTCATAAAACAATGATATTATCCTTGCCACTTTTGTTTGTTTCTTTAAATCAGTTAACATTTATGGTTAATATTTTTCATAGATCTAATAAGAGAAAGATATATGCATTTCCCTCAGTTTAAATAAAACAGTTTCACTTGATGTCCAACAAAAGTTCTTATTTTTAAGGCACTTAGAATAATGCCATTCTTACTTGACAATTAAGATTACTTCACAGCTAAAGTCTAGTTTGAAAAAATTGAAATAGAATGACTTTCTTGGTATCATTGCTTTCCATGTTTCAGGCTGTAGGTCATCTATTTTCATTACAACATGTAATTATGCAACTTATTTTAAACCTATTAATGACAACATTAATAGGCCTTAAAGTTGAGTGTCTTGCCTAGGATAAAGTTATTGGAGAACAGGTTGTCATTTTACAATGCTAGCTAACACCTTCCTTAACATTTTTGATGTGTATGTATTAATGGCATGTAGACTGTAATAATGAGAAAGGCTTGCTACTGATTTATAATATTTATTACAGGTGAAGTTGACTCGTCAAAGAAGAACCAATGCTTGTATTTACCACTATTAAAAAGTACAACTTAAATATATCACTATAAATATTTAAAGAAAAAACATAAATTCATAGAACTCCATTTTGAAGCCTCAAAAGAAGAGAGACAATATAATGGTAGATGTTGCTTCCAGCCTTAATCCAGGGCAATGCTAAATTTCATATATATTTTGTAGACTTTAAAAAGTTTATCCTTGTCATTATCCTTATAGCCATTAACAGAATATATGCAAAATAATACATTAAATAGTAACATAGTTTCAGACTGAAGTCTCTCAGTCAAGAGATTTGAAATATCTGTAGGACAATGAAAACTGGAAAAATTAAACCAAGAAAATTCAAAATTAGTAAATTAATGTGATGTAATTATATTTTATTGAACCCTGACTTGACTTATAAACCTCAAAATGGTGAGAGAAGAGAAAAAGTTTTCTGTAATTTGAAATCGACAATGTTTCTGTTTTAAAGGAATATAGTCTTCCAAAAACAACAACAGAAATCTTCATTGGTTTGAGGGTTGTGTGTGTGGTAGATGAAGGAAGCCTTTTCTCCGCCTGTGTGCTTACGGACCTCCTGACCATTTTCACATTGTGTTTTTATGTCCAACAGCTACTAACACCTGCAAGAAAAGCCAGCGATACCTGAGATCTGCATCACCCTGCAAAAGCCCTAGCAAGTGGCTCCCAGCCCAGAAGTAGAAACGACTCCAGCATCCTTGCCCCTAGTCCAGACTGCTCTGAGGTAAGACTGTCTTCAAAATGTTCTGTGGAGTTGAGCCTAAACTGCCCTTCATAGGACTTTCTTTGATGTCAAATATTTGCTTGGTTTCCTCCTCTTCCTGGCCTCTCTTCACCACTCCCTTACTCTTTTTTTTTTTTTCCTGGCAGCACTTCCTAATAAACTATCTTCATATGCATCCTCATCTTAGGGTCTGCTTTTGATGAGTCCCTCTTAAGACACGGTGATGCTCGTTAACCCTACTCTCTGCCTTCTGGGTCCAACACAGGGTTGTACTCCCTGGCCTCCTTTTGTTGGGCAAGTTGTTGGCTCTGGTAGAGGTAATGTATGCTACTTGTGGTCTGAGCATTGCAATCCTGGGATTAAACCGTTTAGAGCTCTGCTGTGGTGACCACGAGTGTTCCAATTAGTGGCGATTCTATCAGTCTGGGAGAAATATCAATAGCATCAGATATGCAGATGATACCACTCTTATGGCAGAAAGTGAAGAAGAACTAAAGAACCTCTTGATGACAGTGAAAGAGAAGAGTGAAAAAGTTGGCTTAAAGTTCAACATTCAGAAAACTAAGATCATGGCATCTGGTCCCATTACTTCAAGTCAAACAGATGGGGAAACAATGGAAACAGTGACAGACTTTATTTGGGGCAGGCGGGGGGGGCTCCAAAATCACTGCAGATGGTGATTGCAACCATGAAATTAAAAGGTGCTTACTCATTGGAAGAAAAGTTATGACCAACCTAGACAGTGTATTAAAAAGCAGAGACATTACTTTACCAACAAATTTCTATCTATTCAAAGCTATAAATTTTCCAGTAGTCATGTATGGATATGAGAGTTGGACCAAAAAGAAAGCTGAGCGCCCAAGAATTGATGCTTTTGAACTGTGGTGTTGGAGAAGACTCTTGAGAGTCCCTTGGACTGCAAGGAGATCCAACTAGTCTATCTTAAAGGAAATCAGTCCTGAATATTCATTGGAAGGACTGATACTGAAGCTGAAACTCCAATATTTTGGCCACCTGATGCGAAGAACTGACTCATTTGAAAAGACCCTGATGCTGGGAAGGATTGAAGGTGGAAGGATGAGCTGGTTGAATGGCGTCACTGACTCAATGGACATGAGTTTGGGTAAACTCTGTGAGCTGGTGATGGACAGGAGGACTGGTGTTCTACAGTCCATGGGGTCGCAAAGAGTCAGACACAACTGAGCGACTGAACTGGACTGATTGTGCTTATGTTCTTGACCTATATGTCAAAACTTAGTGACATAGTTCATATCATGATAATGCAGAGATGACATTTGGACAGGTATCTCCAAATGAGACCTAGTTCTACTACTCAGCTCTTGTGTCTTCATGAAACCTTGGGTATGTTTGTGTATGTGTGTATATGAGAAAGCAGGAGTGGGAGAGGGCTGGTGAGAATGAGAGTTCATTCACTTTTTTTTTTAAGAACAACTCAGCAAAAATATGGAACGCTTCACGAATTTGCACATCCTTGCACAGGGGCCATGCTAATCTTCTCTGTATCGTTCCGATTTTAGTATATGTGCTGCCAAAGCGAGCACTCATTCACATTTTGTATGCAAGATTTTAATAAGGAATAAGAAGGAAAATGTAAGTTTAAGAAACAACATGATAGTCCCCACTCTTTGCTTAAATGTTTACTCCCTAGGGGATATAGAAAGTCTGAGTTCCATAATTCACATGAATGTCAAACCACCTGACTGTATATTAGAAGTGATCTGGTACCCAAAGGAAATAGGAATTCACACAAATTAGTGTTATTGTTCCTTAGAAATCACTTGTGGGTAAGAAGCACATGCTAGTGCTCTAAAAGGCTTGGTTGCTGATTTCATTTGCTTTGCTTACCAGGAGTACAACGAGGTTTATATTCAGAGGGAAGCTGTATAAGTCCTGTCTGATATTCATGTTAAGCACAATGGCTCTATCAGACATTGGAGGAAATACAGCTCCAACACGTCTTACTTTGTTTCTCTAAAGAGTTGGTGAAACATTCAATAAATGTAAACAGAATGACTCAAAGGTATATTTAAGTTTTCTAGGCTCTGCTCCTCCAAATGCCAAGATGTCATCAAAAGACTTTAATTTTAGTTATTCATAGAATTTCTGCAGAAGGAGCTTATTTCCGACTTCACTTTTGCTGGACATAATTCCATTTCCATTAAGCTCTCAGTGTACGTGTTTGTCAGTTTACACCACCAGGCAGATTTAATTAAATAGTCGTAAATACATGTACTTAAAAGTCAAATGAAGAAATTAAGAGCCAGTTGTTCACCTGTAGCTGTTTAATTTATGCTGGCTCTTTAATTGAAATTCAATAACCTGGAAAGGAAAAGCATATTCATTTGAGATTATACTAGAAACTGTAAAGCATAATCAATTGCATGATTCACAAGTGTATCTATTTATTTGAATTTAAAATAACAATTTTGTCCTCTTTAAATATGTTTATCAAATATATACATATACCATTTTAAAGTTATGCTAAAGTTACTAATATCGTACATTTGAAAACCATCATAAATTGAAGCTGCCAAGGGCTAATCTTATTAATGCTGCACATATTTCAGTTTTAATTTAGTTATATTTTATTGTCATGTGTGTAGAAATATTTTTAAAATCACATTTACTTTAACATCATATTAAAGAGATAACTACGATTATGCTTTAAGCATGAGGTCTTTTACTCACATCCATACGAAAACTCTATGTAAGCCTTGTGTTTAGTAGTCACGCTATATAATTTAGTTGTTTTTCATATATTCCTTATTTTTCATATCTTCCTTATTTTTCATATCTATCATTCCTGCATATATTTGTGCCCAGTGGAAGGCATAGTAATCACACATTTTCATTGATTACAATTTTAAAGGAGATTTATTTAAGAGGGAAGGAGATTCTCACAACATTTAATTTGTTACTATCTAACTGTATATTTACTGTGTGACTTTGAAGAAGTTGCTTAACTTCTTGGTGTCTCAGTTCCTCCACTATTAAAATACTGTAGCAGTCAGAGTAGATAATTATTTATTTTTATTTGTGATGATTTTCTGAAATAATGGAGAAGAGACAAGGTAGTGAATACTTAAAGGTTTTAAAAAAGAACCTAAAAGGGCCTTTATCATATACATGAAGCAGATCAGGGAAATGAAAATCTGTAGAAGAAACCAAGATGTCATTTTTTGTATAGAGCACTGAGTAAGAATTTTAATTTCCTTAAGTATCAATTTCCTCCATTGTAAATTAGGAATGATTATAATTTTTTTCCTCATAGATCTGTTCTATGGATAAAAAAGAAATTACACTTTGGAATTCCTTATAATTTATAAAGTAATGTATATGTGCTCTTTGGAGGTTCCTGGTGGCTCAGGGGTAAAGAATCCTACCAATGCAAGAGACACAAGTGATGCAGGTTCGGTCCCTGGGTTGGGAAGATTCTCTGGAGGTGGAAATGGCAACAAGTCCAGCATTCCTGCCTGGACAATCCCATGGGCAGAGGAGACTGATGGGCCGCATTCCATGGGGCCGCAGAGTTGGGCATGACTGAGCAGCTGAACACAGCACATTTATGATACTCTTGGGTATAGTATTGCTCATGGCCATCACTGAGATCTGGATGCATCACATTTCTATGATACGCAACCTTTTCAGGCCAAGTTTACTGAATTTATTTAATATAAAATCACAATATCTAGACTAGTAAGGTTCTCTCAAACAGCATCTATCATTTGAATTTACATACCACCTCAGGTGGCTCAGTGGTAAGGAATTCGCCTGCCAATGCAGGAGATACAGGAGGCATAGGTTTGATCCCTGGGTAGGGAAGATCCCTTGGAGGAGGCAGGGGCAGACTATTCCAGTGTTCTTGCTTGGAAAGCTCTTGGACAGAGGAGCCTGGAAGGTTGTAGTCCGTGGGGTCTCAAAGAGTCAGACAAGACTGAGTGACTCAGTGACTGAGCAAGCCTCAGAACATATAGCACCTCCCAGGTGGTGCTAGTGGTGAACAATCTGCCTGACGATGTAGGAGACTTCAGAGACATGGGTTTGATCCCTGGGTTGGGGGGATTCCCTGGAGAAGGAAATGGCACCCCACTCCAGTATTCTTGTGGAGAGAATCCCATGGACTGAGAAGCCTGGTGTGTTATAGTCCATGGAATTGCAAAGAGTTGAACATGATTTAGTGTCTGAGTGCTCAGAGCATATACGAGTCTTATCTGCTAGAACTATTACAGTCAAGCTGTTATGTCTTGCTATGTTTATTAAATATAAACTTTATCTTCTGACAACTTTAGCAATATAGCCAGTGTTATAATCATTGGTATCTCAAGTTTCAATTAATCATATATTCTAAAATTTCTAATTGTTTACTTAGGAAGGAGAGGTAATTCTGAGAATAAAAGCTAGCAAAAAATGTTGATATTGCTTATCACAGTTAATATATTTCTATTGCATTCTGATTAATTGTACTTAGTGGTTTCATAAACACAAAAAAGCAGAAAACATTAGGGCCACATCTTACATTTGCCTGTTGAATTAAGTGGCATATTTGATGAGTCTTAACAGCCAGATTTCTGTTCTGGGAGGGCACAGGGAAAATTTTGGGAAAACAAATCAGAAAACATTTTATGATGTTTTCTAATTTATGATGCTTTTATGATGTTTTCTAATTTATGCTTTCTATGAGTTTTCTTTAACACATTTTCCTCTTTATTTTTAGAGAGGTAGATATTTTTGAAAAATGAATGATATTATTTGTTTTGAAGTTCTAATTTTATTGATCAACTTTTTAACATTTTGACTTATTAGCAGACTTAGTAGATTAAATGTCCTTAGTGAAATTAAAGTTGTGGTGCCTTTGTGCCAGTACCATACCGTCTTGATGACTGTGGCTTTGTAGTAGAGTCTGAAGTCAGGCAGGTTGATTCCTCCAGTTCCATTCTTCTTTCTCAAGATTACTTTGGCTATTCGAGGTTTCTTGTATTTCCATACAAATTGTGAAATTATTTGTTCTAGTTCTGTGAAAAATACCGTTGGTAGCTTGATAGGGATTGCATTGAATCTATAGACTGCTTTGGGTAGAATAGCCATTTTGACAATATTGGTTCTTCCAATCCATGAACACGGTATGTTTCTCCATCTGTTTGTGTCCTCTTTGATTTCTTTCATCAGTGTTTTATAGTTTTCTATGTATAGTTCTTTTG
This sequence comes from Cervus canadensis, assembly GCF_019320065.1. Classification (NCBI taxonomy): domain Eukaryota; kingdom Metazoa; phylum Chordata; class Mammalia; order Artiodactyla; family Cervidae; genus Cervus; species Cervus canadensis. The sequence continues at coordinate 6,282,203 of NC_057389.1, forward strand.
TTTCTTTAGGTAGATATACTCCTAAGTATTTTATTCTTTTTGTTGCAGTGGTGAATGGTATTGTTTCCTTAATTTCTCTTTCTGTTTTCTCATTGTTAGTGTATAGGAATGCAAGGGATTTCTGTGTGTTAATTTTATCTCCTGCCACTTTTCTATATTCATTGATTAGCTCTAGTAATTTTCTGGTAGAGTCTTTAGGGTTTTCTATGTAGAGGATCATGTCATCTGCAAACAGCAAGAGTTTCACTTCTTCTTTTCCTATCTGGATTCCTTTTACTTCTTTTTCTGCTCTGATTGCTGTGGCCAATCTTCCAAAACTATGTTGAATAGTAGTGGTGAGCTCAATTCCAGAAAAATAAATGACCCAATCAAAAAATGGGCTAAAGAACTAAACAGACATTTCTCCAAAGAAGACATACAGATGGCTAACAAACACATGAAAAGATGCTCAACATCACTCATTATCAGAGAAATGCAAATCAAAACCACAATGAGGTACCATTACACGCCAGTCAGGATGGCTGCTATCCAAGTCTACAAGCAATAAATGCTGGAGAGGGTGTGGAGAAAAGGGAACCCTCTTACACTGTTGGTGGGAATGCAAACTAGTACAGCCACTATGGAGAACAGTGTGGAGATTCCTTAAAAAACTGGAAATAGAACTGCCATATGACCCAGCAATCCCACTTCTGGGCATACACACTGAGGAAACCAGATCTGAAAGAGACACGTGCACCCAATGTTCATCGCAGCACTGTTTATAATAGCCAGGACATGGAAGCAACCTAGATGCCCATCAGCAGATGAATGGATAAGGAAGCTGTGGTACATATACACCATGGAATATTACTCAGCCATTAAAAAGAATTCATTTGAATCAGTTCTAATGAGATGGATGAAACTGGAGCCCATTATACAGAGTAAAGTAAGCCAGAAAGATAAAGACCATTACAGCATACTAACACATATATAGGGATTTAGAAAGAATGGTAATGATACCCCTATATGCAAAACAGAAAAGAGACACAGATGTTAGACACAGACTTTTGACTCTGTGGGAGAAGGCGAGGGTGGATGTTTCGAGAGAACAGCATGAATATTATCTATAGTGAAACAGATCACCAGCCCATGTGGAATGCATGAGACAAGTGCTCGGCCCGGTGCACTGGGAAGACCCAGAGGAACTGGGTGGAGAGGGAGGTGGGAGGGGGGATCGGGATGGGGAATACATGTAAATCCATGGCTGATTCATGTCAATGTATGACAAAACCCATTGCAATGTTGTGAAGTAATTAGCCTCCAACTAATAAAAATAAATGAAAAAAAAAAAATAAATAAAGTGTGGTGCACTTATTCATGGATGGAGTGCATTGGTTCTAATATCTTGATTATATGTTAGTAAGAGCATTGTGGAGATTTTCAGTTAAAAAAATGGATTGTATGCTGGCATCTATTTTCACAGTATGACAAAATCCTGGAAAAAAATGTTAAAGGAATTGTTTTAAGGATGTGAAACTCCAGTGATGGAGAAAACTAGAAGACAGAGGAGAGCAACAAAGTTGGAAGCTGGAATGTAGATAGACTAGTGGTAAATGAATTAACAGACCTTAATTATCTGAACTGAAAAATCCAAATTCTTTTTTTTTTTTTGTATAAAAAATAATTTTCTTTTTTTTTTTTCAATTTGTTTTTTCCATTTATTTTTGTTAGTTAGTCTGCTGTTGGGCATCTAGGTTGCTTCCATGTACTGGCTATTATAAACAGCGCTGCGATGAACATTGGGGTACATATGTCTCTTTCAGATCTGGTTTCCTCAGTGTGTATGCCCAGGAGTGGTATTGCTGGGTCATATGGCAGTTCTATTTCCAGTTTTTTAAGAAACTAGTACAGCCGCTATGGAGAACAGTGTGAACATTTCTTAGAAATCCAAATTCTTAATCACTAGTGGTGCAAACTGAGAAAAACTCTGAGTCCTATTATGGAATTCCTCTTGGCCTCGGGAATTTGGACATCAGGTCCTGCTGGGAGTTAGGGCGAACAGAAGAGATGGCTACGATGAGGAGGAGGAGTTATAAGTAGTTTAAGAGGCAGTGTGGAGGCTAGAGCTCCTTCACACTGCACAGCCTCGTCATAGCCTCTTCCAGAGGGAAACCAGTCCATTTTCTGGAGGAGTTAAAAGAGTGAGACCAACCTGAGAAAACACAGGTATACTTGGGAGCAAGGTTATCACAAAGAAAACCTTAGTGGGTATAGTGATTAAGTAGCAAATGACATAGTTTTTGTTGAAAACCAGAATCTCTTTCAATATTTGACTCTCTGTATTTGGGCAGTCAGATCTTTTCAAGTTGGAAATTAAAAGTGGGTCAGTTTGATATTAAAATACAAAGCATTTGCTATCAGCTTTTATCCTGCAATAAAGTTCATGGCTGACAAGACCCAGTCATATTCTAAAAGTTCTCAATCAATCTTTTACATCCCTACTCCCAAATGTAAGAACATATTAAAAGATGACCAGAAACAAAAAAGCCTCTTTGTGTGTGTGTGTGTGAGAGAGAGAGAGAAACCAGTTCGGGACTACTGGTTTCTAGTCCAGGCAAAGGAACTTAGAAGTCTCTACTCTGTCCTAAACAAAAGTAAAAAGTTGAACAAAGTGATAAACCAGCAATCCTTCTTAGAACTGTCAGAGAAGTGAAGTCACTGGGAAAACTGCTGATGCCAAAGTTGGAGAGACAGATGGATCAAGAGAACCATAATTTATCAGAGCATAGACTCACATGTAGAACCAATGCTGGAGTAGGAGAAGGTAATTGATGAATTGTTGTAAGTGCAATGGAGACAATCCTGAGAATTAAAATTCTAAGACATGATCATAGGAGAGTCCTTGCACTTTCAAAAGTTCAACCTTCTGAAGGCCTACCAGGCCCTCCTAGTGATTATCAGAGAAGAATCCCCTTGAGCTTCCAACAAGAGATTAGAGCCTAACCTACCTGCAGAGAATGGAAATACACAGCTCCAGTCCTTTCACCTTCCCTGTTCTACCGAAAGGAACAGCAACAACAAAACAAAACATGACGAGCATCAGTGAAGTTCATGGACCAGGGGTGCAGGCTAACCAAAGACTGAGACATACTCATAGGGTATATAATGGTACCCTTTTCCAACAATTTGCCACTACAACAACAACAACAAAAAAAAATTTCAAAACATGTTGAAAAATAAAAAAGCAGCATCACTGCAGTATATGTAAGAGAAAAAATATTTTTACACAAGTAATTACTTCACTTGGCAACATACAGGGATTTTAATTGCCCTTGTGATTTAAACAGCTTTTCTTTTATAGCCTATCTGTTGGTGTATACTAATAAATATACTAATTAATACATGTTTCCTTGGTACAGTCACTGTCCAGACCACAGGGTGATTTTGGTGACCAAGATGTGTTTCCTCTGGATTTTGTAATTTTTGATCACACTGTTCTAAAATGGTAAATTTGAGTATCAGTTTTTATAAATTGGAAAAAAAAAAAAAACAACCAACCCTCTTCTCTACTTACCATATTATATTGGGTTGGCAAAAAAGTTCATTTGCATTTTTGCATAACATCTTATCTCCTATTGAAATCTAAGATCTTAATAAATATGTATAAATTAATTTCAGCTCATGGAACTTGTACTAACATTGTTTTGGCATATCTGTACAGAAGGTCTAGGTCATAGGCATCAAGCATTAGAGGAAATAAAATTCTATTATTTCTTTAAAAGTCGTAATGATTATCACATATTTTAACAATCTAAAGAATAGCAAAAGGAAAATTTCACACCTCTTTAAGCATTTCTTTATTCCCATATATCCTCGTTTCTTTGTGCCTGGATTACTACAAGTAATTAAAAAAAAAAAAGCTCCCAAGAAGTGCGGCAAGGTACACTGTAAGTGCCTAGAGTCAGAAAGAAAACAATTCTGTGACATGTATGTATCAAATGCCCTAAGAAATCTGGTCTACTCACATTTATTTCTTTATTTAGTTTCTACTGTGCTCGGGACACTGTGGGAGGCATCATTCAAGGTACATGATGAATAACAGATTTTTTGCCAGTAAGGAATTTATTTTATATATAATAGCAAAACATAAAATATAGTCAATAGTTATGTTATAAAATGTTCACAGAAACCATAATCAATTAAGATATTTTAAGCTATTGAATATATTAGTTTTAAAATATTATCCTCCAAAAGATTTAAATAAAAAGTAGGATATTATGATCTAATTTTAGAAGTTAGTGTTAGAGTCAGTTCAATTCAGTCCCTCAGTCATGTCGGACTCTTTGATACCCCTTGGACTGCAGCATGCCAGGCCTCCCTTTCCATCACCAACTCCCAGAGCTTCCTGAAACTCATGTCCATTGAGTTGGTGATGCCATCCAACCATCTCATCCTCTGTCATTCCCTTCTCCTCTTGCCTTAATATTTCCCAGCTTCAGGGTCTTTTCCAATGAGTCTGCTCTTCTCATCAGGTGGGCAAAGTATTGGAGCTTCAACTTCAGCATCAGTCCTTCCAATAAATATTCAGGACTGATTTCCCTTAGGATTGATTGGTTTGATATCCTTGCAGTCCAAGGGAACTCTCAAGAGTCCTGTCCAACACCACAGTTCAGAAGCATCCATTCTTTGGTGCTCAGCTTTCTTTATAGTCCGGCTATCACATCCATACATGACCATTGGAAAAACCATAGCCTTGACTAGATGGACCTTTGTTGGCAAAGTAATATCTCTGCTTTTTAATATGCTATCTAGGTTGGTCATAGGTTAGTGTTAGAATATTGTCTTCATAAAGATTTAAATAAACATTAAGATGCTATAGGTTCCTATGAAAGCAAAGTGAAAGTTCCATAAGTTAGTTGCTTAGTCATGTCTGACTCTTTGTGATCCCATGGACAGCAGCCCACCAGGTTCCTGTGTCCATGGGATTTCCTAGCCAAGAATACTGGAGTGGGTTGCCATTCCCTTCTTCAGAGCATCTTCCCAACCCAGGGATTGAACCCAGGTCTCCTACAGGCAGACTCTATACCCTCTGAGGCAGCAGGAAGATCCATAGTTTCTTATATGTGAAATCAAATTTTGTTGGGGAAGAACATTAAAATAAGAGGATTGAATTTTCACCAACAGAAAGAATTTGATGTTTTTTAAAATTAATTATTTATTTTACTGTACAACATTGTATTGGTTTTGCCATTCATTAACTTGAATCCACCATTGGTGTACATGTGTTCCCCATCCTGAACCCACCTCCCACCTCCCTCCCCATCCCATCCCTCTGGGTCATCCCAGTGCACCAGCCCCGAGCACCCTGTCTCATGCATCAAACCTGGACTGGCGATTCGTTTCACATATGATAATATACATGTTTCAATGCCATTTTCCCATATCATCCCACCCTCACCCTCTCCCACAGAGTCCAAAAGTCTGTTCAATACATCTGTCTCTCTTTTGCTGTCTCGCATATAGGGTTATTGTTACCATCTTTCTAAATTCCATATATATGCGTTAGTATACTCTATTGGTCTTTATCTTTCTGGCTTACTTCACTCTGTATAATGGGCTCCAGTTTCATCCATCTCATTAGGACTGGTTCAAATGAATTCTTTTTAATGGCTGAGTAATATTCCATGGTGTATATGTACCACAGCTTCCTTATCCATTCGTCTGCTGATGGGCATCTAGGTTGCTTCCATGTCCTGGCTATTATAAACAGTGCTGCGATGAACATTGGGGTGCACGTGTCTCTTTCAGATCTGGTTTCCTCAGTGTGTATGCCCAGGAGCGGGATTGCTGGGTCATATGATAATTGCTTTATAATAAGGAATTTGACATTTTTTGTTTAAAGCACTGTGTGTTATATTTTAGCTGTGTATAAAATTGCACATTCCATTCATTCTATTTTTATCCTTTCCATTCATTTTTTTTCTCACCAAGTATAATGTTAGTATTTTCTTCTCTTATAATTTCAACACAGGCATTCTCAGTTCAGCTTTCTATAGTGTGAAGTTCTTAATTATCATTGACTTTCACACTTTAGTATTTTTAGTAATATCATTGATTGTACCCAATTTGGAAATAAAAGTTTTCTGAATTATCAGACATTTAAGAAAGAAATGACATGAAATAAAATATACAGATAATAATCTTTTGACAGAAATTGAGGAATGTGGAATCAATCACAAATGTGAAGGGAGAAACATATTTTGCACCCATATATACTAACAGAACAAAATTTATTTTATTGTCTTATTCAATATTTGAATAAACCACCACTAAAATGGATTGGTAAAAAAAACTCTTCAAAAGATGGGCATAGAAGGAACCTGCCTCACCATAGTAAAGGCCATATATGATAAACCCACAGCAAACATTATTCTCAATGATAAAAAACTGAAAGTGTTCCCTCTAAGATCAGGTGCAAGGCAAGGATGGCCACTCTCACCACTATTATTAGTATCAATTTTAAATTAAGCAAATTTTTTTATTTGTAAATTTGTCTCCTAAAATAAAGACTAGAGCATGAAAAGGTCTTATCTAAAACAATCAATTTAATTTTGTAGACACTTGAGCCTAATAGTAGAGAATACAATTTAGGATTGATACCAATTGCAGATAGTTTTTTTTTTTTTTTTGCTAAGGGCACATTTAAAATTGTACTAAAACTACAATAATTTTGCAAGAATATTAAGAAATAGTAAGTACTCAAATATATGACTTATTATTTGCCTACTGGTTATCTCTTCATTTACTCTTTTTGGCAATATTTCAAAATTCTGGTTCACTTGCTGACTTCCTGCTGAATGACTTTAAATGTGCTTAAAAGAAGAATTTACTCAGCAGCAAGACTACACTCTTTGAAAATATTTCCAGGAAATGTTTTATTCAAATAGGAATATGGGAGAAAAGTTTGAGGGAGGGTCAGTTCTATGCAAACACAGATCTATTGCATTTTGGAAATTGGAGGATATGGAGAAATGGGATAGAATTGACAAGAGAGTCACTTAAAGACTGAGCTGGGGCCGTTATTGAAGTAGGGTAAAAACTATAAAAGAGGATTTTAGAAAGGAAGGAGACATTGATAGTGCAGAATATCATAGGCCCCAAAAGCTCAAGATAAAACTGTTTTCCTGGCCAGAGGAGTTACAGAACAGATATCCTGTGAGCCATAAAATTCTGGGAGATTTCCCTTATAGCACTTATCTATGAGGGTAGCTCCAGAAGAATGAAACTGCTTTGCAGGATGGGAAGCTAAATTACTGAGAAATAAATAAGCAGAAAATATTGTATCCAGCAGATGATGTAAGGGGCCCTAAAGGATACAGAGAATGCGGGGTAATGGAGAGGAGTGAGCAAGAGACGAGAGCTCCCAAGAGTGGCCCATAAACATACACAAGTCTGGGCTAACCCTGATGGAATTAACGGAACAATCCATTGAAGCACTGGAAAGGATTTGAGAACCAAACTGAACAACTGCAGATGCCAGTTAAATTGTAAAGTTGACAAATCTCTAACCAGACTAACCATGAAAAAGTAATCTTTTCAACCTAGAATTCTTTTCTTTTCTTTTTTTTAAATTGCAGCATAGTTGACTTAGAATATTATATGAGATTCAAGAACAATACAGTAATTCAGTATTTTTATACACTACACAACACACTAAGTTATTACAATATTACTGACTATATTCCCTGTGCAGTATATTATATCCTTGAGATTCATTTGCAGTTGCTAGTTTGTACCTCTTAATCCTGTTCACACTTTTCATTCGTTCTGTACCCCTTCCTCTCTGTCAAGGACAAGTTTTTATCACTGCCACTATTAGCCTACTTCTGTTCTATTTGTACATTTTTATTGGCTGCTTGTAAATGACAACATACAGATTTGTCTTTGACTTTTTTTTTTTTCACTTAGTATATATCCTTTAGGTCCTTGCATGTTGTCACAAATGACAAGAATTATTTATTTGAAATGGCTGAGTCATTAGGACCTTAATCCAGTTGTCTGATGATGGCTGGGGCTGTGCTCTCTCCCTGTTAGTTTGGCCTGAGTCTGCAGGCTCTATGGTAGGGCTACCGGCAACCTCCAAAAGGAATTATGCCAACACACGCCTCCCAGGACAGCTGTGGGCAGTGCCCCAGTCCCTGCGGCAGGCCCCTGCTGACCCACGCCTCTGCAGGAGACCCACAGACGCTCACAGGCTGGTCTTGCTCAGTCTATTACGGGGTCACTGCTCCTTCCCCTGGGTCGGGGTGCACATCAGGTCCTGTCTGTGCCCTCCAAGAGTCCCTGTTTCCCCCAGTCCTGTGGAAGTTCTGTGATCAAATCCCACTGTCCTTCAGAATCAGATTCCCAGGGGATTCCCAGTCCCTTTGCTGGATCCCAAGGTTGGGAAGTTTGCTGTGGGGCCTAGAACCTCTGCAGCAGTATGAGAACGTCTTTGGTATTATTGCTCTCCAATTTGTGGGTCGCCCACCCGACACATATGGGATTTGATCTTATCGTGATCGCACCCCTACTGTCTCGCTGTGGCTTCTCCTTGGTTCTTGGACATCGGGTATGTTTCTTTTGTGCGCTACACCTTCAGTGCCAAGACGGAAGAGTAAAAGAAGATGCACTCATCTTCTGGGCTTATCTTCTCTGGAGCAGTAAAGAACTGGAATTCTGGGCTTACAGCTGTGGCGAAACACATGAAGGTCCCAGTTTGCAGGCTCAGTGGCTCTTACCTCCCCGTACCCAAGATGCACAAGTAATGGTGGTGTGTTCAAACAAAATGTGGTCCACTGGACAAGGGAATGGCAAACCACTTCAGTGTTCTTGTCTCAAGAACCCCATGAAGAGTATGAAAAGGCAAAAAGATATGACTCCAGAAGATGAGTCCCCCATGTTGATAGGGGTCCAATAAGCTACTGGGGAAGAGCAGAGAAATAGCTCTACGAAGAATGAAGAGGCTAGGCCAAGGTGGAAATGACACTTAGTTGTGGATACATCTGGTGGTCAAAGTAAAATCCGATGTTGTAAATAATAATATTGCATAGGAACCTGGAATGTTAAGTCCATGAATCAAGGTAAATCGGACGTGATCAAGCAGGAGATGGCAAGAGTGAGCATCAATATATTAGGAATTAGGCAACTAGAATGGATGGGAATGGGCGAAGTTAATTCAGATAACCATTAAGAAGAGATTAAGAAGAGGTAGCATGAATACACAGAACTATACAGAAAAGGGTCTTAGTAACCTGGATAACCACTATGGTGTGGTCACTCACCTAGAGCCAGACATCCTGGAGTATGAAGTCTAGTGGGCCTTAGGAAGAATCACTATGAACAAAGCTAATGAACGTGACGGAATTCCAGCTGAGCTATTTCAAATCCTAAAAGATGATATTGTTAAAGTGCTGCACTGAATATGTCAGCAAATCTGGAAAAGTCAGCAGTGGCCACAGGACTGGAAAAGGTCAGTTTTCATCCCAATCACAAAGAAAGGCAATGCCAAAGAATGTTCAAACTATAGTATAAATGCACTCATTTCATATGCTAGGAAGGTAATACTCAAAACCCTTCAAACTAGACTTCTATAGACAGTGAAGAACAGATAGGCCTGGCATACTGCTGTCCATGGGGTCACAAACAGTTGGACATGACTTAGCAAAAGAAAAACAACAACATGGACACTTAGGTTGCTCCCATATCTTGACTATTGTGAATAATGCTACAGCGAACGTGATGGGGGATGGGTGCATATATCTTTTCAAATGTTGTCCTATTCTTCAGAGAAATACCCAGGAGAATAGTTAGATCATATTTCCCTCTCTCTCTCTCTCTTTTTTGTTCTCTTTTTTAAGGAATCTTCATACTGTTTTCCCTTGTGGCTGTACCAATTCACATTCCCACCAACATGGCAAGAGGGTTTCCTTTTCTCTACATGCTTGTCAACACTCATAATTTGCTGTCTTTTGGATGATAGTCATTCTGAAAAGTGTGGTTGTATTTCATTTGGTTTTGATTTGCATTTCCCAATGATTAGTGTTGTTGAGTGTTTTTTCATTTACTTTTTACCTGTCTGTATGTCTGCTTTTGTAAAAATACCTACTCACCTCCTCTGCATTTCCACTTTTTTTATTGTAACTATTCTTACCGTGGTGATAATATCCTAATTAATGAAAATATGAAATTACTATATTGTGCATCTGAAATTAATATAATAGTGTATGTTAATTATAGGTCAACTTATGTATATAATTCATTCTTTATAGTATTGAGTTGTATAAATTCTTTATATTTTTTAAATCAACACTTAATCAGGCATTTTAGTATGACTTGCAATATCTTCTTCCATTAAGTAGACTGCCTTTTGGTTTTGTTGATGGTTTCCCTAGCTGTGCAAAGGCATTTTAGTTTGATGTAGTCCTGTTTGTGTATTTTTTGCTTTTTTGTCCTTGCCTTTGTAGACAGATGTAAACAAATATTGCTGTGATCAATATATAAAAAAAAGCAACCAATGTTTTCATCTAGCAATTTTATAATTTCAAGTTTTATATTTAAATCCTTAATCTATTTTGAGTTTATTTTTGCCCTGTGTGAGTAAGGGGCCTATTTTATTTTTTAATATGTTGCTGTCCAGTATTTCCAACACCATTTACTGAAGAGGCTGTCTTTTCTTCTTGGTCTATTCTTACACCTCTTTTGCTATAGATCAGTTGACTGTGTGTATACAGGCACATTGCGGGGCTATCTATCCTGTTCCATTGATCTCTCTCTCTTCACTGGCTGTCAGGTGTCACTTATTGTGTGTCCAGAGGTCAAAGCAAAGGCCTTGCTGGAGTGTCTGGGCAAGGGGACTATGCCCCAACCAGTAATGCTGAAGAAGCTGAAGTTGAATGATTCTATGAAGACCTACAAGACCTTCTAACTAACACCAACAAAAGATGTCCTTTTCATCACAGGGGGCTGGGATGCAAAAGTAGGAGCTTAAAAGATACCTGGGAAAATAGCTAGTTTGACCTTGGAATGAAAATGAAGCAGGGCAAAGGCTAATAGAGCTCTGCCAGGAGAACACACTGGTCATAGCAAACACCCTCTTCCAACCACACGATGACTCTATATGTGGACATCACCAAGTGGTCAGTATGGAAATCAGACTGATTATATTCTTTGCAGCCGAAGATGGAGAAGCTCTATATAGTCATCAAAAACAAGACCAGGAGCTGGTTGTGGCTCAGATCATGAACTCCTTCTTGCCATATTCAGAATTAAATAGAATAAAGTAGGGAAAACCACTAGGCCATCCATGTATGACCTAAATCAAATCCCTTATGATTACACAGTGGAGGTGACAAATAGATTCAAGTGACTATATCTGGTAGACAGAGTGCCTTACATCTATGGACAGAGGTTCTTAACATTGTACAAGAGATTGTGATTAAAACCATCCACAAGAAATAGAAATGCAGGAAGGCAAGTGTTTGTCTGAGGAGGTCTTACAAATAGATGAGAAAGAAGAGAAGTGAAAGGCAAAGGAGAAGGGGAAAGATACACCCAACTGAATTCAGAGTTCCAGAGAAGAGCAAGGAGGGAGACGAAAGCCTTCCTAAGTAAACAATGCAAAGAAATAGAGGGAAAGAATAGAATGGGAAAGACTAGATATTTCTTTCAGAAAATTTGAGATACCAAGGGAACATTTTATACAAAGATAGAAACAAAAAGGACAGAAATGGCAAGGACCTAACAGAAGCAGGAGAGATTGAGAAAAAATGGCTAAAATACACAGACGAACTGTACAAAGAAAGCTTTTAATGACCTAAATTATTACGATGGTGTGGTCACTCACCTTGAGCGAGACATCCTGGAGTGTGAAGTCAAGTGGGTTTAGGAAGCATTATTACGAACCAAGTTAGTGGAGGTGATGGGATTCCAGTTGAGCTATTTTAAATCCTTAAAGATAATGCTAAAAAGTGCTGCACTGAACGCATCAGCAAATTTGGAAAATTTAGGAGTGGTCACAGGACTGAAAAGGTTAGTTTTCATTCTAATCCCAAAGAAAGAAAATGCCAAAGAACTTTCAAACTGCCTTATAATACCACTCACTTCACATGCCAGCAAGGTTATGCTCAAAATCTTTCAAGCTAGGCTTCAGCAGTACATAAATTGAGAACTTCCAGATGTACAAGCTGGATTTAGAAAAGGTAGAGAAACCAGAGATCAAATTGCCACTGTACCAAGAAATGGGATTAAAAAAAAAATCAACTTCTGCTTCATTGACTATGCCAAAGTATTTGATGCTGTGGATCATAGCAACCTGGACTATTCTTAATGAGATGGGAATACCAGACCACATCACTTGCCTCCTGAGAAACCTGTATGCAGGACAGGAAGCAACAGTTAGAACTAGTCATGGAACAATAGACTGGTTCAAAACTCGGAAAGGAGTAAGTCAAGGCTGTATATTGTCACAGCCTTCTTTAATTCATATGCAAAGTACATCATGTGAAAAGCCAGGCTGGATGAATCACGAACTGGGATCAAGATTGCCAGGAGAAATGACAAAACCTCAGATAAGCAGATGGTACCACTTTAATGAATGGCAAAAAAATGAAGAGAAACTAAAGACCCTCTTGATGAAGGTGAAAGAGGAGTGAAAAAGGTGACTTATAACTCAACATTTAAGAAATGAAGATCATGGCATCCAGTCCTATCACTCCATGTCAAACAGGTGGGGAAAATGTGGAAACAGTGTCATATTTCATTTTCTTGGGCTCCAAACTTAATGCAGAAGGTGACTGCAGCCATGAAATTAAAGATGCTCGCTCCTTGGATGAGTGGCCTTGACAAACCTAGACAGTGTATTGAAAAAGCAGAGACATCACTTTGCCAGCAAAGATCTCTATAGTCAGAACTATAATTTTTTTCCTAGTAGTCATGTGTGGATGTGAGAGTTGGACCAGGAAAAAGGCTGAGTGCTGAAGAATTGATACTTTTGAACTGTGGTGTTGGAGAAGGCTCTTGAGAGTCCTTTGGACAGCAAGGAAATCACCAAACCAGTCAATACTAAAGGATGTCAGCCCTGAATATTCATTGGAAGGTCTGGTTTTAAGCTGAAACTCCAATACTCTGGCCACCTGATTTGAAGAGCTGACTCATTTGAAAAGACCCTGATGCTGGAAAAGACTGAGGGCAAGAGAATAGGGGGCAACAGAGGATGAGATGGTTGGATGGCATCACTGACTCAATGGAAATGAGTCTGAGCAAGCTCATGGAGACAGTTAAGGACAGGGAAGCCTGGTGTGCTGCAGTCCATGGGGCCGCAAAGGGTCGGACACAAACAGTGACTGAACAACAATAATCTCTCTGTTTTTGTGGCAGCACCTACTATTTTGATGACTATGAATTTTAGTACAGTCTGAAATCAGGGAGCTTGATACCTCCAACTTTTTTCCTTCTCAATATTGCTTTGGCTATTTGTGGTATTTTGTGTTTCCATACAAATTTTTGGATTATTTACTCCAGTTCTCTGAAAAATGCCATGTGTATTTTGACAGGAATTGCACTTAGAAAACAGCATTGAATTTGTAGATTGCTTTTGGTGGTATGGACATTTTAACAATATTGCTTCTTTCAACCCATGTGCACAGTGTATATTTTCATTTATTTGTGCTGTCTTCCATTTCTTTCTTCATCATCTTATAGTTTTCAGGTCCTTCACCTCCTTTGTTAAACTTACCCCTAGGTATTTATTTAATTTTTACATGATTGTAAATGAGATTGTTTTCTTTTTCTTATAGTTCATTGTTAGTTTGTAGATATGCAACAGGCTTCTGTATATTAATTTTGCATTCTGAAATTTTACTGAGCTTATTTCAATAGTTTTAATAGTATTTTGGGGATAGTCTTTATGGTTTTTGATTTGTGGTATAATGATATCTATAGGGTGATAGTTTACTTCTCCCCTTTCAATATAGATACTTTTTATTTCTCTTACTTGTCTGATTGCTGTGGCTAAGACTCCAATTCTATGTTGAATAAAAGTGCCAAAGGTGAGCATCTTTGTCTTGTTCCTGATCTTAGAGGGAAAGCTCTCAGATTTTCACCACTGAGTATGATGTTAGCTGTGTTTGTCATAAATCATCTTTACTATTAATATGTTATTGTATATCCCTTCTATATTAAATTTATTGTGAGCTTTCATTATGAGTGGATGTTGAATTTTGTCTGATCCTTTTTCTGCATCTACCATGAAGACCGGGCTTCCCAGGCGGCTCAGTGATAAAGAATCCACCTTCCATTGCAGGAGACACAGGAGACGTGGGTTGGATCCCCGGTCGGGAGGATACCTTGAGTAGGAAATGGCAACCTAATCCAGTATTCCTGCCTAGAAAATTCCATGGACAGAGGAGCCTGGCAGGCTGCAGTCCATGGGGTCGCATAGAGTTGGATGTGACTTAGCAACTGAGCACACACGCATCAAAATGATCACATGGTTTTAATCCTTTATTTGTCAATGTATTTTGTCACATTTACTTATGTGTAGATATTATAACATTTGTGTATCACTGGAACAACTCTCACTTGATCATAATATATGATCCTTTCAGTTTATTGTTGAATTCAGTTTGACAATATTTTGTCAGAGCTTCCCACATCTATTCATCAGCGACACTAGTCTGTAATTTTTTTGTGTGTGGAGGGTACTGTCTTTGTCTTGTTTTGATATTAGAATGATGATGGTCTAATATAAGTTTGGAAGTGTTCCAATCCTGTTCAATTTTTTGAAATAGTTTTAGAAACATAGGTATTAACTCGAAAGATGTAGTCGAATTCCCTTGTGAAGCCATCTGGACTTTTGTTTGTTGAGTGTTTATTGATTATAGATTCAATTTCATTAGTCTGTTAAGGCTTTCTACTTCTTCCTGATTCAGTCATGGAAGATTATTTGTTTCTAGTAATTTATTCATTTCTTCTAGGTTGTCCAATTTTGGTGTATAATTGTATTCTTTTGTGATTGTATTTCTGTGACATTGGTTGTAATTTCTCCTCTTTCATTTCTAATTATATTTATTTGGGTACTCTCTGTTTTTCTCTTGATAGTTCTAGCTAAAGGTTTATCAGTCTTAAATATGTTT